>NC_062557.1:19411367-19711367 GCF_016906955.1 Phacochoerus africanus
CCCACAACCTCATGGTTCCTAGTCAGATTCGTTAACCACTGAGCCACGACGGGAACTCCTAGACAAAGTACTTTAATCAAAGATCCAAGGTGTTCTCTTGTGGTGCAGCAGGTTAAGGATTTGCCATTGTCACTGCAGTGGCTTGGGTCACTGCTGTGGCATGGGTTTGATCCCTGGTGTAGGAACTTATACATGCCTCAGGCACGGCCAAAAAAAAAAAAAAAGAAAAAAAGAAAAAGTCCAGCTATAAAAGCTCGGTGGCCTAGAAACCCACAGGGCCAGAGTCTAGTTCACCTGCTTCTCTTACCCTGATGGCGTGGGCTTGACTCTCCTCTCGGGGATGGGGCAGATGATGGGGCAGGGGCCAGGCTGGGTAGATCTGGAACAGAGGAGCAGGGCCCGAGGAGACAAATCCAGAGAGTTATAGGCTCTGAAGGAAGTCAAATCTGGGTTGACTGAGGACAGCAGGTGGCAGCCCTGGCAGGTGGGTGACATCTGGGAGACGGATCCAGCCATAGATGTTCCAGCAATGGCCAAGGCCAAGGCCATGGTGAGGAATCAAAGGCAGAAGATGTTCAGAAGTTTAGGTAAACTGTGCAGTTCCCCTCGTAGCTCAGCAGGTGAAGAACCCAACATAATATCTGTGAGGATTTGGGTTGGATCTCTGGCCTTGCTCAGAGGGTTAAGGATCCAGCATTGCCGAGAGCTGTGGCATAGTTCGCAGATGTGGCTCAGATCTGGTGTTGCCCCAGCTATAGCTCCAGTTCAACCCCTAGCCTGGAACTTCCATATGCCACAGATGTGAAGGAAAAAAACAAACAAACAAACAAAAAACCACGAAGAAAGAAGGAAGGAAGGAAATTAATTAATTTAGGTAAACTATTGCCATCGGGGATATCTGCCAGTTGGGAGGCTTGTGAACTAATCCACATGAGATGAAGGAGCAACGACACAAGGTTTGGAGTCAGAAGATTCACTGGCTGGCTGTGTGACTTTTGTATTTCCAGCAGCCTCTCTGAGCATCAGTCATTTCTTCTGAGAAGTGGGGATAATGATTTACGTCTCAGAGTCATGGTTGGGATGGAGAAGTGCTTTTTAACTCATACAACGTTGTTATAATGTAGTCCTGGCCATCAGTTCATAGGGAAGACTCCGAAGTTTCTGGCAAAGCAAGACAGGGCCTTACAAGAATGAGGGGCCAGGCGGCTCCCTAAGATAGAGACTCTGTCCAGGGGCCATGACAAGCTGAGGCTACAGTGGTGGGGAGCCCCAGTGCATCAGTTAGCTTGTGCTGTGTAACAGACCACCCCACAGAATTGTGGTTAAAACAACTGTGATTTCTGTCTCATGATTCTGTGGCTTGATTGGGTGGCTTTTTTGGTCCGAGCTTGCTCAGTCGGGGCTGGGTGGTCTAGGATGGCCTGAGTCACGTGTCCGGTGTCTCAACTGGGAAGGCTGCAATGTCTAGGGTGGGGTGGTCTCTCATCCTCTAGGAGGGCGGCTCTGATTGCTTCACATGGTGATCTTAGCAGCAGACGAGCCCCCGGTCCCAGAAATTTTCCAAGCCTCTGCTTGTATCATATTTGCTATTGTCCTATTGGCCAAAGCAAATCACAGGGCCAGATCCAGATTGAAGAGTCCTGTAACCTTCTGGCTCACCCCTCTCTGGGCTTCTTTCAGATTTTGAGCTATTTAATTAGGAGCCTAGGCTTCAAGTGAGAATCCCCTCTTTCCTGCCAAGATCGGAGAGTTTGGAGTAGGAAGGCGGAGGGAAAAGCTGTTCGGGGCAAGGGCTGTGTAGTGTTGCTGCTTTTGCAGTGGATGTTGGGCGCTGGATTGGGAGCCGGCCGACCTGGGTGTGTGTGCTGGCGCTCCCATTAGCCAGCTGTGAACCTGGCCGAAGTTTCACAGGTCTGTGAGGAGCTTGTGCCCCTGCTGTGCTGAGGATGATTTTTCAGAGCAGAATTAAACAACTCGTTACCACAGAAATTCAAAACCGCTCTCCTGGTTGTGGGGGCTCCTGCCTCTCATACTGCGGTGTGTGCTGCACAAGAGCACGTGCTTTCTAAAAATGGGCGCCCAGAGAGTGACGCTGTTGCTGGATTCTCCTGCAGAGAGAAGGGACACTGAGGCTTATTTCCAGGAAGCAGTGCCCGCACTGGCTCAGCAGATTCATATCCAGAGGCTGAGCCCCGAATGCAGCAGGGCGCTGTCTTATATACCCTCCGTTATTTGTCTTTTACATTTTGGTCTCTTTGTCCTCCTTATAAGATAACATACATTCTGTAGATTCTGGTTGGATGGTCTATGATACAAATTGGCACGTGGATACCGATTACATCTTGCTGCTGCAACGTTACGCATGCGCACCCAGATGCTGGTTATGCCACGTTGCCATCCCTTTGTTCTGGGAGGGCCCTTACAGCACCACAGCTATGGGGGTGCTCAGGAAACTTTGATGGGAGCCCTGCTGTACACCCAAGAGCTATTTGCTGTTAAGGCATTCATTTTACCCATTCGAGCCTCCGATACTTTATCAGGGAAATGGCCTTAATACCATGGATCTTGTTGCTGGAACTTGGCCTCTGCTCACCGGTGCCAAATAGAAACTCAGAGACAGAGTTTTGGGTGGAGGAGAAAAAAATAGCTTTATTACTTTGCCAGGCAAAGGAGGGTCACAGCAGGCTAATGCCTCAAAGACTATGGCCCCCTTAGGAGAGATCCGTAGGTGGTTTTATAGTTTTGGGAGTGAAAAATAGGGCCACAGATAAGGATCAGGGTAGAGGCAAGCTTGCATTGTTTTCAAAGCTGGTGTTCAGTGGTCTGGGTCTTCTTTCCGGAGTAAAGAATGCTTCATTAGCATCTTCCGTTGGGGGGGGGGTTAGTGCTGCTGAAGAACTCAAAGATATTGTCATCTGTATTCCTTGAGAAGGGGCCAGGACTCTGCCCCGAGGCTGCAGTGCTCTCTCCCTCTCTCCCTACTGCTCCTCCTGGTCTTGGCATCCCCTTTCTCCCCTGATTAGCAACCGTTTTGAACCTGACCTTTGGAACTCAGGGAAAGTCATGGAGGCTGAAGTATAAACATCCTCATAAACAAGAAATGGGGGACGCAGAAAGGTTCATGTGCCCAGGAGCCTACTTGGTCTCTTTTTTTTTTTTTTTGTCTTTTTGCCATTTTTTTGGCCGCTCCTGCGGCATATGGAGGTTCCCAGGCTAGGGGTCGAATCGGAGCTGTAGCCGCGGGCCTACGCCAGAGCCACAGCAACGCAGGATCTGAGCCGCATCTGCAAACTACACTACAGCTCATGGCAACGCCGGATTGTTAACCCACTGAGCAAGGGCAGGGATGGAACCCACAACCTCACGGTTCCTAGTTGGATTCGTTAACCACTGCGCCACGATGGGGACTCCCCTACTTGGTTTCAATCTCACAGGGTCATCGTGATGTTTAGATAGAATGATGTCTTTCAAGTGTATTATTTTACCATCAAACATGTATATACCCCACAGCCCAGCAATTCCGCTCCGAGGAGAAACCCACATGTGCACTGGGAGACACAGACTGGAATGTTCAGGGCAGCACTGTTCACAATGACAAAAACCTGAACCGACCCAGATGCTTCGAAGGGAGAGAGGAGGTGAATCAAAGATGGCGTAGTGGAGTTCCCGTTGTGGCGCAGTGGTTAACGAATCCGACTAGGAACCATGAGGTTGCAGGTTCGGTCTGTGCCCTTGCTCAGTGGGTCAATGATCCAGCGTTGCCGTGAGCTGTGGTGTAGGTCGCAGATGCGGCTCGGATCCCAGTGTTGCTGTGGCTCCGGCATAGGCCAGGGGCTACAGCTCCAATTCGACCCCTAGCCTGGGAACCTCCGTATGCCGTGGGAGCGGCCCAAAGCAATAGCAAAAAGACAAAAAAAAAAAAAAAGGCATAGTCACACGATGGAATATAATACAGCAATTAAAACGAACGAGCTGATGATGTGGGGAAAAAAGAATGAATCATAGCAAAATAACATTAAGTGAAATACATTTTCACTTAATAATACGAAAAATGAGGCTAGATCTTCACAAAAAATAGTAAATAAAAAAAGTAGGTGAAACAATTTTCACTTAATTTTAAGTAGGAAAAACCCACAAGGTCTCCAGGGATTATATGTATGGCCACCCCCCAACCCCCCTTTTTAAGGTAAACATAACTAAAAGCAATTTATTTTATGAATATGTTGAGTGCATATAGATACAATAAGATTATGTAAAATGAGAAGTCAGGGGCATAAAGAGTACGGGGAATTAAGTTTGTGATTCCTAAGTGGGAGAGGTGGGGGGATGGGTGGGTAGGCCATGTGATTAGATGTAGCGTATTGTCAAGATCCTCATTTATGAGTCCCTGTCGTGGCTCAGTGGCTGGCGAATCCGACTAGAATCCATGAGGACACAGGACCGATCCCTGGCCTTGCTCAGTGGGTTAAGGATCTGGCATTGCTGTGAGCTGTGGTGTAGGTTATGGACGCAGCTCGCATCCTGAGTTGCTGTGGCTGTGGTGTAGGCTGGCAGCCTTAGCTCCTATTGGACCCCTGACCTGGGAACCTCCATATGCCGTGGGAGCGGCCCTAAAAGAGAAAAAGACCAAAAAAGAAAAGAGAAAAGAAAAGAAAAAATTCCTCATTTATGGTCTAAGCAGTGGCTTCTTAGATCCTTGTTATATTGTTATATAAGGACATCTAATTTAATATCAACTCACTAAAAAGAAGCCGTGAACAAACCAAATGATGAGAACATGTCATGAGCCAAGGATAAGATTTAACCCAATTCTGAGTTTCCAAGGTCACAGAAAAGTGTGTTGCAAATTGAGATACAGAGCGGGTATTCTCAGCCCTGGTCAATGGGCTGTTGAGGTTGTGTTTCTTTTGTGTTCGAATGGTTAAATGTTTGAGGTGTCCTCTGGGCCATGAAGATTGAGCTTGGAGAGCTTGCTGTTTCATCTGTGGGTAAGATGCCCAGGGGCAGCCGCAGGAGGAGGCCTGGTGGGAGGGGCCATGAAGTCAAAGCTGGGAGGTAAATGACTTGGTAGATAGACTGGCTTCCTGCTTGGTTAGGCGAGAGCTCCTAGGGAAACTTGTCCTCCTCACCCACAGAGGCTAAAGCTACAATGGCCAACCTCTATGCTGCTCGTGGCCCCTGGGCCAGAGCTAGCTCCAATTAACCTAAAAGAGCCTGGCCAGGGTTGCCATGGTGAGATAGTTGCAGCCCAAGAGACTCTTCCTTTTTTTTTTTTTTTTTGGTTGGCTGCTCCTGCGGCATATGAAAGAAAGTTCCCAGGCTAGGGATTGAATCGGAGCTACAGCTGCTGGCCTTTGCCACAGCCATAGCACCGCCAGATCCGAGCGTGCAAACCTACACCGCAACGCCGGATCCTTTAACCCACTGAGAGAGGCCAGGGATCGAAGCCGAGTCCTCATGGTTCATGACTGCTGAACCACGACAGGAACTCCCCTTCGTTCATTCATGAAATACAGTGTCTGGGGCCCTGCTTTCTCAGAATTATCTAGACACTGGCAACACAGAGCTGGAGATGCTTTGTGGGCTGTGCAGAGCTTAATGACTGAAGATCACATGGGGTTTGGTGGAAGCTTCTGGTGGAAAGAAGACAGAAAAGGAGCCAGCCTTTTTTGAGCACTTGCTGTGTGCAGGCACTGTGTCCATCTCACCAAATCGTATGAGATGTTATTAAGATCTCCCCATCTCATGGGCTTGAACAACTTTCTATTATGGAAAATTTCCAAAATGTCTCCTGAACTCCCATCATCCAATGCCTCATTTCAGCATTTAACAGCTCATGAATAACTTGTTTTATCCATACCTTTACCTCCTGCCCTCTCCTGAATTACTTTGAAGCAAATCTCAAGCATAATTTTATCTGTAAGTATTTCAGTATGTTATGACTAAAAGATAAATATTTTTTTTAAAAAAATCACATTACCATCACCGCCATAGAAAATTAAGCAATAAATTTCTTATGGATTTTTTTTTTTAATCTTTTTGCTATTTCTTGGGCCGCTCCTGCGGCATATGGAAGTTCCCAGGCTAGGGGTCGAATCGGAGCTGTAGCCGCCGGCCTACACCAGAGCCACAGCAACGCGGGATCCGAGCCGCATCTGCAACCTACACCACAGCTCACAGCAACGCCGGGTCGTTTACCCACTGAGCAAGGCCAGGGATCGAACCCGCAACCTCATGGTTCCTAGTTGGATTCGTTAACCACTGCGCCACGACGGGGACTCCCTTCTTATGGATTTTTAATAAATGGTACTGGGACACCTGGAGAGTCATTTGTAAAGATATCAAAGCAGATCTATACCTCACGCCATATATCAGAATAAATTTCCAAGCAGGTCAGATATCTAAATGTGTAAAAATAAACCACACACATCCTAGAAGAAAACACGAATCTGTGTGTAAGGAAAATCTTTTTAAAAATGTGCCTCAAAATTCAGATGCATAAAATACTAATAAATTTAACTACATTACATATATTTTTGCATTGACATAAAAAGCATAAGCAGAGGCAAAAGACAAATGACAAACTGGGGGAAAATATTTACAAGAGGTATCACAGATAAAGGGCTTATCTTCCTAACATACAGAATGTTTAAAAAAGTGAGAAAAAGAAAATAACAAGATCTGATAGAAAAATTGGCAGAAGACATGAACAGACAGTTCACAGAAAAAGATATACAGATGGCTTTTAAACATATGAAGAGATGCTCAGCTTCATTCCTAGAAACAAAATGCAAATTACGCCCAATTGAGAGATCATTTCTCATCCATGTGATTGGTAGACTTTCAAAGGTTTGATCATATACTGTGGTGGCAAGGCTTCAGGCAAGTTTCTCATCCAGGGCTGGTGGGGGGGCAAAATGGCACAAGCCCCATGGAGGGGAGTTGGTCAGAACCTAATAAAACCACATATGTATTTACCACTTGATCCAGCAGGACTTCTAGCAAGTTATGAGAAAGATCTCCACAGATAGAGAACAGCTGTGCCAAGGTAATTCACTGCAGCTTTATTTGCAATAGTAAGATATTAGAAACAACCTAGGGAGTTCCCGTCGTGGCGCAGTGGTTAACGAATCCTACTAGGAACCATGAGGTTGCGGGTTCGGTCCCTGCCCTTGCTCAGTGGGTTAACGATCCGGCGTTGCCATGAGCTGTGGTGCAGGTTGCAGACGTGGCTTGGATCCTGCATTGCTGTGGCTCTGGCGTAGGCCGGCGGCTACAGCTCCGATTCGACCCCTAGCCTGGGAACTTCCATATGCCGCGGGAGCGGCCCAAGAAATAGCAAAAAAAAAAAAAGAAAGAAAGAAACAACCTAAATACCCATGGAGACTGGTTGAATAAATTGTGATACTCCAGTCACACAATCACTCAAATGCAGTGATTAAAAATAACAATAATAGGAGTTCCCTGGTGGCTCAGTGGGTTAAGCACCTGACATTGTCACTGCTGTGGCTTGGGTCACTGCTGTAGTGCAGGTTCAGTCCTTGGTTGGGATCTTCTGCATGCTGTGGGCAATGCCAAAAGTAAAAACATAAAAAAAATAAAAAAATAAAGGAAGATCTCCACAGAGCAGCATAGAGTGATTTCCAGGGAGTATATATATGTGTGTGGGTGTGTATAGTCTTTTCAGGGCCACACCCGTGGCATATGGAAGTTCCTAGGCTAGGGGTCAAATCAGCGCTATAGCTGCTGGCCTATACCAGTGGTTAACGAACCCGACTAGGAACCATGAGGTTGCGGGTTCGATCCTTGCCCTTGCTCAGTGGGTTAATGATCCGGCATTGCCGTGAGCTGTGGTGTAGGTTGCAGA
The DNA here is from genome assembly GCF_016906955.1 of Phacochoerus africanus. Lineage (NCBI taxonomy): Eukaryota > Metazoa > Chordata > Mammalia > Artiodactyla > Suidae > Phacochoerus > Phacochoerus africanus. The sequence continues at coordinate 19,419,235 of NC_062557.1, forward strand.
CGCGGCTCGGATCCAGCGTTGCTGTGGCTCGGCGTAGGCTGGTGGCTACAGCTCCGATTCAACCCCTAACCTGGGAACCTCCATATGCCGTGAGAGCGGCCCAAGAAAATGGCAAAAAGACAAAAAAAAAAAAACGTAATTTTTTTGGACCCACAATCTCATCGAGATCACGTGTTATAGTTAGTCGCCACATCTTTTTATCCTCCTTTATTCTGAAACATACCCCAGTAACTTTTAGCCTTTCAGGACTTTTTATCAAAGTGTCCGAGCCAGTGGTCTGTAGGATGCCCCACAGCCTGGATTTATCTGATTGTGTCCTCACGTTGAGCAATGCCACATTCTTTAACCCACTGTGCCAGACCAGGGATTGAACCCGCACCTCTGCAGCAACCTAAGCTGCTGCAGTTAGATGCTTAACCCACTGTGCCACAGCGGGAATGCCCAGTTTGATCTTTTTTGGGGGGGTCTTTTTTTTTTTTAGGGTCATACGCGCAGCATATGGAGGCTCCCAGGCTAGGGGTTGAATTGGAGCTGTTGCTGCCGGCCTGCACCAGAACCACAGCAATGCCAGATCCGAGCCACATCTGTGGCCTACCCTGCAGCTCACAGCAATGCTGGATCCTTAAGCCGCTGAGCGAGGCCAGGGATCAAACCCATGACCTCATGGTTCCTAGTTGGATTCGTTTCCACTGCGCCAAGACGGGAACTCCGAGTTTGATCATTCTAATGGCCCTCTATGGCAAGAGATGGAAGTGAACTTTGATTCTTTGGATTCCTTCTTCCCTAAGCTGGGCCCCAATCACATCTGGGGGGAGAAAGGAGAAAACAAGCTGCATGTATATGCATGTGTGTGAGTGCGAGTGAGGCTCTGAGGCTGGTACCAGGAGCAGCGCTGTGAGTGGGGCCTAAAGTCAGGATATGGGGGTGGGAAGATGCCTGGGACCTGGAGAGGGGACACAGTTTGGTACCCCCGGGCTCTTGGGGAAGCATCAGGCTGCACCTGTTCGGTGCCACCTGCAGGCCCACGAGAGGCTAGAGGAGACGAAGCTGGAGGCCGTGCGGGACAACAATCTGGAGCTGGTGCAGGAGATCCTGCGGGACCTGGCGCAGCTGGCTGAGCAGAGCAGTACCGCAGCTGAGCTGGCACGCATCCTCCAGGAGCCCCACTTCCAGGTGTGGTTCTCCCCCAGAAAGGGATGGGGGGCTTGGCAGAAAGTTAGGGCTGGGATGGGCAGGGACCTCAGGGCCCTGCCCCATGGTTCCCCTCTTCCCTCCACCTCCCTAGTCCCTCCTGGAGACACACGACTCTGTGGCCTCAAAGACCTATGAGACGCCACCCCCCAGCCCTGGCCTGGACCCCACGTTCAGCAACCAGCCTGTGCCTCCTGATGCTGTGCGCATGGTGGGCATCCGCAAGACGGCTGGAGAGCATCTGGTGAGGGTGCTGGGCTGCGCCAGAGGGGGAGTCGAGAGGGAGCTCTGAGCGTAACCGGCGGGGATCAAGTCCCATCAGGCAAGGACTGAAGATAAAGAGACGAAGGCAGGGATCAGCTTTGCCCAGGCTGGGGGGCAGGCACACCCAGGAGACAGCAGACCCTGTGACTCTCTCCCGTCTGCCTACTTCCCCTCCCTTAGTGCCCCTGTAAGGGAAGAATTTGGGCAGGGGATGGCAGAGAAGGTCCCTGGGGGTGTGGCTGTAGGAACTGGAGGGGCTCTTAAGAGACCCATTGGAAAATTCTGACTTGGAGCGGCTGGGGCCTCATCCCATCTGCCCTCTGTTCCCCAGGGCGTGACATTCCGTGTGGAGGGTGGCGAGTTGGTGATTGCGCGCATTCTGCACGGGGGCATGGTGGCTCAGCAAGGTCTCCTGCACGTGGGCGACATCATCAAGGAGGTGAACGGGCAGCCAGTGGGCAGCGACCCCCGTGCCCTGCAGGAGCTCCTGCGCAGCGCCAGCGGCAGTGTCATCCTCAAGATCCTGCCCAGCTACCAGGAGCCCCATCTGCCCCGCCAGGTGGGCCCCCTCCCCCTAAACCCGTCACCTAGCACGAGGCCCAAGGGGCGGCCGAACCTCCCAGCGGCCAAGGTCACAGGCCTGGGGGTGGGAGCCCCTCCTCTCCAACCAGTGTGCGCAAAGCAAGATGGGGGCAGGACCTGGCAGAGCCTCAGGCCTCTCTGCGCGGTGAACACGCTCGCCCATTTGCCCTAGTGTTGCGCACGGTGCACTTGTGCAAAGGATATGCGTGATTCTAAAGCCTGGGGTACCCGAGTGTATGAGTGCATGCCTGCATCGTGTGCAGCCCTTCACGTGCCTGGTGTACATGTGGGCTCCCCAAGTCCGGTTGTCACATTCCGGTCCCGTGCAGCTGCCTCCTGGTCGGTGGATGGGGGAGGTCTGGCTGCTCTGCCCACCCCTCCTATTGACTCTCTAGCCTTTTGCCCGTGCCCTCTCCTCCGGAGCATATGGGAGGGACAGAGGGATCTAGCATTAGGTGCCAGGGCCATGCCTTTTATGGGTTGATCCCATCCAGGCCTGAGCAGATCCGCCATCCTTCTGAGTCCTTTTGTTCTGATGGAAAGGGAGGCCTTCAGGCATCATGCCTTCAGATAAGCAGTGCCAGGGTCTCTTTCATCTTTGTGAGGGGAGGGGCCGGAGAGTAGGCTGTGTGACACTTCTACCCCCTGCCTTGGGGGTGGGGGTGGCATCAGGAGAGGGCAGCGTGCCCTCTAGCCTTCCCCTGCTTCTCCCTTTGATCTTTCACTGAATCCCCCGCCCAGGTATTTGTGAAATGCCACTTTGACTATGACCCGGCCCGGGACAGCCTCATCCCCTGCAAGGAAGCCGGCCTGCGCTTCAGTGCTGGGGACTTGCTTCAGATTGTAAACCAGGATGACGCCAACTGGTGGCAGGTGAGCCCCGGATGCCCATGCAGTCTCTGCTGTGATGGCGTGTGGGGGAGGCGAGGGCTCAGGGAGGCGTTCCCTCAGGCAGGCAGACCTTGGTCCCACGTGCATTTCAGGCGTGCCACGTGGAAGGGGGCAGCGCGGGGCTCATCCCCAGCCAGCTGCTGGAGGAGAAGCGGAAAGCCTTTGTTAAGCGGGACCTGGAGCTGACACCCACCTCAGGTACGGTCCTCCCCCCAGACCCCTAATCTGGGATCTGCCCAGCCCTGCCTGGTCTCACTCACCCACCTCCTTATGGCCAGGGACCCTTTGCGGCAGCCTTTCAGGAAAGAAAAAGAAGCGAATGATGTATTTGACCACCAAGAATGCAGGTGGGTGTTGGGCCCCCTGCCCCTGTCCTCCTCTAATGTCCCCTCCCTCCCTAGCCAATGACTTGTGCGGCTCCTGGTTCTGATGCTGCCAATCCCGTCCCTGACCCCACTGCCCTTGGCCCCAGCCCTCTTATCCTTGGCCTCCCTGAGAACCTAGCCCCACCCCCTCCCCCAATGTGTAATGCCATCTCCCTGTGTGCAGAGTTTGACCGCCACGAGTTGCTCATTTACGAGGAGGTGGCCCGCATGCCCCCCTTCCGCCGGAAAACCCTGGTGCTGATTGGGGCTCAGGGTGTGGGCCGGCGCAGCCTGAAAAACAAACTCATCATGTGGGATCCGGATCGCTACGGCACCACAGTGCCCTGTGAGTGGGAGCAGGGCCCTGCTGTGTGGGGGGCAGAGAGCATAGGCTGCCTTGGGGGCCAGGCCTGAGTCTACTGAAGGCCGCATTGGCGGAGGCCCCCCGGTCAAAGGGTTCCAGGGTTAAGGTACTGTGGGTGTGAGGCGTGGAGTGTGCGCCCTCTCTGGGTGGGTGTGGGAACTGCAGGATGGGAAGAGCTGGGAACACCGTCCCTGTGAGCCTTTGGCCTGGTGGGTTAAACCAGCCTTGCCTTGCCTTCTCTCACTTTTCGCTTGTTAAAAGCCCAGCGGGGGAAATAGGGCTCTGAGCTGTGTGTAGCCTTGTGGAAGACGGGCTTGCTGGAGACAGGACCAACTGAGATGCAAAAGCTCCTGGTCCCTAGAGGCAGGATCCTGAGTGCTGATCTCAGGTCAGCTTGCCTTGCTGTGTGGCTTTGGGCTGCTCACTGCCCTCTCTGGACTTCAGCCCTTTATCTATGAGCACGGGGTTGAAGCAGTGATCTCTGAAGGTCCTCTCCCTGTGGACGTCTCAAATCTGTGGGTGCCCGTGGCGATGGTGGGGGCAGGCAGGCTGTGTGGGGAAGCAGCAGGGCCACGTGGCACATGGAGAGCATGCGCAAGTGTGTCTGAGGGGGTGTGGCCTGCTTGTGCCCATTTGGCGCCTCCTGCCCCCTAGACACATCCCGGAGGCCCAAGGACTCAGAACGGGAAGGTCAGGGTTACAGCTTCGTGTCCCGCGCGGAAATGGAGGCCGACATCCGCGCTGGGCGGTACCTGGAACATGGCGAATACGAGGGCAACCTGTATGGCACACGTATCGACTCCATCCGGGGCGTGGTCGCTGCCGGCCGGGTGTGTGTGCTGGATGTCAACCCCCAGGTACTGCCTGGCCTGCTCCTTCCCAGCCTCCTCAGTGGGGGTCTCATTCTGCTTGCCCCCCCCCCAGCATTTTTCCGTATATTTCCAAGCACTCCCCTATAAGCCCTCAGCTACTGCTAGGGACCCAGGCCACCTCGAACCTCTTTCTCCAGCCTCCTGGAACCCCCACTCCTCCGTCTCCAGCCACCTGCCAGCTCTTCTACCATTCGTTCCCGGGGCTCATGTCCCAGAACCCCAGGCCCCTCATTCTCCTCTGTTCCCAGGTACCTGTCCTCACCCCTATCGCCCCAGAGGTACCCGGGAATACACTCCTGACCCTCCTCTTCTGCAGGCAGTGAAGGTGCTGAGAACAGCTGAGTTTGTCCCTTACGTGGTGTTCATCGAGGCCCCCGACTTTGAGACCCTGCGGGCCATGAACCGGGCTGCACTGGAGAGCGGGGTGTCTACCAAGCAGCTCACGGTGAGGGCCTCTGTAGTGCGGCGGGAGGGCTGCCTGCGGTCAGGGAAGGGGCCTCCACCAAACTCTTGGCAACCTCGTGCTCCTCACTGCAGCTCTGCCAGCAGGACTAATGATTCCTACTGACAACACAGAAAACCGAGGTACAGAGGCCACACAGCTGGCCGGAGAGCAGGGTCTGCCTGCCTACAAAGCCAGTGCTCCCTTCAGTCTGCTTAGGCCCTCTTACCTGGGTGGCCTGGGGGGCACTTCCCATGGCTGGTCCTAGGGCCACCCCCAAGTGCCCAAGGTAACCCCCCACCCCAGATCCAGCCCAAGCTGGAAGGGCAGGGATGGGAAGGGAACTTGAATGCTGACTTAAATAAGCTGACGTGGGCGCTCTAGGACTGGCCCAGCTGTGTCCCAGCAGCTCCGGAAGGCCTTGTTTGTGGCCAGGGGGAAGAGGGAGGGGTGTTGCCGCCGGCAGAAGCCCGGCTGGGACGCCTGTCCTAGGCCTGAGCAGTATTCTGACTGGGGTCTGAGAGCCGCAGTACCAGGTACGGCCAGCAGAGGGACCCCTGAGTTCAGCGCTCTGCAAACCTGGTCCCTGGGGGCGAGGCGGGTGGTCCGGGAGTCCTGCAACACCAGACTTTTGAAGCCCCTCCTCCCTGCACTGGCTCCTCCTTGATTCTAACTTGTCCGTCCAGGCAGCCTTCCGGTCTCTGGCTTCCTCCCTCTCTTCAGGCTTTTCTCCAGTTGTAAACAGCCCACCTCTGCGCAAAGATCTCCCGCTGGCCCTCTGGGCTCCCTTGGGTCAGCAATCTGTCCCCACAGAGTGGGCAGAGCAGGGCGCCTGGCAAAAGCTCCTGTGCCCACAGCTAGCTGTGTCCCTGACTCTACACTTCCTCCCTCAGACCTCTCTCTCCACACCTGTGACGTGGGCAGCCAAGTCCTACCTCACCAGGACCTTGGGGAGACGCCTCTTCCTCCCCAGCACCTCCTCCTTCTCTTCCTCAGCTCAGGCTGGCCCCTTCCCATCCCCACTTTCCAAAGGTTATTTCCTTCCTTCCTCTCCCCCATCTGTCTGTCCACAGTTACAGGAGAGCTGCCTTGGGACCCGCAGGGAGGGGCCTCCTTAGTCAGGGCTTGGTACTTTGTGCCTGCCCTGGTTGGTACTTTGGGCTTTGGGGAGGGGGCTGGATGGGGCAGGCTGTGGGTCTCCCTGACGTTGGGGGTGCCTGGGGGACACTAACCGGCACGACGTCCCCTTGCGCCGGCAGGAGGCAGACCTGAGACGGACAGTGGAGGAGAGCAGCCGCATCCAGAGGGGCTATGGGCACTATTTTGACCTCAGCCTGGTCAACAGCAACCTGGAGAGGACCTTCCGAGAGCTCCAGGCCGCCATGGAGAAGCTGCGCACAGAGCCCCAGTGGGTGCCCGTCAGCTGGGTGTACTGAGCCTGTTTGTTCACTGGACCTCCGCCCTGTGGCTTGTGACCCGGCACCCGGAATCCATCCCCTTCCCAAGTGTGACCCTCAGCCATGATCCTTAGCTCCCACCCCGGCGCTCTGGCTCTCCCTGGGTAAAGGCCTTAAGTCTGGCTTCAGCGCAGAGGCGTGCACTGCCAGGGAGATGGGTGTTCGTGGGGTACCTCTGTGCCCAGGTGCTGCCCACTCCCGACGTCCATTGGCCACCAGAGGTCCCATCTGAGGGCCACTCTGTGCCCAGGAGTGTGTCAGTGTCACCTCCATAAGGCTCAGTCCAGAGAAGAGAAAAGCTGCTTTGGGACCATGTGATCAGTAGGTGCGCTGCCCGCCGCCTGCTCCAGTCACTTTTTCTCTCTGGACTGACCACGCCCACCCCACTCCTAGGCTCCTCCTTCTTCTCACTCCCTGCAGCCGAGGAGCAGACCTTAGGCTGCTCCCCTGTGGCCAAGGGAGTACACGCCCCCCCTCCCCACGGCAACCAAGCAAGCCCGGGTGGCGGTGCCCGCCTGGTGCCGTCCTGAAGGCTGGAGGAGCCGAAGCACCAGCTGGTTGCCACAGCCGGGGAGCAGCGCAGCTCTCGGCCCCCTGGGACCGGGGCTGGGTGTCGGTCGTCCTCCATCCCCAGCTTTTCACTGCCGAAGTCTCTCTCAGACTTCCCTCGCATGCACCGACAGGCCCGCTCTGCTCCCCGCAGGCAGCAGAGGGGGGCGGGGGGCGGTTGTAGGCTGAGCCCTGTGACAGGAGCCTGCTCCTTCTGATAGGAGAGCTCCTTGGGGACACATCTGTCCATGGTCGTTGTCCATTTTGGTCTCTCTGGCAGAGTCCAGGTGGCCCACTCGAAGGAGGGCCGCCTGGGGGCTGAGGAAAGGTGAGGATCCGGCCACGGGGTGAGGGCTTGGGGGACATTTTTGCTCCAGCAGGCTCCTTGCACAACTCCAGGGGGCGCCATCCCCACTGTAGTCTCTGCAGCACATGCTGTGATGCCTGGTCTGTGTTTCTGCCACTGGTGTGTGTGTTGGGCTTAGTGTTTGGAGAGGGGACGTTAAGGCTTGTTTTGCTTTCCAGGTCACTCTTTGGGGGCCCTTTTTGGGGCACCCCATCAGCCCCCAGTTCTTATAAGAACCTTACCCCAGATTCCAGAGACTTGGTGCCCCCTGGATGTGTCCCCTTCCAGCTCTCCTATTGTCCCCTGATCCTAAATGCCACCCTCCAGTCCTTGGAGAGGGCAGTTGTGTAAAATATAAGAATCCCTTTTAAGAAAAGAATGCTGTCTTTGCTGTCCCCCGGCATCTCATCCGTCATCCTTCTCCGTGACCCCTCCTGGGGTGAACCTGTCCTTGTAGGGGACCCCCAACCCTCCACCCCAGCCTGTGTGCTCCCCAGTTCTTCTGAGTGTCTAACCAGTCTTTGCTGCAGTGTCAGCCCGAGCTGGCCCCTGAACCACTGTGTGCCCATTTCCTAGGGAAGGGGAGGGGGGAGAAACAGAATATTTATTACAAAGTTAGAAATATATTTATGATATTAGGGATCTCATTTGCATTTGCCTAAGACATGCAAATGAGATGCAGCAGTCAAGGCCACGCCCATCTCATTTGCATAGCCCTGCATCCACCATGCAGTCATCTTTATGCTCTTTTCCCTTCTCGTCAATATTCTTTTAATTTCTCCTCAGTTCAGCTCTCCCTTGCTTCGCCCTCACCCTCAGCCTGAGGGGACTGGGGGCCGGAGGGAAATGGGGGGTTCGCCTGCTGGCCCAAGGCCACAGTGTCCTTGGTCCGCCCCCTCCTCACCCGGGAGACTTGGGAGCAGAGGCAGCCATGCTGTCCCTCTGGGTTAACCTCCAAAGCACCCTGAGCCGAAGGAGTGGGGGCTGGGCACCTGGCTGGCAAGTTGGCACCTGGCCCTTGAGGATGAATCTCCAGACACTATTCTGGCACCTTCACCTGTGGTGATGCCCGAGGGGCAGGGTTGGGCCCTTCCTTTCCTGTCACCCCACCCCCCCTCTCTGAACAGCATCTGACCTACCCTGCCTCAGCCCCACTCCAGGGACCAGGGCTGGGTTGGAACCGGCCTGTGCCCAGCGCATTAGCCCTTCCTCTTCCCTTGTCCCTCCTCCCCCTGTGGACGCCTGTGTGAGGGACCTGGATAAGGGGGATGCTGCCCCTCCATCCACACCCAGGCCCAGCCCTGCTGCCCCCCACCCCCCACATATGTCCACTTTAGCTTTCTCTCTGACTGGTTTTCTTTTCCTTTGATTAAATGTGAACGCAAAGTTTCTGGGTTCTGCTTGTCTTTTATTGGGGTCAGGTGGATGGCTTCAGGAAAGGCTGAGGGTGGGAAGCACAGTATAGATGATTCTAGAATGGAAGCTGGAGTGACATATCTTGTGTTCTGTGACGTCTTCTGAAATTTCCCATCCCGCCATTCTGCACTCCCCACCCAAAAAGGATACCCTCCCTCCCTCCCTCCCTTTCTCTTTCTCTTTCCTTTTTCTAAATGCTTCTATCTAGGCATCTGTGAGCATCCACGGGGACCAGGGGACTCAGAGACTCCATGGCTAATCCACTCAGCTTCACCTGGAACTGGCTGTGTGACCTTAGGTAGGTTCCTAAGAGTGGTCCTTGGATTAGCAGCATCATCAGCCTGGAAGCCTGTTAGAAATGCAGACTCAGAGTTCCGTTGTGGCACAGCAGAAATGAATCTGACTAGGAACCATGAGGTTGCAGGTTCGATCCCTGGCCTTGCTCAGTGAGTTAAGGATCTGGTGTTGCCGTGAGCTGTGGTGTGTGTCACAAACATGGCTCGGATCTAGTGTTGCTGTAGTTCTGGCATAGGCTGGCAGCTGTAGCTCCGATTAGACCTCTAGCCTGGGAACCTCCATATGCCCTGGATGCAGCCCTAAAATGACAAAAGACAAAAAAAAAAAAGAAAGAAAAGAAATGCAGACTCTCAGATCTCATCCATCCAGAACTACTGAGTCAAATATGCAGTTTGGCAAGATTCCTTCTTAATTCATAGACATTTGCAAGTTTAAGAAGTATGAAACTAGAAGATAGAGCTGAAGAAATTGTGCAGAATGAAGAACAGAGGTAAGGGCAAGGGAAATATGAAAAAGAGGATAAGATATATGGCCAATATAAAAAGGAGGTCTAAAAAATTTAATCCTGGTCAATGGAAACATTAAGAAGAATACAGTACAGATAAATATTTGAAGAGAATATTCTAGAGCTGATGATAGGTATGAATCTACAGATATAAGAATTTATCCCAGGAGTTTCCGTTGTGGCTCAGTGGCAATGAACCCAACTAGTATCCATGAGGATGCTGGTTTGATCCCTGGATCTGCTCTTTGGGTTTGGGATCCAGCATTGCTATGAGCTGTGATATAGGTCACAGACGCGGCTCAGATTCAGCATTGCTGTGGCTGTGGTATAGGCTGGCAGAAGAAGCTCCAATTCCACCCCTAGCCTGGGAACTTCCATATGTCACAGGTGCAGCCATAAAATGCAATGAAAAAAAATTTTTTAAGTAATAAAAAAATTTATCCCAAACAAGAAAAATTAAAAGTTCATGACCAGGAGTGAAACGGCAGCACAGCAACACAAGCAGAAGAGCAGTCTGAGAAAAAAGGTCACATCACTCAGTCTGACAGCAGACTTCTCAATAGCAACACTTACAGCCAGAAGACAAAATAACTGTACTCCCAGAATGCCGAGAATGGCTGTCAACCTAGAATTGTATACCCAGCAAAACTCTTTCAACTCTTAGGAACAAATTAAATCTCTAGTGAGAGAAGTGAGATAACTTGAAGCACACCAGCATGAAATATTTTGCAGCTGATAAACATTTAATTTATAAGAGGTTTATAAAAACATTACATAAAAGCATAAATGCTAAAGACAGAGAAATTAAGTAGGAAAAGGAAGATGTATAAGTTGTAGGTACAAAAAAGTCGGAAAAGAACATCAGCAAGTGATGTGGAGACAAAGAGACTGGAGAGAAATACAACAAAATGCAGTAACCATTGTCTCTGGGTAGTGGTGAGACTAGAGGGTATCTGTTTTCTCTTTTTATCCCCCCATCTTGCTAGGTTTTGTATACTGAGCAGCCCCTAGTGCATTTTTCAAAATCAATGGGAAAAGAAAAAAAAATACCCCACAGAAGTTCTTTTTTTTTGTCTTTTTGCTATTTCTTTGGGCCGCTCCTGCGGCATGTGGAGGTTCCCAGGCTAGGGGTCCAATCGGAGCTGTAGCCACCGGCCTACGCCAGAGCCACAGCAACGTGGGACCTGAGCCGTGTCTGCAACCTACACCACAGCTCACGGCAACGCCAGATCCTTAACCCACTGAGCAAGGGCAGGGACCGAACCCGCAACCTCATGCTTCCTAGTCGGATTCGTTAACCACTGCGCTACGACGGGAACTCCCCCACAGAAGTTCCATTGTTATTCTACCTCTCCCACCCCTGCTCCAGGGGACCAAACTCTGGGTCACCTGCAGGTTCCCCTGAGGGTCCTGCCCTGTCCCCTCCCGCCTCCCTTTTAGACACCCGCCTCTATCTGCACCCTGTGTTTTTGCACCCCCTCCCCACTGCAATCAACCCTTTCTTGACAAGGAAGGAGCCAAGGTTTTCCCCATCCTCCTTCCAAAGCCTGGAATGCGGAGTTTTCTTGTGGTGCAGAGGATTAAGGGTCTTGGCGTTGTCCCTACTACAGCTCAGGTCACTGCTGTGGCATGGGTTTGATCCCAGGCCTGGGAACTTCCACAGGCCGTGGGTGCAGTGAGAAAACAAAAGGAAACACAAAGCCTGGAATGCATGGCTGGTAGGGAGATCAGAAAGGCAACCCATCCTGCTGTAGAGCACAGGGAACCGTATCTGGTCACTTGAGATGGAACATGATGGAGGATAATGTGAGAATATATATATGTGACTGGGTCACTTTGCTGTACAGCAGAAATTGACAGAACATTGTAAATCAACCACAAAAGAAAAAAAAATAAAAATCTTAATTAAAAAAAAAAAAGAAAGACAACCTGTTCCCTGCCAGTCCTGGCTCACCCCTTCCAAAGTGCACTTGACCTGGGCCAGGATGGGGGTCCCTGTGTCATGGGCAGAGCAGGCCCTACCGGGGGCCCCGGGGAGACGCCACACACCGAACTCTCTAAGCTGGAGAGACCTGGATGCTCGACAGACCCTCTGGTGCTCGAATTCCAGTGTTAGGGTCAGGATCGCCAGGGCACTTGTTAGAAATGCAGAGTCTTGGGCCCAGCCTCAGAGATGATTTTGGTAAGTATTTTTTTTTCTTTTTTTCTTTTTTAGGGCCTCACCTGTGGCATATGGAAATTTCCTGGCTAGGAGGCAAACTGCAGCTGCTGGCCTCCACCACAGCCACAGCCACCCCAGATCCAAGCTGTATCTGTGACCTAAGCCACAGCTTGTGGCAAAGCTGGATCCTTAAGGGAGGCCAGGGATCGATCCTCACGGACACTATGTGGGGATCTTAAGCCACTGAGCCACAAGAGGGACTCTGGTTTTAGTAGTTCTCGTGGAGCCCAGCTTCCTGAAGGACTGGGATGCAGGTAGCTCAGAGCCCAGCTTCGAGAGATCAGAATCAGGTCTAATGCAGCAAACTCCTACCTCCCCACTGGCTTATGTAGAACTTAGCCCTGAGTCTGAGGATGGAAGGAAGGGGGGAGAAAATGGGGTCTGGGGGCCAGGTGGGGTGGTGGGGACTGTTCCCAAGCACCCCGGCCCAGGGGAGTTGCCATAGCAGATGCAAACTCAGACCAGATTCCCTGAGCCCTGCCTGGCCCCGGGGAGGGTCCAGGGGCTGCGCGCCCTGCCCAGGGCTGTGACCATCTCTGGGCGGTCCCAGCCTCCAGCCGGAACTGTGAGGCCACCCCTCCAGGCTCCAGGGCTAACGGTCTCCCAGGTCAGGCTGGGGACCTGCAGGAGGAGAGTTTGGGGAGGTGGGGGAGAGGCCTGGAGGCTGGCAGGTGAACCGTGAAGCTGTAGCAGAAAGCTTATCGGAATTAGTGCAAATTCAACCCTTCAGATTCACGGTGGGCAGACGACCTTCGGCTACCCTGAGATGAATTCTGAAAGGCCCGGCCCCTCCCCGGACACGGGGAGAGGAGGGCCTGGGGTCACGTCTCCCTCAGGGTCCCGCAAACAGGCTCCGTCTTCCTCTGAAGCCTGTAAAGACAACAGTGAGAGATGAAAAGCAGAGCCCAGCTGGGTCTCCAGTGGCTGCGGGTCCGCCCCAGCCTTTCCCCCCAAGTTCTGGGCCTCTGCCCATCTAAGGGGCACAGGACTAACCATTTCTCCTCCCCAGAACCCCCAGGCTCTGACCCGTCCCCCCACCCCCCATCCTGGCCTCAGGCCTGGCCCCATCCCCCATCCACGGCCTCAGGCCTGGTTCTGGCCACCGATGTGGGAATCCCGCCAGCCCAGAGCTCTTGAAGCGGGCACTTCCCACATGCTCTTCAAGAATTTTCTGGCTGGGGGCTGGGGGGTGGGGGTGGGAGAGGAAGAGGATGCGAGATCAGAAGCCCTGGCCTCCTGGGTGAAGTGGCCTCGGCTATGGTTATGATGGGATAGGTGGGTGGGTGCCGAGGGCTGGGCCCTCCCCCACTTCCCTGCATTGTCAGAAGGGATCCGGGCTAGGTGGCTCCAGACTCCCAGTGGCCCCTGTCCACACCTGGCTCAGGCACCGGATCTCCGTGTTGGGGCTGGCAGGAGGCCCAGTGGGCCCTGCAGGGTTGATCGTGGTGTACTCCGGGACCCAGCTGCTCTTCAGCGGCTGAAACACAGACCCAGTCAGAGCAGCCTGTTCCTGGCAGCAGGGATGGCCTGCAAGTGGAGTGGGAGGGAGGATATGGGGGGGCGGGGCCTATGGAGTCGTAGGTCCAATTTACAAGGCTCACCGTGACCTTGGGCAAGGCATCTCACATCTCTGAGATTGAGTTTCCTCACCTGTAATATGGGCATGGGAATTTTCCTCTTAGGGTCATTACAATGTTTTTTTTCTTTTTAGGGCCACACCCGTGGCATATGGAAGTGCCCAGGTTAGGGGTCCAATCAGAGCCGCAGCTGCCAGCCTACGCCACAGCCACAGCAACACCAGATCCCAGCTGCATCTGCAACCTACACCACGGCTTGTGGCAATGCTGGATCTTTAAGCCACGGAGCGAGGCCAAGGATCAAACCCACATCCTCATGGATACTAGTTGGGTTCTTAACCCACTGAGCCACAATGGGAACTCCTGTAATAAATATTTGTGATAATGTTTTATCACTCGATAGCTAGGAACTCCTGGAATGATTCATTCGTCTTCCTGATTATTTCTCTCCTTAAAGCAAGAGGAATGCGCAGGCGGCAGGCTCTTTGCAGGAGGTGAGGAGGAGGCAAAGTTGGACACCTCAGAACCTCACCGAATAGTGAGAGCACAGGAAAAATTCTTCAGGAATCACTGGCCTGAGCAGCCCCTCCCTGGTCAGATGCAAGAGCCCAGGGAAGAGGGGCGGGGAGTCCAGTGAGCGTGGCGAAGCCCCTCCCCAGACCCGGCTCAGCGGCTCCCATGGGTCCTCCCTCTCCTTGCCCAGCAGCTGGCCAGGGCAGAGGCGGGAGCTGGCCGAGGCCCCCAGCCTTGTCTCCTAAGGGCGTAGCGGCCCCGAGGCGGGCTGGCCAGCAAGTCACCTGGTCTGAGGGACGCTGAAGCCTAGGAAAGAAGCTCACATTTTCTAGATAACTATGCAGTGTCTCATCTCACTTGTTCCTCACTGCAGTCCTTCGAGATGGGGAAATCGAGGCTCAGAGAGGTGACCTAACTTGCCAGACGTCACACAGCTGGTGAGAACCTGAGCTGCGCCTTGTAGTCATGATTAGTAAGCTTCAGACCCACGATCTTTCCCTGCACGAGGCTGCCACTGTGGCAGGGCGACCCACACGCTTTTCTTTTTTTTGCTATTTTAGGACCGTACCCGAGGCATATGGAGGTTCCCAGGCTAGAGGTCTAATAAGAACTGTAGTCGCTGGACTAAAGCCAGAGCCACAGCAATGCAGGATCCAAGCCACATCTGCGACCTACACCACAGCTCACGGCAACACCAGCTCCTTAACCCACTGAGTGAGGCCAGGGATCGAACCCATGTCCTCACGGATCCTAGTTGGGTTCGTTAACCGTTGAGCCACCAAGGGAACTCCCCAGACACTTTTCTGCAGTATTCCCTGTCTCCCAACTGGGCCCCTGCTTCCATCAATACCTTAGCTGTGGGGGATGGGGGCTCACGTGGAGGTTTGAGCCATCTCTGCTGACATCTTCAGTCTTATGGGGACAAGGAAGGAATCAGAACAGAATTCCTGGAGCACAATGTGACTGGGGGTGGGGGGATGAGGGCGTCAAGGAGGGGGGGGGAGGGAGCTTTCACAAATGCTGTCGCTCACAGCCTCTGTCTGTCCCAGCCCTGCCTGGGGTGAGGATGTGGCAGAGCTGGGGCTGGGCCAGAGGACTCTTGTCGTCGGGTCCATTTCCCACCAATCCCTTATTGACAGCTTGGTGATTCGCTCAAAACCCAGCCATAGGCGGTCCTGTCGTGGCTCAGCAGGTTAAGAACCCAACATAGTTCCATGAGGATGTGGGCCTGATCCTTGGCCTCCATCAGTGGGTTAAGGAGCCGGCATTGCCTCAAGCTGCAGCACAGATCACAGATGCAGCTAGGATCCCGCATTGCTATGGCTGTGGTGCAGGCCGGAAGCTGCAGCTCTGATTGGACCCCTAGCCTGGGAACCTCCATATGCTGCAAGGGCGGCCCTAAAAAGCAAAGGAAATAAAATAGAGTAAAATAAAGTAAATGCGATCATTCTTGTAATACACTCAGCTTATACATAACACTCCATACACAATACTTCCTTTTTCTACCCACTCCCAGGCTCACAGAGGAAGAGAAGCTGGGTACTTCTATTAATGGGGCTGCAAATAAAATACAGGACCTCCGTTAAATTTTAATTTCCTCATGCCACCCTAAAAACAAAACAAAACCAACCCAGCCACTGCTGACCACTGACCATCAGCAGCTGCGGAAGTGTCACCTGCTTAAGGGTGGCGGAATTTGAGGAACGAACATCACGGGGCAGAGACTAAGCCACACATGGTGGGGCCAAGGACCACCACCCTCTGTCCAGGGAGGGTCTCCATCCTTCAGGGGTCCTTCTGGCCACGCCGTGGACGCTGGGCTGCTCCAGCAGGCATGCAGGCATTTTCTGGGTGGTTGAATATACAAGAGCCATATGAGAGCCTATACTTCTAGTGGCTCAAAAAACAGGAGCAGGCAGCACGGAGGTGCTCCCTCTGAGCCCAGGCTCGCTTCCGGAGCTGGGCAGGGCATGAGCCTCTGGATGCAAAGCCAGGAGGGGGGCTCTGGCGGTGGCCCTGGCCATCCCTCTGTCCATGGCCATGACCTTTCCCTTGCTCTCTTTGGTCACGACCACCTGGCTGAGCTTCCTGAGGCAACAATAGCTGCTTCCGAAGCTGAAGCCGAGGAGGCCCAGCTCCCCATCCCACCCTGGCCCCTCCCTAGAGGATCGGGCCTGAGACTTTTGTCCTGACTGGCGCCAGGAAAGACGGCAGCCCCTCTTCCTTGCTCCAAGGTTTAAGGGAAGCAGAATGGAGGCATTTCAGTAAACGGCTGAGGAAGGAGAGGCCGGGAGGGGGGTTGGGTGAGGCAGGTGAGGCTTCTGCTTCCCTGAGCCGTGACCCCCTCCGTAGGAGCGCCGGCGTAGGAAGGGAGGTCTCTCCAGGAGTGGGGAAGGGCCCGGCAGCAGGTAACGTCAAGGCAGCTTCCTCTCTCCAAGAAGGGGGGTACAGAGACCCCCATTCTCTATGCCCCCTGGTCCCCAGAGCGCCAACCTCGGCCTGAGCGTCAGGACAGCCACACCACCTTGGTCTCAGAGCCAAGGAAAGCTCAGAGAGAACAGAGGGGTGTTCTGGAAACAGGAGAGTTGGGAGCTGAGAGCTCTGAACCCTGCTCTCTCTCCCTTTCTCTCTCTCTCTCTCTCTTTTTTTTTTTTTCCAGCCGTACCTGCGGCATATGGAAGTTCCTGAGCAAATTGGAGCTACAGCTGCCGGCCTATACCACAGCCACAGCAACACCAGGTCCAAGCCACATCTGCGACCTATGATACAGCTTGTGGCAACGCTGGATTCTTAACCCACTGATCGAGGCCAGGGATCGCCCACATCCTCATAGACATTATGTCAGATTTTTTTTTTTGTCTTTTCTAGGGCTGCACCTGCAGCACACAGAGGTTCCCAGGCTAGAGGTCTAATCAGAGCAGTAGCCACCAGCCTACACCACAGCCACAGCAATGCGGGATCCGAGCTGCTTCTGCGATCTACACTACAGCTCATGGCAATGCTGGATCCTTAACCCACTCAGCAAGGCCAGGGATTGAACCTGCCACCTTATGGTTCCTAGTCGGATTCGTTAACCACTGCGCCACGACGGGAACTCCCCTTTTTCTTTTTTCAGATTTTTAACCGGGTGAGCCACAATCGGAACTCCTGAATCCTGCTCTCTTATTTGGGCCACCGCCTGCTGTGTGAACTTGGGCAAGACTTTTCCCCTCTCTGGACCTCATTCTCTCTTCTGCAAGTAGCTGCGGTTGTCATACTGCGAAGTGCTGTTGGAATTCCTGGTGGCAGTGTTTTTTTTTTTTTTGGCCTTTTTGCTATTTCTTTGGGCTGCTCCTGCGGCATGTGGAGGTTCCCAGGCTAGGGGTCCAATCGTAGCTGTAGCCACTGGCCTACGCCAGAGCCACAGCAACGCGCGATCCGAGCCGCGTCTGCAACCTACACAACAGCTCACGGCAACGCCAGATCCTTAACCCACTGAGCAAGGGCAGGGACCGAACCCGCAACCTCATGGTTCCTAGTCGGATTCGTTAACCACTGCGCCAACACGGGAACTCCCTGGTGGCAGTGTTTAAACTTCGATTTCCTGCCCCAACCCGTGGAGGTTTGGTTTGGCACTCCTGTCAAGGAAAGTGTATTTCTAAGAGGCCGCCACCCCGAGGTGTCCTGGAAGTGGGTTTGCACCAACTTAGAGAAAGGCTGGACGAGATGACCTCAAAGGCCCCCTGGAGATCCAGCTCGGATGTTCTCTGATACTGATGGGGGGATGGGAAGAGGGCCCTGGGCTTGGAGCAGAGCCCTGTTGGCACCGGTGGGAAGTCAGGGTGAGGAAGGCAGCCTGAAGGGCTGGTCTCGGGCTCACACGGATTCCCCGGATGTTCGAAGCAAGCCCTGCCTTGAGGTCCCCCACGGAAGCCCAGGCAGGGAGCCCAAGAGCCAGCGCCTGGGGAGTCCTGACTTCCAGCCCCACGGAGGTCTGACCTTGGGTCCGCCTCCTTCCTTACCGAGTGGGAGAGCTGGAGCTTCTCCTTCCTCTCTGTCTCTGCCGTCAGTTGAGCTGAAAGAGACCAGAGGGAGCATCTTGAAGCCAGGAGTCGCCAGGAGATGCAGCTGCCGCCACGGGGGTGGACGGGCCCCCTTGCATCGACCTTCCTGGAGGAAGCTGGCAGGCGGATTGGGCAGAGACCTGGCAATGACCTGGACTTTGGAGCTTAGTACATGGAAATCCCCTCAGTGGGCCAGAAACTGCCAATGGAAGGGATTGTGTGCGCCTGGGTTGTTGCATCTTAAATCTTACCCTGCACACAGGACCCTGGGAAATTCTATTACAATGCAGATTCTAATTCAGTAGCTTGAGGTTAGGGCCTGAGAGTATGCATTTCTTCCTTCCTTCCTTCCTTCCTTCCTTCCTTCCTTCCTTCCTTCCTTCCTTCCTTCCTTCCTTTCTTTCTTTCTTTCTTTCTTTCTTTCTTTCTTTCTTTCTTTCTTTCTTTCTTTCTTCCTTCCTTCCTTGGCTGCACCTGTGGCATATGGAAGTTCCCAGGCTAGGAGCTGAATCGGAGCTACATCCACTGGCCTACACCACAGCCACAGTAACTCCGGATCCAATCCGCGTCTGCAACCTATACCATAGCTCATGGCAACGCCGGATCCTTAACCCACTGAGCGAGGCCAGGGATCGAACCAGCATCCTTGTGGAAACTAGCCAGGTTCATAACCTGCTAAGCCACAATGGGAAGTCTGAGAGTCTGCATTCCTCACAGGCTAGTAGGGATGTCACTGCTGATATCTGGGGACGACAACTTGAGAGGCAAGATGCTAGGAGGCTCTGAGGTTGTGACCAGGAATGTTCCCATCCCGTGTGCTCCTCCCGATTCCTCTGAGGGGACCTAGGGACACAGGCAAAGCTGACATTTCTTCCTAGGGGCCACACAGTGGGGAGCTAAGAGACAGGCTCAGGATCCACCCCCATGGCCACAACACAGGGACGCCAATTTGTAAAGCTGACTTCCCAGCTCTACTGCTTCCCAGCCGTACAACATAGGGCAAGTCGCTTAACCACTCTGTGCCTCAGTTTCTTGCCCTGTAAAATGGGGGTACTTGTAGCAAGTAGTTCCTAACTCCACAGTATTAAGAGAATTAAAGGAGATAAAAAAAGCAACATAAGCCACACCACAGTGCCTGGCACAAGGCAGCTCCATTAGCGTCATCTCAGTTAAACCCTCTTAATCTGTGCCATTCACCATGGGCACTACACGCGGCCACTGAGCACTGGACACGTGACTACTCTCAGTTACACTGAGATTCCTTTTTTTTTTTTTTTTTTGGTCTTTTGTCTTTTTAGGGCCGCACCTGCAGCATATGGAGGTTCCTAGGCTAGGGGTCGAATCAGATCCATCGCCACAGACATAGCAATGCTGGATCTGAGCTGGATCTATACCAGATCCTTAACCCACTGAGTGAGGCCAGGGATCGAACCCACATCCTCCTCACGGATACTAGTTGGGCTTGTTACCCCGGAGCCACAGCGGGAACTCCAGTATCCTAGGGAATTTTCAATCACACATGTGGCTTGTATTCTATTTCTGTTGGACATACATCTGAGGAAGCTGAGGCTCTGGAAGTTAGGTGACTTGCCCAAGGTCACACAGTTAAAAAGTGGCAAAGCTGGGATTTGAAGCCAAGCCTTGAAAGGGGCCGAGCACCTCTACAGACCCAGCAGCAGGTGCTGGGCCACAATGTACATCCTGCTCAAGTTCAAGTGCTCGGCCTAGCACGACCCTTCCTGCCTCCCCCAGAGTCTGTCCTCATACAAGGAACCTGCAGAGATGGCTTCACTGGGATGGACAGAGAGAGAAGAGGCTGATGAGCTTGGACAGAATAACCAGAGCAAGTGAGCGCCCCTATCCCCTTGCTCCCCCATTGAACTGCCTGTGCCTAACGTGGACCGCCCTGTGGGTCCCTCATAAGGGAGGGGCGGGGTTCTTGACGCCCATTTCTCAGATGCACACACCAAGGCCCATGAGGTCTCTCCGGGTTGGTGGGGGACTGTGGGTCCCAGGGAGGCCCCCTGGCTGAGAGCTTCTCACCCCCTCCCGTCCACACGCTCACCTTCCTTCCTCCGCTGCAGCACCCAGCTGCCGAGGGCGGCCAGGCCTGTGGCCAGCAGAAGGGCCAGCAGCACCAGGACGGGGGCCAAGATGCGGGTCATGGGGATGGATGTCCTGTGGGTGACATGGAAGGAGCCCCCGAGGCTGTCAGCAGATGTCGGTGGCACACTGGGCATCCTTATTCTAAATCCCAGCCTCTCCCAGGGAGGTCGGAGGGCACTGGGGACCACAACATCCGGTTGGTCTCAATGGAGGGGACGTTAGTCCCATCTCTAGCCCCAGGAGACACTTTCAGCTGGGTCTGACCCTGCGAGCGGCTACCTGGCCGTCAGTAGTTTATACATAACCCCCTCCCCCACCAAGAGCCGGTCCCCCAGGCTGGCACTCCAGTTGGGTAAGAAAAAGTCACATTGTTTGGTTCCACACTTTCTGTACTTTCTTGGCCACACCCGCAGCAGGCAGAAGCTCCCAGGCAAGGGACTGAAACTGACCCAGGTCACAGCAGTGACAAGGCTGGTTTCCTTTTTTGGGAGGCCTCACCCTCAGATGGGAGTTCTCAGGCACGGCAGTGATAATGCTGGGTCCTTAACCCACTGAGCCACCAGGGAACTCCTGGTTTCACATTTTCATGCTTGGCATAAGGCCCAGGGCAAAGTGGACATGCAAAAGCTGCTGAACTGGGGTGGCTACCCCTGAAGCCGGGCCGGAAGTGAGCTGAGACACTGGGGCCACGGCCTGCACCTCGGTGGCTCTGCATGTCCAAGGCAACAGGGCTACTGGCCCGTGTAGCACAGGCGGTTCACTGCTCAAGGGCCCCCATAGGCAGGGGCTAGGGTGGGGGCTGAATCTGCCCTCTGTGCAGGGGCTGCGCTCATGACAAGAGGCTGTGTCTGCCCAGAGGAACTGTTTGCTCAGAGGCACCTTATGCTTTAGGGAGGGATGGCCTGAAAGGGGACCTTGGTCCCCTGGGAGCTCACCCAGACTTGACGGTGCTGCTTCTGCGGACCAAGCTGGTGTCCTTTGCTGAGGTGGAGTCCAGCTGTGTGGTTGGGCGGGAGATCCCTGCAGGAGGAGAAGTTGCTGGGTGAGGAGTGGTCCCTGCGTATGGAGAGGTTGCTGGGTGAGGAGTGCTCCTTGCAAATGCAGAGGCCCCTGCGTATGGAGAGGTTGCTGGGTGAGGAGTGGTCCTTGCAAATGGAGAGATCCCTGCGTATGGAGAGGTCCCTGCGTGTGGAGAGGTTGCTAGGTGCTCGGACGGGAAGGTCCCTGCGGACGGAGAGGCCTCAGCCCCTGTCTTCCCCAGCTTGGCGGTGCTGACGGTCAGGTGGAGACCAGGAGAAGCTACAAGTCCAAAAGCAAAGCCTCAGCACCTTCCCTGCTCCTGGATTCCCAGCATCCCCGGACCTCTGACCCTTGACCCCTGAACCCTAGTCTCCCCAGGACCAATTTCTCAGAACACCCCCTGCTACAGGACACCCCCCCCCCCCCCAGGAAGCAAACAGAGGCCACAAAGAAGCCGTTTTGAGCAAGCAGGCCACCTGGGCCTGGCTCTCAGCTCCCCCTTTTGCAATGCAGCCTGCTCCCTCTATCGTGGGGAGGTGTACTCCCCCCACCCCCATGACCCTGAACGCACCCCAAGGAATGAGGGACGTTTGTTACCTGGGAAGATGTGCAGAGAGACCGAGAAACTATCATCGAGGCCCAGCCTTTGGATCCCGCAGAAGTATTGCCCCTCGTCCTCCAGGGTGAGGTTCCTCAGGATCACCTTGAACCTGAGCTCCCGGGGGCTGTCGTGGACGGACACCCTGCCGTCCTGGCCATATCCTCCTGAGAAAACAGTCCCTGAGCAGCGGGCGATGAGGTACCCGATCTTCCTGCACCAGTACTTCCTGTGCGTCTTCAGCGCCTCGCCGTAGGTGCACTGCAGGGACACGGTGTCACCTACGAATCCACTGATCTCCTTCGGGCCCACCAGGGTTCCGTAACCTGAAACCACGGCAGGGGGTGAAGGGTGGAATTCCCTGATTCAAGTATCAGGGTCAAGACCAGAAGGCTGGAGTTCCCATCATGGCGCAGTGGTTAACAAATCCGACAAAGAACCATGAGGTTGCGGGTTCGGTCCCTGTCCTTGCTCAGTGGGTCAAGGATCCGGCGTTGCCGTGAGCTGTGGTATAGGTCGAAGACACAGCTCGGATCCCGCGTTGCTGTGGCTGTGGCATCGAAGGCCAGTGGCTACAGTTCTGATTAGATCCCTAGCCTGGGAACCTCCATATGCCATGGGAGCAGCCCTAGAAAAAGGCAAAAAGACAAAAAAAAGACACAAAACCAGAAGGCTTTCCTCAATCACCCCCTTGTGAGGGCAGCCCTGGGAAGAGCTGGTACTCCACTCTACCCCGGAGAGAGCTTAGGACAGGTTTCCCTAAACCTGGTGTATTGAAGGCTGGTGATGGGGAAGCTCTTGATTCAGCCAGCCTGGAGTGTGAATCCCAGCACAGCCACTTAGTAAACTGTGTGACCCTGGGGAAATCGCTTGACCTCTCTGGGCTGCTGAATTTTCTCACCTGTAAATGCTGGTCATGTCTGATTTCATGGAATTAAGATGCTATTATAGGCAAGATCCACTATAATTTTATATAATATTAAGAAACAAACACTGTCAATTGAGCAACTGCATCCTCATTTGTTTTTTCTTTTTAGGGCTGCACTATTGGCATACGGAAACTCCCAGGCTAGGGGGCGAATCGGAGCTTCAAGCTGCCAGCCTAAACCACAGCTCACTGCCGCGCTGGATTCCCCACCCCACTGAGCCAGGCCAAGGGGTCAAACCTGCATCCTCATGGATCCTAGTCAGTTCATTAACCACTGAGCCACAAAGGGAACTCCTTGCATCCTGTTTTTATGTTGAAGATAAAGGGTTTTTTTGTTTTTTTTTGTTTTTAAAAAGCAGACTTGTGAATCGATGCGACAGAAGAACTTTTTACCTTTCGGGGTAGTTGAGCGTGGCATAGCAGAAGTTCAAAGAATTTTTGCTGAGTTTTACGTGGCAACCATATAAAGGGTGTCTTTTGGGCACCCTGGCTTGGCACAGAGTCAAGAAAAGAAGACCCAAAGCGACATAAAGCTGCTTTCACAGCCACTCAGCCACCAAGGGTCTAGACCCCACAGGTCTGGGGGAAGATCTGACTCTGGGTTCCAGAAACAGCAAGTGCAGGCTCCCTCTGAGGACTGAGGGCAAGTAGGGTGGGGTGAAGCCTGGAAGGATCAGGTGGTTGGGTTGGGTCACAGCCTCAAGGCTCTGCTGGGGGTGGGGAGGGGGGAAAGAAAGGAAGTGTAGGTTCCGGAGGTTTTGTCCCTGCAGACCCAACGCACGGGCCAGCTTGGGAACGAGTCCCCGCATCCCTCCACCCTCGCCCCCCTCTCACCTGGGAGCACGAGGCAGGCCCACAGCAGGACGAGCGGCCGCATGGTGAGCGCTGGCCGCGCGGGAGCGCACACTGGGAGCTGGGAGCTCCTCTCCACCGCCGCGCTGCGCGGGGCTTCGACTTCCTCCAGAGGGGGGATGCCGAAGAGGAAGGCAGGGGAGGGGCCGCGCGGGTCACCCTTCTGCGCCCCAGCGCCGGACCGGAAGGCGCCTCTGCCGTTCCCTCCGTGCGCTTCTCCCAAACCCGTGCCCTTGCAGGGGGTCTTAACCATGCCCCCGGCCACGCACCCCGGAGGGTCTGTGCGCACCATTCGGGGAGTCCATGAATCTCGGTGGGAAACATCTTGACTTCCACTAACCTTTAAGTGACATCTATCTTTTCCTTATGAGTGTCGTGTTCGCAGCGCTGTGACTTTGTCACCAATGAACATCACACATTAGCACTTTAAGTTGTCACCAATCGCTTGAAATACTGCTGTGCACGCACCTCACTACTTGGAAAATTGTGTGTTATTAGATTTGCCTCTACGGTTTTACGCAGTTACAAATTACATAATTATTACAGTATTAACACAGCCATTAATATTTTGGTAACCACTTCAATATTATTATTGGTCTTTTAAGCATATGTATTTCATTTTATATGTTTAAAAGATCATTATGCTAACACGTGATCCGTAGGCTTCACCAGACTGCCAAACGGTCAAAGGTACATAGGTCCCTCCTTCCCACGGCCTCCCTGGGGGCGCAGTACCGCCCTCGGCCACGCGGCGGCAGTGCAAGCGGGGGTGAAGGAAGCTGAGCGGGGTACCTGCAGCCCCCTGCAGGCCCCTCGAAAAGGCGGCTCTCCCCAGGAGCGCTGAGCTGTCCGGGAGTTTAAAAAAGTGAATTAGCGGTTTTTTTTTGTCACAGAATTGAATCCTTAGGGGTAACAGAAAAAAACAAAAACAAAAACAAAAAAGACCCACGCACTCTAGAAGGGGTCCTGACATATAGTTTTCCGAAATAGCTCTGTGGGGTCTTTTTCCTTATTGCAAAGGTTATACAAGTTGTAAGCAAAATTTTACACAGTGCAGAAATGTTAAAAAAAAAAAAAAAGGAATTCTCTGGTGGCTCAGTGGGTTGGGGATCAGGTGTTGTCACTGCTGTAGCTTGGCTTTGACCCCTGAGTAGGGGACTTCCACATGCTGTGCACAAGGGGAAAAAAAAAGAATGGGAACATCTCCTGTTATTCTCCTTCTTTCTTAGAAAACCACTGTTAATATTTTGGCATATATACCTCCACATAAACAGGTGGAATTTTTACCCACTTGCCGGGCTGGTATTTGAGGCATTAACTCAGTGCTTCTGGGAGGGGAGCCTATGTGTGTGATTCTGATGATGTGGAAGATTTTTTTTTTTTTTTTGGCTGCGCCCATGGCATGTGGAAGTTCCCCAGCCAGGGATCGAATCCGTGCCACCAGCGTCAAGGCCTGATCCTTAACCTGCTGAGCCACCAGGGAACTCCACGTAGTAGATATATTTTAATTTTAACATTAAAATTAAACGGGGGTGCTGCTGGCATTTAATGGACAGGGCCAGGGGTTCACATAGCTGAAAACTCTGTTATGATCACAGACTACAAAGGGTGATCAGTTTTTGCAGTTTTACCAACACAGCTTAAAATGTATTTATTCTGGTGTTTAATAGCATATCTCTGCTTTTTTTGGGGGGGTCCTTATACAGGGTAATTTCCTGATCTTGTTACTTTTCTGAAATCCTAACTTGACACTTTGAAATCTGCGTTATTTGGTTACAAATTGTTTCCCTTTGATTTTTTTCCCTTCTGTTACAGCTTAGGCATCATATTGTGGTTTTTAAAAATGAAGAGTGTGAAAAGGCCCATTATTTATGATGGCCACTGTGGGGAGAGTAAACGAAGTGTTTTTTTATTTTTTTGTCTTTTTGTCTTTTTAGGGCCACACCTGCGGCATATGGAGGTTCCCAGGCTAGAGGTCCAATCCGAGCTGTAGCCGCCAGCCTACACCACAGCCACATGCGGATCCGAGCCGCATCTGTGACCTACACCACAGCTCATGGCAATGCTGGATCCTTAACCCACTAAGTGAGGCCAGGGATTGAACCTGCAACCTCATGGTTCCAGGTCGGATTCGTTAACCACTGAGCCATGATGGGAACTCCAGAAGTGTTCTTTTTATTTTGACAAGAGGGTGTCAGGTCTGCCGTGCAGCACCCCGTCACCTGGCTCCCTTCGAGTGTACTGTGAGGTCCGTCCCTCCACCCCGCCAGCCCCACACCTGGCCAGGAGCAAGGTTTGAGGGCTCTGTTAGAAAGAGATCTTCCAGGCCCAGAAGTGGTACAAGAGCTGGGGAGAAGGCCCAAGATCGGGGCACTGGTCTGGGCTCTGCTGCTGGTCCCATGTTGTACTGGGGACAATGAGTAGAACCCCGCCTCCTCCATACACAGTAGGTTTGGGGATCTGAAGGGAGAGGACACTTGCTTCCTATTTCCTGGAGCTCTGGGAGGTGCCCTGCCCTCACAGCCTAGGAGAGCAGGGGGCAAAATGTTTCCTGGACCAGTGAGCTTGGGGCAGTCTCGCCACATCCTCATGGCATCCGTGAGCCCAAGAATGGTTTGGCCATGCCTGGTGTTGCCATGGCTGGGATGAAGGGATGGGGCAGCCGGCATGGGGAGGAGGAAACAGCCACACCGGAGCCCACAGGAAGCCAGAGAGTCTAGCGGATGCCAGCAGGGGCAGATGAGGAGGAGGGCGTGGAGAGAGACCCAGGGTGTTATATCCAACAACGACGGGGGAGGAGTTCCTGTTTTGGTTCCGTGGTAACCAACTCGACTCGTATCCATGAGGACGTGGGTTCCATCCCTGGTCCTACTCAGTGGGTTAAGGATCCGGCGTTGCTGTGGCTGTGGCGTAGGCCGGCAGCTGCAGCTCCAATTCAGCCTCTAGCCAGAGAACTTCTGTATGTGGAAACTGTGGCCCTAAAAAAGAAAAAAAAAAGGGTTGAGCCACAAGCTGGAGAGAGCCCGGATCCCTGAGTCACCACTTGGAAGAGAGCTCCCTCTCTTCCAAGCCAACAGCAAGATTTGGTGTGAGCAAGAGATAGATTTTGATGTGTTTGGCCACTGAGAGTTTAGTTTGTTTCTGGGGCAAAGCTTAAATGCCACAGCTTTTTGTTGTTTCACATGTATTTCATCCTCTGATTCACCTAAAGCTTCCCCTCCCCAACCAGTGGCAAACTCAACTGTTCAACTTCCTCCACTGTACAAATCTGACAACTGCTTTCAAGATTTTCTTTTTTTTTTTTTTTTTGGTCTTTTAGGGCTGCACCCATGGCATATGGAGGTTCCCAGGCTAGAGGGGTGGAACCAGAGCCGCAGCTGCCAGCCTAACCACAGCCATGGCAATGCCAGATCCGAGCCTGGAGCTAGTGGCAACACTAGATCCTTAGCCCATTGAGCTTGGCAGGGATGGAGCCCGTATCCTCATGGGTACTAGTTGGGTTCATTACGGCTGAGCCACAACGGGACCTCTGCTTTCAAGATTTTTATGTTGACTATTTTAAGGAGTTTTTACTTCTAGGAATGCCAGTGGGGCCATGGGGGAGGGCAGCAATGTAAGA
This sequence comes from Phacochoerus africanus, assembly GCF_016906955.1. Classification (NCBI taxonomy): domain Eukaryota; kingdom Metazoa; phylum Chordata; class Mammalia; order Artiodactyla; family Suidae; genus Phacochoerus; species Phacochoerus africanus. The sequence goes on from NC_062557.1 coordinate 19,446,253, forward strand.
CTAAGTAATTAGGATCTCCCTCCTTCAGAAGCTGGATAAAATAGACATATATTTTAAAATATTCTCAAAAACCTTGAATGCTAATGCAATGTGGTGTCTTGGATTGGATCCCAGAAGAAAGAAAGGATATTAGAAAAACTAGCTCGGAGTTCCCATCGTGGCTCAGTGGTTAACGAACCCTACTAGCATCCATGAGGATGGAGGTTCAATCCCTGGCCTTGTCCAGTAGGTTAAGGATCTGGCGCTGCTGTGAGCTGTGGTGTAGGTTGCGGACGTGGCTCGGATTCTGAGTTGCTGTGGCTGTGGCGTAGGCCAGCAGCTGCAGCTCCAATTGGACCCTAGCCTGGGAACCTCCATATGCCTCAGGTGCGGCCCTAAAAAAACCAAACAAACAAACAAAAAAAGGTCCCAATCCCAGAGTTCCCCCTGTGGCACAGTGGGTTAAGGACCCAGTGTTGCCGCAGCTGTGGTGTACATCACAGTGGAGGCTCGTATTTGATCCCTGGCCCAGGGACTTTCACATACCGAGGGTGCAGCCAAAAAAAGAAAAAAGGAAAATGGTTCTTGTCTGTGTAGAGAAGGTTGCTAAGGTGGAGGGGGTTGGGGAGTGGATGGACTGGGGGTCAGGGTTCGCAGGTGTAAGCTTTTATATATAGAATGGATAAACAGTAAGGTCCTATGCTACAGCACAGGGACATATATTCAATATCCTATGATAAACCAGAATGGAAAAGAATGTTTTTTAACTACATATATATATATATATGTAACAATCACTTTGCTGTGCAGCAGAAATTAACACAACAATTTAAATCAATTAATAAATAAACTTAAGGAGTTCCTGCTGTGATGCAGTGGGTTAAGGATCCAGCATTGTTTCTGCAGTGGTATGGGTTCAATCCCCAGCCTGGTGCAGGGGGGTTAAGGGGTGCGTATTGCCAAAGCTGTGGCATAGCCCTGACCTGGGAAATCCCATACGCTGCAAGTGTGGCCAAAGAAGAAAAAAAAAAAGTTTTAAATAGTCCTGGTCTGGTAACTTCCTCCTGACCCCCTTACCTCCGGGTACCATAAAGATACCAATGAAAAGTCCTTTCTGGAAGAAAACAGCATCAACCTAAGCCTCAGATTATCTTAAAAATCATTTTTTCCCCAAATAAAATCCAGTATAAAAAGATAATCAGATGCATGAGGACAAGACTCCACAAGCAAGAGTGTGCGGGGACAGCCAACTGCAGAAACAGACCCCTGGAGACTCCAGACACTGCAAATAGCAGGACAGCTTCAACGCTACTATTCTTACCATGTTCAAGGAGGTAAAAGTCAAGGTGGGAATTTCTGGCAGGGAACTGGAAAGTAAAAAAAGTGACAGAGCAGATTCGAAAAAGAATAGCACGACATTCTAGAACTGAAAAAATATTATTAAAAGTAAGAATAAGAAGTTCCTCGTGGCTCAGCGGTGAACGAATGCAACTAGCATCCATGAGGATACAGGGTCAATCCCTGGCCTCGCTCAGTGGGTTAAGCAACTGGCATTGCTGTGAGCTGTGGTGTAGGTCGCAGATGCAGCTCAGATCTGGCATTGCTGTGGCTGTAGTGTAGGCTGGCAGCTGTAGCTCTGATTGGACCCCTAGCCTGGGAACCTCCATATGCCAAGGGTGCAGCCCTAAAGAGACAAAAAATAAAATGAGAAGAGGAGGAGGAGGAGTTCTGTTGTGTCGCAATGGAAACAAATGCAACTAGCATCCATGAGGACATGGCTTCTACCCCTGACCCTGCTCAGTGGGTTAAGGATCTGGCGTTGCCGTGAGCTGTGGTGTGGGTCACAGAGGCGGCTCAGATTCTGTGTGGCTGTGGCTGTGGCGTACGTAGGCCAGGAGCTACAGCTCCGACTGGACCCCTAGCTGGGAACTTGCATATGCCGAGGCTTCGGCCCTAAAAAGCAAGACGGAGGAGAAGAAGAAGAAGAAGAAGAAACCGTCCAGGATGAAGCACAAGGAAACAGAAGGATGGGAAATAGAGTAAGAGTAATGGGGATAAAGTGAGAATGTTCACTCTGTTTTATTGGAGACACAGATTGAAAGCAAACAGAGGATGTGATACAGGCAATGATGTACCAATGTGAAGAGACACACCACGTGTTCCTTAGCACGTGTGTGTGCTTATAACATGTGGGAAGCTGAAGCCTGTGCCCTGAGGTATGGAACCCTCTCCCCTGGGTCTAAGGGAGGTACACTATGGACTCTGGATGGATGACAAAGGTGGCACATCCTTTGTAGAGCAGTGGGGAAAGGGGAGTGCTTTCTTTTTTTGGTCTTTTTTAAAAAATGGCTGCACCTGCGGCATATGGAGGTTCCCAGGCTAGGGGTTGAATGGGAGCTGTAGCTGCCAGCCTACACCACAGCCACAGCAATGCAGGATCTGAGCTTCGTCTGCGACCTACACCAGAGCTCATGGCGACGCCGGATCCTCTATCCACTGAGTGAGGCCAGGGATGGAACCAGCATCCTCACGGATACTAGTTGAGTTCTTAACCCACTGAGCCACAGTGGGAACTCCAGGATGGTGTTTTCAATAAGTAGCGTTGGGACCATTAGGTACCCACGTGGGAAAAAAAATATCAGCCTCGATCCCTGCCTCCTATCACACATGAATGCCAATGCCAGGTGCATTACACAACCAAATGTAAAAGGCAAAATGATGAAGCTTTTCAAAGATCATGGAGCCTATCTTCATGGCCTCGGGGTAGAGGAAGCGTTCTCAAACCAGACACAGACAGCACAGACCACAGAGGAAAAGACTGATAAATTCGCCTACAAGTGTTCATTGGAAGATGCCACAAAGAGAGAAGAGACACACACACACACAGAAAAAATACCAGCCACGCATATTGCAGACAGCACAGATATAGCATGAAAAAAGATAACATTGGATGCAAGAAGCCAGGCATACAAAAGACTGATTCCATTTTGATGAAATTTAGAAACAGAGCAAACAGAATGGCTTTGCATTGTGGTGTAAATACACTTAGAGGGTAAAACCAGAAAGCAGAGGGACTGTGCCTTCAAAGTCCGAGTAGTGAAGGTCTCTGTGGGAAGAAGCTGTGATCTCCGGGGACATAGGAGGTCTTCTGGGGCTGGAAGAGTTTATTTCTTCACTGGGGTGGTGACCATACAGGTGTTCACTTTTTATTAATTTGTGATGTTGTATTTTTTTGGGGGGGTCTTTTGTCTTTTTAGGGGCCGTACCTGCGACATTTGGAGGTTCCCAGGCTAGGGGTCCAATCGGAGCTCCAGCTGCCAGCCTATGCCACAGCCACAGCAATGCAGGACCTGAGCCGCGTCTGCGACCTACACCATAGGCAACGCCAGATCTTTAACCCACTGAGCAAGGCCAGGGATCGAACCTGCAACCTCATGGTTCCTAGTCGGGTTCGTTAACCACTGAGCCACGATGGGAACTCCCATGATGTTGTATTGTTTGTGCCCTTTCCCGTGACTCGTTCTATTTCACAAATCTAATATATATATTTTTTGAGATGGAGTGACAAAACAACAAATAGGAAAAGTTATCAGATATCTAAAACCAAAACCAAAACCAAAACCAAAAAAACCTGGAGTTCCTGTCATGGCTCAGCGGTAATGAACCCATTATCCATGAAGATGTGGGTTCAGTCCCTGGCCTCGCTCAGTGGGTTAAGGATCTGGCGTTGCCGTGAGCTGTGGGGTAGGTCAAAGACGTAGCTCGGATCCTGCTTCGCTGTGGCTGTGCGGCAGGCTGGCAGCTACAGCTTCGATTTGACTCCTAGCCTGGGAACTTTCATATACCGCAGGTGTGGTCCTAAAAAGACAGACAAACAAACAAAAACCCAAAAACCAAAAAACCCAATTTGTAGTAATTTCCCTTGTTCTTGCTGAGATGAAAATAAGCTGAGTCTGCCCTTTCTTCAGACCCTCTGACTCACTTCTTTTTTTTTTTTTTTTTTTTCCTTTGGCAGAGCAGCATGTGGAAGTTCCCCAGGCCAGGGATCGAAACCATGTGACGGCATCAGCGCGAGCCACAGCAGTGACAACGCTGGCTCCTTAACCACGTGGCCACCAGGGAACTCCTGTCTGACTCACTCCTGATACCTGTCTGGGAGTGAGCCCATTTTCCCTCTTGGAATTATTCCCCGTTCCCTTCGGTGTGTGGGCTGAATGCCAAACCAACGCTGCAGACCCGGAGCCTGAAGCAGATTCTTTCTGTCACCTCGGCAAGGATCGAGGACATTGACATTCTTGCCCCCGCCCCACACTGTGTTTCCTGCACTCTCTCTCCCTGCAAAGATGGACCCCCCACGTCATTCATTTCTCTGGCATCAAGCTCATCTTCTTGTTCTATCTGTGGCTTCCCTGGCTGGTGCATCTTGACCCAGCCTTGTGTGGGTGAGGGGACCCTGCCTGGGCTTCTAGCCATCTTGGCCAACTGTGCCCTGAGTAACCTTCTGTGTCCCAGCAGTCCCGCTCTAAACTCTCATTCATTCAAATACCTAACCCTATGTTAATTTCAAGTACACAACATTGGGGGTTTTTTTTAAGAATTTTTTTCAAACATTTTATTTTATTATATTTTTAGGGCCACACCCACGTCATATGGAGGTTCCCAGGCGAGGGGTCAATTCTGAGCTGTAGCCACTGGCCTACACCACAGACACAGCCACACAGGATCCAAGCCACGTCTGTGACCTACACCACAGCTCACAGCAACGCGCCAGATCCTTGACCCACTGAGCGTGGCCAGGGATCGAACCTGCACCCTCATGGTTCCTAGTCAGATTCGTTAACCACTGAGCCACAAGGGGAACTGCTCAGTGTAGTTCTGATTTACATTTCCCTGATGATTAAGTGATGTTGAGCTTGTGTGAATGTGCCCCTTGGCCATCTATACATGACTTCTTTACAACAATGTCTAATCCAGTCCTTTGGCCATTTTTTAACTGGGTTGGTTTTTTATCTATTTATGTTTTTAATGTTGAGATGTATGAGATTTTGGGGGTATGTTTTGGATATGAACCCCTTATCAGACATGTCATTTGCAAACATGGTCTCCCATTCAGTAGGCAGTCTTTCTGTTTTGTCGATAGTTTCCTCCACTGTTGCAAAAGCTTTTAGTTTGATGCGGTCTCAGTTGTTTATCTCTGCTTTTGTTTCCCTTGCCTGAGGAGACAAATCCAAAAAAAATGTTGCTAAGACCAGTGTCAGAGAGTATACTGCCTTTGTTTTCGCCTAGGAATTTTATGGATTCAGGTCTAATGTGTAAGTCTTTGCTCCAATCTGAGTTATTATTTTTTTCTTTTTTGACCTTTTTTTAGGGTTGTACCCGTGGCATGTGGAAGTTCTCAGCCAAGGGGTCGCATCAGAGCTACAGTGGCCAGTCTACACCGCAGCCACAGCAACTCGGGATCTGAGCCGCATCTGCAACCTACACCACAGCTCACAGCAACACTGGATCCTTAACCCACTGAGCGAGGCCAGGGATGGAACCCGCATTCTCATGGATACTAGTCGGGTTCATTACCGCTGAGCCACGATGGGAATGCCTGAGTTAATTTTTGTATATGGTCTGGGAAAGTAGTCCAGTCGGATTCTTTTGCACGTAGCGACACTATTTTTAAAGTAATTTCTGCCCCAACTTATTTATAGTCATCTTTCTTAAAAGTTAAATTACCATAAACATGAGAATCATTTTGGTACTTTCTGTTCTGGTCTATTTGTCTAGCTGTTGATGTTTCTTCTGTATGAAACCTTTAAAATTGTTTTTGTGTAAGAAATGGTTCCTATCTGCTAAGGCAAGTGTCACCTTCCACCCCGCCCTGCCAAATCTGGTCCCCAAATTTTCTTTTTCAGAATTTTCCTGCTATGCACTGATGCTCATTTTTCCTGATGAGTTGGGTGTTTTGGTCCTTGGCTAGTGTTTTAAAGGTCCTCCCCTCCCATATAGCAGTAGGTCCTTTATTTATTTATTTATTTATTTATTTATTTATTTTTACTTAAAAAAAAATCAAACTATAGTCGATTTGCAATATTGTGCCAATTTCTGCTGTACAGCAAAGCGAATAGGACCTTTACTTTTCCTAGTTGGTTTACAACTTGATATTTGATCTTTTGGTTGATTATTTAGTTTGAACTTTTTTTTTCATCATACTCTATGACTATTATCATTATTGTTTGTCTTTTTAGGGCTGCACCTGAGGCCTATAGAAATTCCCTGACTAGGGCTTGACTCAATGTAACCCCTAGCCTGGGAACTTCCGTATGCAGTGGGTGTGGCCCTAAAAAGACACCATCAAGAAAGATCGAGAAGCTATTCTTCTATGTTTTCTTGTGTTAAGTTTTCTCAATTTAGTTTATGTTTATGCCTATGGTCCCTCTTCAGTTGAGCTGTGTCTGTGGTATGACTCCCCTCCGCCCGCCATGAACATTAAGTTGTTCCAACACTTTTTTTTTTTTTTTTAGGGCCACACCTGCGGCATATTGACTCAGCAGTAAAATATGGAAGTTCCCAGGCTAGGGATCCAATCCAAGCTACAGCTGCTGGCCTACACCACAGCTCACAGCAACCCGCGATCCTCAACCCACTGAGCAAGGCCAGGGATCGAACCCGCATCCTCATGGCTCCTAGTCAGGTTCCCTAACCACTGAGCCACAAAGGGAACTCCCAAGTGGTTCCAACACATTTACTGGTGTTCTTGTCAAAAGTCATCTGACCCTCTGTCAGAGAGCTCTTGATATTTCTCTAAGTCTAAGCGGCCCTGGTAAAAACGCGCCTCCTATAGTCCTCTCTCCTCAAAGTGAGGTCCTAAGACTAGAAACATGGCATCACCTGGGAGCTCGTTAGAAATGCAGAATCTGGCACCACTCCAGCCCTACACAACTCCCAGATGATTCATAATCACATTACATTTTGAGAAGCACTGGTGGAGATAATTTTTGAAGAAGGAGCGGAAATGTGATCACGACACATACGGCCACTTACAGCCTCCCCCTGCACCGCAGGCTGTGGGGGCCTGTGGATCTATTTTCTCTCTTGGACGCCGCTAGGCTTACTCTCATCCTCAGCGTCTGGGTCCGGGCTCCGCTCGGGGCGGCCCGCTCCTTGCTCCTGGGGGAGAGGGGACCCACGAGCCCACTCCTCACCCTCGAATACCCACAACCACTTGACCACTCACTCATCGAGCAGCTCGAGCCCTCTCCCCCATGCCAATCCTTCCACCCCAACCTCAGCATCTCAGTTACAGAGCAGAGGTAATAATGGTCCCTATCTCAGGAGTTAATGCGATGCGAATTGTTCTGAGGAGGACCTCGGGCACAGAAACAGCACAATAAAAGTCAGGGATCGTCAGGGCCATTTCGATGCCCGTCCCCCAGGAGAAAGCCCCAGAGCGCAACCCGTTTCCTCGGCAGATCCACCCCCGCCCACTCCAGCCGGGCAGAGCCGAGCCCTGCAGTCTTACCGGCTCGACGTCTCCTCTCTGCCTCCTCCGCGCCCCCAGGGGCCCCGGGCACCGATAAATCTTTCCCAGCACCTTGCATTGTTACAGAGAGTTGCCCTTGCGCGTCTGACCGGTCCTCCGCCCCGGCTGGAGTCCGTCAAATTCAGAATCCCTGCTTTGCTAGTCTCGGAACCCCCAGCCCCTGGCACAGTGCCTGGTACTTGGAGGGCGCGCAATAAATGTTTGCAAAATCGAATTCTGTGTTTAGCAAGCGTCCATCCCCCCTCCCCAGCACATGGGGCGGGGGTGGGTATGTGCAGGCGTTGGGGGCGGAGGAGAGGCTGGCTGTTGACCGGGTTGGGGACATAGACAGGGGTCTCCCCGGGGCTCGATGGGAGGACGCTGAGGTCGCGGGGTGTGTGCGTGGGGGAGTACTACGCAGGAGAGTGGAGCCTGGGCCCTCTGAGGGTTGGCTGTGCCAGACGCCGCGGGCGCCCTCCGCTCCTCCCCCTCCTCCCCGCGCCCCCTTCCCCCTCCTCCCCGCGCCCCCTTCCCCCTCCTCCCCGCGCCTCTCCTCCTCCCGCTCCGCCACCCCCGCCCGCGCGGCCGCGGCAGGGAGGGGCCGGGGAGGCGGAGCCAGCGGCAGCCGAAGCTCCCGGCCCCCGCGCGCCTCCCGGACTGGAGCTGAGATCCCGGCGCGCCCAGGTAGGACCCCGCGCGGGGGACCGACCACGGACCCGGAGCTGCGGCGGGAGGGGCTCGGCGGGCGGGAAGGATGCGCCGAGACCCGCCCCTCGTGCACACGCAGCGTTGCGGCCCAGGGAGCTCCCCGCTCGGTTGGGGGGCGCTCCGTCCCCGCCCCTCGGCCCCGGGCCTTCTTCCCCGCACCCACCCCCTCCCCTGCGTGCCCCGTTCCTTTCCCGCTGCTCCGCATCCTCCGAGACCGCCCATGGCTTCCCCCAGGTCTCGCCTCGCCTTTGCCCAGCCGCGCTCCTTGTTGGTCCCACAGGTTCCTTCTCAGAGCCAGCTGGAGTCTGTGCTTGGCTGCTTAGGGGAGTGGGGGGCACAGCTAGAAGGAGCCGGAGGGTGAGTCTGGCGTAGGGGGGCGGGGCGGTGGCTGGAGGGCCGGGTACCATTCTTTTGCATCCTGGTGTCCGTGGGGCTCAGGCACTGGCGGGCGCAGTGGGGCTGGCTCCATGTTTGCAGAATGAATGAATCATTACTCTCCTTATCTGCTTCTGAAGGAGGACTTTTTGAGGACCACGTGCTGCAGAGCACGCTGGGGGGCCTGCCGGGCTAGGGCTCCCCACCGCCGGCATAGTAGACACCCACTCTCATCTCTCTCCACCTCCTCTCTATGCTCTATTTTGAGCCCCAGGCTCCTTTCACCTTGGGGTTTGAGGGTGGTGGGGAAGGAGGGGCTTGTGGGCCCAGCCAGGTACTTGTTGAAGGTGTGACAGGCAAGGGACTCGGGCAAGGCCCCTGAGAAGGTCACAGGGGAGGGAGGCGCTGGGGAGGAGAGCACCCACCATCAGACAGGGGCTACTTCTCACCCCTGAGACCCGCCACCAGAGTATGGATTCTGACCTGCAAGTTACTGAATCCTCCAAGCCTCTGTTTCTTTATCAATCAAATGAGAATATTAGTATCCATTCCTCAGGGCTTTGAGCAGCTTAAGAAAAAATGTCATGAGAAATCACCCAGCACAATACTTGACACATGGGGAGCACTCAGCAAATCTTCATTTTCTTTCCATCTTCTCTGGAAAAAAAAAACCAAAAACAAAAACCAAAAAACCAAGCAGAGATTTATATGTTCCCATCCCCTCGGTCCCCGCGTTGGTCCTGGACAGACACAGTACCTATGTAATCACTGTTGAATGAATATGCTTGATGGAGTTTCACGCTGTGCCCCCCCCCCCCTTTCCTCCTAGAATCCACAGGCAGAGCTCCAGATCTGACCAGCACAGACATGCCGGTGCTGTCTGAGGACTCCGGTGAGTGTCTCCCAGGGCACTGGGCCTGTCACAGCCTTGAGAACAAGAGCCTGCCCGACAGCCCAGGGCAGCCAAGAAAGCAGCTGCTGCTCGTATGGGCTCTGAGCCTCGGGAATGAGAGCCTGGGGAGAAAATGTGCAAAGACAGGGCTAAAGTGTAGTTGGAGGGGTTGCACGGGGCAGGAAGTATCCATTGCATTGGGTCTACTTTATTTTTTTTTAACCCTCATTTTTTTTTTTTTTTTACACTCTCCTCAGGCTTGCATGAAACCCTGGCGCTGCTGACCTCTCAGCTCAGACCTGACTCCAACCACAAGGAAGAGATGGGCTTCCTGAGGGATGTTTTCAGTGAAAAAAGCCTCAGTTATTTAATGAAGGTAAAGTCCTCCCCCTGCCCTGGGAAGGTGGTCACTAGCCCACCGCGCAGGGCTTCTTTCTGCTGCTCCATAGAGAGGAAGGGCCGCGTGTGTGGGGTCCAGGGTAAGCCCGGGCAGCTGGCTTGGGAGGCCCCACCCTGAGATCAGCTGTCTTTGCAGATTCACGAGAAGCTTCGCTATTACGAGAGGCAAAGTCCAACCCCTGTTCTGCACAGCGCCGTGGCCCTGGCGGAGGATGTAAGGCCCAGGTTTCTCCTTCCGGCCCGAGTGCCCCCCGCCCCCCATCACTCCTCCATCTGACCTGCTTACCTTTGTTTAACCAGGAGTCACTGGGACTCAGGAGCCCCAAGGTGACGAGCATCTTTTTCCTTTCCCCTCCTCCCTGGGCCTCCTAAGAGGCAGGGAGGAACTCGTGAGCCTTGGACAGGGCCAGGGGACATGGTGACGTGGTGACGCCCACTTACCCTGTGTTCCTGAGAAGGTCTATTTCCCCAGCTGTGACATTGAGAGCAGTGCCCAAACGATTGAGGACTGGTGACAAGAACAGGTCACTCGTGCCCATTGCATCTGTGCTTTGGGCAGGCGCGATGTGAGGTCCCGGGTGCAGTGCGTCCCCCTTACTGGCTCAGGCTTCTTATCTTTTCAAGGAATCTTTCCCCGTTTCTGACGAACCTGTCCTCCGTGTTGCGTGGTCGGTAAAGCTGTCCTGGTTGATTACTAAGGCCGACTTCCGAATAAACTCACATAACCCCGGGAGATGGCTTAGCGAGGGCTGGAGGCAGATCCCAAGCCCTTTCTTGGCTGTGAAATGCCTTTAGAAGGATGTTAGGTTGCCAGGCTCCCAGGCTCAGCATTGCCTCTGCTACTAGCTCTGTGACCTTCAACAAGTCACTCACCCTCTCTGAGCCCCAGTTTCCTCATCTAGAAAATATGGCGAGGGCGCAGACAATAGAGCCACATAAGCCCAGGTTCAAGTCCTGGCTGTGCCAGCTTTGCGACCTTGAGTGAGAGAGTTAATCTTTCTCATTTACTTCTCATCTGTGAAACAGCAAAATACTAGGACCCGCTGCATCTAGTTCACTGTGAGAGTTAAGTGAGAAGGTCCGTATAAGGCCAACAGCATCCAGGGAGGGCTTCGCGCGCATGAGCCCCCATTAGCATTAGCCTGTCAAGCCTTCTGATCCCCAGCATGATTTCCCGGGGAGCATCAGTCCTGGGGTGGCAGAGGGTCTGATGGCCCCCTGGTGCTGTCGTAGTGGCTGGGAGGGCCTTTGGGTCTGAGGCCGAGTCTCCCCGTCCCCCCCAGCCCCCACCCCGCCCGGCGACTCCCAGCAGGCTTGAAGCATCCACAGCCGTCTGTGTCCTCTCGCTCCTTCCCCTCCAGGTGATGGAGGAGCTGCAGGCCGCCTCCGTGCACAGCGATGAGAGGGAGCTGCTCCAGCTGCTGTCCACCCCCCACCTCAGGGTACTCACAGTCCCTGCCACCCACCCATGGATCCTGGGGCGGGGGGGGGGGGCAGGAGGGAGCGCTTGGTCATGAGACTGAGGAAAGGAGACTTCTGAGCGAGGGCTCCCCAGCCCAGCGTCTGGCTGGTTGTCTCTCTGGCATGAGACTCCCTCCCCCACCAAACCACTGCCCTGCCAGGTACCCCCCGACCCCTGGGAGCTCTGGGGCCAGCCCTTCTTTTTTTCTGGCTTTCCTGACAGGCCATGCTCATGGTACACGACACTGTCGCCCAGAAGAATTTCGACCCCGTTCTGCCCCCTCTGCCCGATCATATCGCTGAGGATTTTGACGAAGAATCAGTGAAGATTGTCCGTCTGGTGAAAAACAAGGAACCTCTGGTATGTGGCCCCCCTCCTCTCTTTCCCACCCTCTTCCTCTTTCCCACCCCCACCACCCACCCAGACAGGTGGGAAGGGACCCTGCCAGAGTCTTCGGTGTGAGTGATGCCCTGACGAAGCTGCCACTCGTGCCTGTGACATGTTTGTGTGCACAGTACCCTTCCTTCCTCCCTCTGCCATGACCAGGTTCCCTTGTGCAGTAAAGAACCTGCACAGCCGTGCAGGGCAGCCCTTACCACTATGCTCTGAACCCAACTATGGTCCACGGGGCAAACTCCGCCCCCTGCAGGTGTTGGTGAATAAAGTTCCATGGGTGCTTGGCCATCTCGTTCATTTATAGATTGTCTGCGGCTGCCTTTATCCAGCCACAGCAGACTCAGCGGAAACTCTGTTGCCCGCAAAGCCTAAGATATTTACATTTGGCCCTTTCCAGAAAAAGTTGGCCAACCTTGTCCTGAATTCTGAGGAAGCCCAGGGCAGCAGCTATTCTTCTCCCCAGCTGACAGATTGTTATCATTTTGGTCCTGGTTCAGCATTCATTGGCCGAGCAAAGGGACAGTGTTGTTTATTTGATGGAGGGAAGTAGCAGCAGTCCAGAGAACTGGGGGTTGCCCTGGAGAACACCGCAGCTGGCCCTCTTGATTGTCAACTTTCGCCAAGTTGACCTCAGATGAGCTGCTTCTGCAAACAGACTGTGATTCTCCTCTGCCTGTCTCCTTACCCTCAAAATGGGGCAAACATCCGCTTGGCAAACAGACCATGACGCCTCCTATGTGCCAGGCCCTGTGTTGGGTGCGGGTGGCTCAGAGATGATTAAGACTTCATCATGGGAGTTCCCATTGTGGCTCAGTGGGTAATGAACCCGGCTGGTATCCATGAGGATGGGGTTGGATCCCTGGCCTCGCTCAGTGGGTTAAGGATCTGGTGTTGCTGTGAGCTGAGGTGTGGGGTTAGTAAGTTGCAGACACAGCTCAGATCCCGACTTGCTGTGGCCGTGGCGTAGGCCTCAGCTGCAGCTCCGGTTCCACCCCTAGCCTGGGAACTTCCATACGCTGCAGGTGTGGCCCTAAAAAGCAAAAAAGAAGAAGACTTAGTCCTTGCCCTCTGGGAGTTCATAGGAGGTAGTGACCAGGGGTTTCCTAGAAGGGGTGATGCCCCTGATGAATTCTGAGAAAGAATAGGAGTTTTCTAGAAGGAAGAGAGTGGGCATTTTACCAGTAGAACTGCATGAGCAAAGCCATGGGAAGGTCAACTTGGCCTGAATGTTCAGGGAACTTGGCAGGTAGGAGGGAAGGTGTGACAGAGGCGAGGCCAGAGCAGCGGGGGAGCGTAAAGACCCAGATCCCCACACGCGGTTGCTTGGCTGGACCCCGAAGCCAGTGGGGAGCCATTGAAGAGTTTAAAGCAAGAAATAAACCAGTGCCCCATTTGGCTGGGAGTCTGGGGAGGCATCTTGGCTAAGGCCCGGGTGTCCTGCTGAGATGACTGGGTGGGTCACGGGGTCATCATTCGAGGGCGCGGGGGATAAGGATGCGCTTAAGGTCCATTGAATTCAAGAGGCTTGAGGGACGAGCAAGTGGCGATGTCCAGGAGGTGAAGGCCTCTGTGTGCACAGATGCAGACTTGGCAGGTGCCAGCATCCGGGAGGGGTTATGACCATGCCTGGGTAAAGCATGTGCAGAGTGAGACAAGAAGAGGACAGGGGCCAAATCCTGGCCCTTTAATCAACATTTAAAAGGCAGATGGGAGTTCTTTTTGTGGCTCAGCAGGTTACGGATCTGGTATTGTCACTGCGGTGGTGCAGGTGTGATCCCTGGCCCAGGAACTTCCACATGCTGCAGGTGTGGCCAAAAAAAAAAAAAAAAAGATAGAGGAAGACTCAGCAAAGGGGATGAATTGTCACTGAGAAGAACTGGGAGAGAGGTGTCACCAGGGCCCAGGCTAAGAGAGCATTCCAGAAGGAGGGCAGATGGAAGAGCAGAGGAAGAAGACTGAGGATGGTGATAAAACTTCTCTATCATATCGCCTTTGTGATATGATAGAGAAGGCACTGGACTTGGCATCACAGAAGGCCTTACTCCTCACCAGCTGTGTGACCTTGAAGTTGCGTATCTTCTCTGTGCCCCAAGCCCTCATCTCTACAATGAGATGGTGACAGGAGTTCCCCTTGTGGCTCAGGGGTAATGAACCTGGCTGGTATTCATGAGGATTTGGGTTTGATCCCTGGCCCCACCCAGTGGGTTAGGGATCCGGTGTTGCTGTGAGCCATGGTGTAGGTCACAGACTCGGCTCGGATGCTGTGTTGCGTAGGCCAATAGCTGCAGCTCTGATTTGATCCTTAGCCCGGGAACTTCTATATGCTGCATGTGTGGCCCTAAAATGCAAATAAATAAATAAATAAATAGAATGAGATTGTGATTGCATTATTGTGCTTTGTTCAAACTCTAAACTTCTGTGCTGTATTAATTTTTTTGTCCCCACTGGGGGCATGAAGAAGTTCCCGGGCCAGGGATCCAACCTGTGTCAGAGCAGCAACTGGAGCCACTGCAATGACAACAGTGGACCCTTAATCCGCTGTGCTACAAGAGAACTCCTGCACTATACTAATTTGAGATATTGGTTTTCTCTCGTCCTCAGCACTGGAAAAGTGTTCTGCCCGATGGGGTGGCAGAGGGAGGAACAGGGGAGGCTCTGCTGGGTCCTGAGAGGCGGGCTCTGAGGCTCAGGGCTGCTTCTCAGGAGCCTGCCTGCTCTTCTCTGGTGCAGGGGGCCACCATCCGGCGGGACGAGCACTCGGGGGCTGTCGTGGTGGCCAGGATCATGCGAGGGGGCGCAGCAGACCGGAGCGGTGAGTGGCGTCAGGGCTCTGGCCTGGCTGGAGGTGATGGGCAAGGTCCCCAGCCTTCCACCTTCAGCCACGGGTCTCCTTTCCCTCTCCTATCTGCCCACCTCTTTGGGATGTGCTTTGCTTGCTGGGAGTGGGGCTGGAATTTGAAAATAATCTGGAATTTGAAATCTCCTTTGAAAATATCTCAGACATGGAGTACTTTGAGGGTGATGAGAAGGGTGCAGGCATTGGCTTCACCCAGGGACTGGTTAAGCTCGGTGGCTAAATCCTAACTGGGAGGTGGGGACATCCTTCCCGCCCCCCCCCCCCCGCCCCCGCCCCCAGTTGCCTCAGCAAGCCAGTGTTACCGAGGAGAGCGTGTTCGTGGCCCGGCGTGTTTGGGTGGAAGACGGGTTAAGAATCACTGGTGTGCGGAGGAACCTGATTGCGAGAGAAAGCCCCTGGTAGAGGGGAGTGTGGCCCCCAAAGTCTGGGGTCCATTGCAGTGGAGAGTCTGAGACCAGTGCTTCCCAAACATTAACAAGCATAAGAATGGCCCGAGTGTCTTGTTCCAATGCAGATTCTGATTCAGCAGGTGGGCCCAAGACGCTGCAGCCCTTCCCGCCTCCTGGGTGATGCTGCTGCTTCGAAGCCAGTGTCCACATCAAATAGCAAATAGGGCCTGACAGACCAGACACTTGTCATTAAAGCAGAGGCCAACGCGTGTGTGTCTGACACGCTTGATGCCATCGTCTCTAGTGCCCTCATGTTTCTTGTAAAACTTGAGAAGGACATTCTTGGAGGTATGTCGGTTCACCCAGGAAGGTGAAGAGTTAATGCTCCTTTTAAAGATGCAGAGGTTGCAGCAGAAAGAACACGGTCTTCCTACGGCAAAGTAACTGCATTTGCGCGCTGGCTCTATTATTTCTTAGCAGTGTGGCCTTGGGCGAGCTGCCTGGTTTTTCTGGATCTCAGCTGCCAGTTTGTAAACTGGGGATTTTAGCAGGTGGTCCTGAGGCTGTAAGGCCAGGTGAGGCATCTGGCACGCCGTGGGGACCCAGTTCACCCCAGTCCTATCCATCTTCTTGAAACCTTGAGTCTCCCCTGCAGGTACTGGCTCTGCTCCAGGGGCCGCAGCCCCCTTCCCGAGCTGACCATGACCATTGGCCCCTGTGTCTCCTAGGCCTGGTCCACGTTGGAGATGAGCTCCGGGAGGTGAACGGGGTCACAGTCCTCCACAAGCGGCCCGATGAGATTAGCCAGATTCTGGTACGTGCTTCATGGGTGCTGCAGGGTTCAGTGGTTCTTTGGAGACCCAAAGCGGGGCGCTTCCTGGGGCCAGGGCCCCAGATCTGGCCCAGTCTCCACAGGCAAAGTGGCCTCACCATGTGCCCAGCATGCGGGGAGGCGGGGGCAGGGGGAGCAGAGCACCCAAACCACCTGCCTCTCCGAGCCCCCTCTTCAGCACAGCCAGCCTCCCCACCCCCAGCCTTCTTTCCCAAGGACCCTTCTAGAAGAACCTCTCCAAAGGCTCCCCTCTTCTAAAAGGCCGAGGAATATCCAGTAAGAGACTGTAGCCCAGGGAGGCCTGAGAGCAGGGGCCTCGGGGTCAGCTGGTCCTGGGTTTGAATCTTGCCTCCATCACTTTTGACCTGTGCAGCCTTGGACAAGGCATCGCATCAGTCTGAGTTTCAGCCTCCTTTCCTGTGCAGTAGGGGGTGGGCATGGGTTCTCCCTCAGGGCGTGGTTATCATTAGGTTGTGAGCATTGGGCAGAGGGTAGAACCCTTCATCATTGCCGGGTGTGTGGCTGGTTCCTAGAAGATCAAATGTGGGGGCAGAAGCAACCTTTTGGGTCCAGTCTGGGAGTTAAGGCAAAACCAATTATAAAAAGCCCCAGTCCTAGTTCTGTTCTCTTCATCCTCGGCATCCTCTCCCGATGTGACACTCTTTGCTAACCTCTGATGGTTTAGGGGGTGGGGCGGGGAGAGGCAGAAACGGGTTGAGATCTGAAGCTGGGAGGCCCAGCTCTTTAAGGCCCCCACAGCTGGGGGCCCTGGTTGCCACCTCCTGGCCCCCCCTCGCCTTTTCCTGGTTCTGGGCACCGACCTTCTTGCGATCCAGAGCGATGCAGGAACAGCGCTGGGCGGGCTGGGTTCTCATGCGCTGTTTTCTTCCTCACGCCCCCTCCCCACGTGGGGTGCAGGGTCTCTGTCGGGTAGAGGGGAGGGGAACCCCTGGAAAGGTAGGAGCGGCCTGAGATTGGGGAACATGCAAGCAAAGAGGGAAGTACGGATTAGGAAGCAGCCCCAAATCGGGCAGGAAGGAGGAATAGGAAACTGAATGAGGTGATCAAAATCACCCGAGAGGAGTTCCTGTCGTGGCACAGTGGTTAACGAATCTGACTAGGAACCATGAGGTTTCGGGTTCGGTCCCTGCCCTTGCTCAGTGGGTTAACGATCCAGCGTTGCCGTGAGCTCTGGCGTAGGCCAGTGGCTGCAGCTCCGATTCCACCCCTAGCCTAGGAACTTCCGTGTGCCGCTGGAGCGGCCCAAGAAATAGCTAAAAAAAAAAAAAAAAAAAAAAAAAAGACAAAATCACCCGAGAGAAGAGCAAGAAGGGCACCCCTTTGGGGGCAACAGAGGTCACAGGGACGAAGGGCTGTATTCAGCGCATGCATTGTCCTTGGGTTCTCATTAAAAATCTTCTGTCCCTCTGTCCCCTGCAAATGCATTAATCAGTTCAGCCGAGGGCCGCTGTAGAAGGCTTGGTCGTGGGGGACCCGGTGTGTCTGACTTTCCTTTCCAGACCTGGGAAGTGAGACGTGAGGTCGTGGCGGGCGGGCGGGGCCAGGTAGATGATCCGGCTGTGCCCGCTCTCTCCTTTCAGGCCCAGTCCCAGGGATCCATCACCCTGAAAATCATCCCAGCCACCCAAGAGGAGGACCGCTTGAAGGACAGCAAGGTTATGGGGGAGCTGGAGGTGGGCGGAGGGGGGAGCGGGGGTTGGGGGGGAGCTGTCATCCGGGAGGAGATCACCCGTCTGGTCCTGAGAGTGTGTGCTCAGTGGAGAACTGTAATTCAGTCACAAAGTGATTCATTTGTTTGTACCCAGCCTCTTCTAAACAGGACTAGATGTAGCTTGCTAATAAAAAAGACAAGGTTCTTTTCATTGGAGTAGAAAATCAGGGCCGTGAAGAGGAGGAGCAGGTACCAAATGTTCTGGCTTTTGGGGCCAATTAAGTAACTGCCATCTGTTTAATTGTTTGGTGAGCCTACCTTCGGTGGGCACCTCCTCTGTGCCCGGCGCTCTGCCAGGTGTTGATAGAGGCGTTGGAAGTGAGGCTTGAGGAAGGTCGAGATGAGAAGGACTTCCCTGGTGGAGAGGGGATGGAAGGGTGTGTGGGCAGAGGGGTCTGCATGCCAGCGGCTCAAAGCCATGGATTGGTATCCGGGGTCCATGAGAAGGCGCACGGCAGCGGGCTCCAGGGGGACGGTGGCGGGTGTGCTGGGACATGGGTTAAGGCTCTCTTCTGAATGGCCTTAAATCCTTTGTTAAGGGTTTTGGCATCCTCTCTGCTTAGTTTGGGCTCTCAGAAGCCCACCATGATACAGGGATTCAAGAGGAAATAGTTTATTTGGAGGTGACCCCAGGAAACATCAGTAGAGGAATGGGGGGGGGAGTAGCCATTGCAATGAAGGGTGTGTCCCCAGCAAAGTCCCACCGTGGGAGCCAGAGCTTCATCCAGCTCCAGAATCCCCTATAGACCACGCCTCTGTCATCCCACCCCAAAGCTCTCTCTCCCTGGAGAGCAGGGTAGTCTGGACTCTGGCTCTCTCCAGGTTGCACCCCGGGGATTAATTCCCAGTAATCTCTGCCTGCTGGATGGACGGAGAGCAGATCCGAGTGGCTGAAGAAAGCCTCTAGGGAGCCAGCCTGGGGTGCCCTGAAAAGATAAGGCCCAGGAGATCTGGGCGGGCACCCCACAGGCCAGGTTACAACCTCAGAGGCAGTGAAGCTCTTAAAGGTGTTTTTTTTTTTGTTTTTTGTTTTGGCTATGCCCATGGCATGTGGAAGTTTCTGGGCCGGGGGTTGAACCTGAGCCACAGCAGTGATCAGAGCTGCAGCAGTAATAACACCAGATCCTTAACCCACTGTGCCACAAGGGAACTCCTATTTTGTTTTGGTTGGGTTGGGTTGGGCTTGTCTTTTTAGGGCTGTACCTATGGCACATGGAAGTTCCCAGGCTAGGGGCTGAATCAGAGCTACAGCTGCAGGCCTGCGCCACAGCCACAGCCACTCGGGATCTGAGCCTCGTCTGTGACCTACACCACAGCTCATGGCAATGCCGGATCCTTAACCCACTGTGCAAGGCCAGCGATCTAACCTGCATCCTCATGGATACTAGTCAGGTTCTTTACTGCTGAGCCACAATGGGAACTCTTTTTTTTTTTTTTTTTTTTTTAAGAGGGATGCGATGCAGCCGTATTTTGTCTTAGAAAGCTCCCTGGGCTGTGGGTGGAGGGGAGTGCGGTGGGGAGAGACGGGGAGCTGGGGCATCTGGTAGGAGTCTATTGAGACTGGGTGAGAGGTTGTTAAGCCCTGAGCTGAAGTGGTGGGAGGGAGGATGGAAGAGGGCCTTCCTTTGATTTCACAATAAATTTGGATCTGAATTCTCTGGCGGCCAAGGTCAAAAGGAGAACATAACCGAGTTCCCATTGTGGCTCAGCTGTTAAAACAAACCTGACTAGCATCCATGAGGATATGGGTTCGATCCCTGACCGCTCTCAGTGGGTTAAGGATCTGGCATTGTGGTGAGCTTTGGTGTAGGTCACAGATGCGGCTCCAATCCCAGGTTGCTATGGCTGTGGTGTAGGCCAGCAGCCACAGCTCCAATTGGACTCCTAGCCTGGGAACCTCCATTTGCCATGAGTGCAGCCCTAAAAGACAAAAAAAAAAAAAAAAGAGAGAACTTAATGAATTATATACTTTTCATCAGTGGATGGCAGGAAGCATGTCAATTTTTTAAGAAAGCTAATTTTTGTCTTTTTGCCTTTTCTAGGGCCATACCTGTGGCATACGGAGGTTCTCAGGCTAAGGGTCAAATCAGAGCTGTAGCCACCGGCCTACGCCACAGCCACAGCAACACCAGGTCTGAGCCGCATCTGTGACCTCCACCACAGCTCACGGCAACGCCGGATCCTTAACCCACTGAGCGAGGCCAGGGATCCAACCCGAAACCTCATGGTTCCTAGTCGGGTTCGTTAACCACTGCGCCACGACGGGAATATTTCTTCAATATTTCTTCCTGAGCTAGATGCTTGATCAGGGCTGGGTGCCTGGGACCCTGGTAACGTCTGTGGCTGAATGAGGGTATCTGTTCTTGTAACGTATGGCCAGAAAGTTCTTTCTCTTGTTTAATGGAATTTTTCCTTCTTGGCACATGAAGGAATGTGAATTGGATTTGTCTAAGGAGATCCTCTGGCCTCCCCTGCCCCCCATTTGCTATTAAAGTAATTGGACCCTAATGGTCTGGAAGTAGAAATAAATAAAATAAATTCATGCCACCGAATTACAGAGGAGAACAAAGAAGCGTGGCAGAATGCCGTGTCCTATCATCTTCTCTGGAGGGATGACTTCGGGGTAGAGGGGAGAGCTGGGGGTTGCCAGGTGTATGAGAGACGAGGCAGGACTGAGCTGTCCAAGATGCGGATGTCAGTTACCCTCCGGAAAAGTGATGGTGAGGAATCGGTCGGTAACAGTAGTTTCCTTGATATTTGTGTTCTCAGGATAACGTCTAGATGACTTATTTAATGGATGGCTGCTGACACCATCAGGGGCAGTTAGCATATCGGAAATAACGTTTGAGTTATAAATCATGCTTGCCTTTACTTTTTGTTTGGACTTGTAGTTGCTTTGTGTCTGCTAAGAGGCTGTTACAAGGACAGCAGATCAGGTAAATAAGATGTTTAGGTTGGAAAGGGAAACTCGTAGAGCTCATCTCATCATTTTCTGATTCTTTTTTTTTTTTTTTAGGGCCACACCCACAGCCTGTGGAGGTTCCCAGGCTAGAGGTCGAATCAGAACTATAACTGCTGGCCTACGCTACAGCCACAGCAACGTGGGATCTGAGCCTTATCTGTGATCTACACCGCAACTCACGGCAACGCTGGATCCTTAACCCTCTGAGCGAGGCCAGGGATCAAACCTGCATCCTCATGGATACTAGTCAGATTCATTTCTGCTGCACCACCACGGGAACTCCTATTTTCTGATTTTTGATGGATTTCCCAACTGTGATATTCAAAACGGTTGAAGAACAGTTAAGAAAATAGGTGCATTGGGCTTCTGATTAACTTTCTAGGCGTTCTCACTGTTGTATAGCGGGTTAAGGATCCGGCGTTGCTGTAGCGGTGGCGTAGGTTGCAGCTCCGATTCGGGTTCGATCCCTGGCCCAGAAACTTCCATATGCTGTGGGGGTGGACAAGAAAAAAAAAAAAAGAGAGAAACAAAACAAAACAAACTTTCTCTTCTTGAGTCTGCTTGTTCTTCCCCCTGTGAGCGGTGCCTGTCCTTTGGCTGTCCATGTGCCATAGACACGTCTGTGCATCCACGGCACAGGGCCGCCTCACTGATCCCCTTCCCTGCAGGTGTTCATGCGGGCTCTCTTCCACTACGACCCCCGGGAAGACCGGGCCATTCCCTGCCAGGAGGCAGGGCTGCCCTTCCAGCGCAGGCAGGTCCTGGAGGTGGTGAGCCAGGATGACCCCACGTGGTGGCAAGCCAAGCGAGTGGGGGACACCAACCTTCGAGCTGGCCTCATCCCCTCCAAGCAGTTCCAGGAAAGGTGGGTCTGGGGCGTGTTGTGACGAGGGGCGGTGCTGGGGTGGCCAGAGGCCTAAGAACATGGCAGAGTCCCAAATCTTCCCCAGCACAGCCGGCACCCAGGGGGCGGGTCACTGAGCTCCGTACCAATTGTGCTTGTGTTGGCTCTTTTTTCTGCCATCACCGCTGGTGATGGCTGTTGGAGAGTCAATAAATGTATGGAAATCTATGTTACTAAATTACCGTCTATTTTAGAATGCCTGCTTGGGGCAAGTTGAGAAATAAAATCTAAAAATATAGACGAGGAGGAGGAAGAGAAGAAAAATTACCCAAAGTCTCATTACTATCTAAACAATGTAATTTCTTTCCTTCCTGCCGTGCCTATAGAATTTGAGGTCTTTTTTTTTTTTTTAAGGGTTGCACCCGTGGCATATGGAAGTTCCCAGACCAGGGGTCAAATTGGAGCTGTAAGTCGCTGGCCTACACCACAGCCACAGCAACCCCAGATCCAAGGCAGGTCTGTGACCTTCACCATAGCTCACGGCAGTGCCGGACCCTGACGCACTGAGCGAGGCCAGGGATCGAACCTGCGTTCTCATGGATACTAGTCAGATTCGTTTCTGCTGAGCCAGGACGGGAACTCCTGACGTGAGCATTTCCTACGTTATTACCTGTTCTTTTATCGTGTGGTTTTTAAGGAGCTGTAGTTTTCATTCACAGGCAGGGACTATGGTTTCTGCCCTGGAAGAGCTGACCGTTTAGGGGGAAGGTCACCCACGGTTCAGACGAACTTTATGTAAACGGGCATGAGGGAGGAGGACTCCGGGCTCTGCAGGGTCCTGGCAGGAAGATTGGCCATTATCCAGGGGCAGATGGAAGGGTCTGGAAGGGTCATACCTAAGTGACTTTGCGTTTTCCCTGTGGCTGTACTGTGATGCTCTCTCCAGCGTTTCACTGCTGCAAGGTCACCGTCATTATCTTGCACATAGACTGTTCTTCATGTTTCCAACTGTTTCGTTAGGACAGATTTCCAAAAGTTTCAATCTTGGGTCAGAGGGTGTGGCACTTAGCCTGCAAATACCTCTCCTGAGGTCTGTAGCCCTCCTTGAGCTTTGGGGGTGTGGAATGATGCTGAACAGACCTCAGGTGCATCCGTCTCGGTGGCCCTCCTGGAGTGGCCCCCAGACCAGGTGCTTCAGCATCCCCCCCCCCGGGAACTTGTTAGACAGGCCAGTCCCTGGGCCCCGCCCCAGACCTGCAGAATCGGAAACTCAAGAGGGCGGACTCTGAGCTCAGTGTTCTGACAGATATTCCAGTTGATTCTGCAGGGCTGAAGCTTGAGAACTGCAGCTCTGTTTCTTCAGAGGGGCCTCAGACCCATCTGCATCTTTGGTTTCACAGGTCTTGGGAGAAGCCTCTTCAGTTGCTTTTAACTGTGGGAATCTAGACACCCCAAGAGCCCTGGGCATCTTCTCGGCTCAGAGACAGGCCTTGGCGGCCGCTTCTCCCCCAAGGGCCACATTCGATAATGTGCTGGGGGAAGGCCGTTCAGTTAGGGTCACTTCCACCCTCGGCTTCTGCTGTCTTCCATCTTCCTCAGAGATGGGGAGGCCAGTGGGGATGGAGAAGGGGCCTCCTTTCCCTGAGATTCAGCCCTGGATGGGGAAGCAACGACCAACTGCTGACCACGGGCAACGGGCTGTACCCCTGTGTGTGCCCATCTTGGGCTGCCAAGCTTCTCCCAGAGCAAGAAACTCAGTTTCTTCCTCGAGCCAGTGAGCACCCGTGAAAAGGTGCCTCTTCACTGGACTCAGTGTGAAGCAAGGAGGTCCTTGGAGAGCCAGGCCGAACCCACCTGTGGGATCCAGGCCTGTTTCCCCGCGTTTTCCAGAAGGTTCCCCCTAAACGGCAGTCTCATCCAGCTCACAGGCCCTCCCATTCCCTTGTGTCCCCACAGGCGACTAAGCTACTGGAGAGCCACGGGCACCCTGCCGAGCCCCCAAAGCCTCAAGAAGCCGCCCTGTGAGTGGACCGGAAGGATGGCCCTTCGGGAAGGCAGTTCAGGGCGGGCTGGGGTTAGGACTTGGGGGTCCTCGTGTGGGTAAGAAGCGGGCACTGGGCCAGAGGGGGCATCGGGGTGTCGTCTGAGCTCACAGGCCCCTTGAGGACGGGGAGCAGGTTGGGGGACATATTCTCTGGAGAGGAGCTACTGTATTGGGGGCCTGTAGGTGACACTGCAGGGAGGTAACACCTCTCCTGAAATTGTTGCAGATCGAGCGTGTGGGTCGTGTGTGTCTGTGGGTCTGTGTCTTGGAGCGACTTCACAGCTTTCATTAGATTCCTGCAGGGCTCTCTGACCCTGTCGGTTTAAGAACCGTTGGAGCTCCTGCTGTGGCGCAAAGGGATCGGTGGCCTCTTAGGAGCCTGGGACACAGGTTTGATCCCCAGCCCGGCACAGTGGGTTTGGGATCTGGTGTTGCTGCAGCTGTGGCTTCAGTTGCAACTACGGCTCAGATCTGATCCCTGGCCCGGGAATTCCATATGCCGTGGGCTGGCCAAAAAAGCAAAAAAAAAAAAAAAAAAAAGGAAAAAAAAAATAAAAAAGAACTATTGATGTGGAACCACTCCACCAAGGAATGGAGACTGTGAGTGATCTAAAAAGACCAAGGAAAAAAAAAAAAGACTTCAGATAAACAATGAATAGGTTTTTGGGTTTTTTTCCAAAGGGCCTTACCCTAGGCATATGGAGGTTCCAAGGCTAGGGTTGAATCGGAGGTGTAGCCACTGGCCTACACCACAGTCACAGCAACTCGGGATCTGAGCCGCGTCTGCGACCGTCGCCACAGCTCATGGCAACGCTAGATTCTTAACCCTCTGAGCCCTGGATCAAACCTGCATCCTCATGGATGCTAGTCAGATTTGTTTCCATTGAGCCACAACGGGAACTCCCGAATAGATTTTTAATACAAGTATATCCCATGCAATATTTGGGACATACTTATACTAAAAAATTATTTGTTGTTTCTCTGAAATTCAAATTTAACTGAATGTCCTGTGTTTTATCTGACAGTCCTACTCTGTGTACCTTTTAGAAAACCCATTCACCTGCCGTCTTGCCTTTTCATCATCACAACAGCACTTTGTAGTGATGGAGCCAGGGTATCCCTTTTTCCAAGACAGTTAAACGGAAGCGCATGAGGTCAAGGGAGTGGGGCCGGGCTCAGAATCAGAGCCCCCGGATTAGAGCCCCCTGTGGAGAGCAAGCTTCCCCAGGGTACAGGCTTCCTAGCCTGGGAGGAGGATGGGGGCTCGGAACCAAGCGGGGGGCCCTGGACAATGCCAGGTGACCGAGCACGGCTGGCCCGCAGCCCTGCTCTGTGCCGCTCCATCCTCCGGCATCTGCATTTGCCCAGGCAAGTTTCTGACCCCAGAAGAGAGCAGGTCCTGGTCCCGCTGCAGGCGTCCTTGGAGCCGCTCCTCGGCTGGGCGGCCACCGCCCACGGCCGCCTTTCCAAACTTGCTCTCGAGTCAGAAGGACTGCGGAGTATTGGCCCTGAGGCTGCTCCCACCCATGAGGCGCTGGCTTTCTTTGGGCCACTAATGAGACACACACGGGAAGACTAATTAGACCAAGTTTGGGTTTAATAATGCACCACAGCTCAGATCACAGGTTTGCGGGAGGAAGGAAAGAGGGGACAGATGGAGGGCTCCTGAGGCACACGAGGCTGCGGCTGCCTCTCAGCCGCGGGGCCCCCCGGTTCCCCTCCACTAACGCTGTTCCATCTGTCTTTTGTGCAAACCGCAGATGATCAGCCTTGTGACAAAGGTAGGCCCAGTGTTTGTCCTCCGTGCGCACGGACAGGCCCCTTTTCTGTAGACTGTCTGGGGCGGGGAGGGGCTTGTTTTCCCCTCCGCCACCTCTGGCGTGGCTGTGGCCCTTGGCACCTCGCTCCCTCCGCTGCCAGCTGGACCAGCCTGCGCCTTGAGGCGTGCAGAGCCGGTGGGGATGTGGGCTGGGCCCTTCCTGGACTCTGGCTGGGCTGACCGTGGGCTCCAGCTGGGGAGCAGGCCAGAGACAGAAGGGTAGGGCAGGGCGAGGGATGTCCCCTCCTTCTTCTCCCCGATCCAAACTTGGAGGGGCTGGAACAAGGCCTGCTGGCCCAGGGCCCCCTGCCAGGCCTGGAAAGGCTATTTGTGGCCTAAGCCTGGAGAGCTGGGCAGAACAGAAGAACTTGTCCTGGAGTGACCAGGACATGGCATTTATCCCAAGCCCCCCCAGAGACACCATCCCAGAGGGCTTCTGCCTGGCCGTCCAGGGCCGGGGTACTTCTGGGCTGGGGCGTGCGTCCAGCATGGCTCACTGGCTTCCCTCTCTCTATTTGGTTCCCAGAGACCTGTGACTGTGAGGGCTATTTCAAGGGACACTATGTCGGTAAGTAGGGAGTAGTAGGGGCTATCCCCCGAAGGTCCCCTCCCATCCTGGGTCAGGGGGAGGTGAAGGCAGAGTGACCGAGCCCCAGGGATCCCTCAAGGGCAGCTGAGCCTGTGGGACCCATATTTGCCTTCAGCCTCTTCAGCCGAGCCTGCCAGGCCTGGGGTCCCCCACCCCAACTTCCACCCTGCCACTGGGAGCAGCAGCCTCACAGGAAAGGGACTCGGACCCCTACGTTAACAGCAATTTTATTATCACCATAATCTCTGTGGTAGTTTATTCAGGGTTTCTGCCACCCCCATACAGCAATGGAGCCTTTTACCAATCCCCAGAGTACCTCCACCTCTTTGTTTCGGGTAATCTTTTCACAGGCCTTAAAGAGCTTTTCTTTTAAAGTCTTCATTCTGAAGTAATTTCAAACTTCCTGAAAAGCTGTGAGAATCATGCAAAGAAACTGCAGCTGTTGTTAACACGTTGCCGTATTACCTCTATCACTCCCCTTCTGTATATACACCCCCCCCCATCATGTGAGAGTTAGCTGTGGACATCATGTCCCTTCACCTTTAAATAGCTCAGTCTGGTTCCCTAAGGACAGGGACATTTTCTTTTACACCCCAGGGCTGTTACCGCTTCTGGGAATTTAACGTGCATGCAGTTCTGTTAGCCAGTATACTGTTCATATTAAAGTTTTGCCAGTTGTCCCAGTAATGTCTTTTAGATCCCCTGATCTAGGGTCTGGTCTAGGAGCACACATGCATTTGTAGATTTGTCGTCCCATTTCATGGATAAGGGAACCGAGGTGATGACTCGCCTGAGGTCAGTCACCTGTCAAGTAAAACAGTAGCCTTGAACCCTCATTTTTTGGATGCTAGGTGGTCACCCTTTTGTCATATTACTGTGCATCCTGATCAAGCTCTTCCTGTAGCAAGTATTTGGGAGAGGCCTGTACATCTCAGTCCCACCTCCAGGTCTGACCAGGTAGAGAAAGCCTTTAGAGGGAGATGCTAGGACAAATGCTGCAGTGTCTCTCTTGCCCTTCTGCCCAAGCTGGTCTTCGGAGGAGCTTCCGGCTGGGCCGCAGGGAGAGACTGGGAAGCCCACAGGAAGGAAAGATGTCCTCCGTAGCTGAGCCTCTGGAGCTGCCTACCTATGAGGAGGTGACCAGATACCAGCACCAGCCTGGTGAGCGGCCCCGCCTGGTGGTTCTGATCGGTAGGTGGCGTTTCCAGGAAGTGGGCCGGTTTGCTCCCTGGTGGGGTGGGGAGGGAGCTCAGCAAGGACCCTTCAGCCTTCCCTTTGTGTCCCAGGGTCCCTGGGAGCCCGGCTGCATGAGCTGAAGCAGAAGGTGGTGGCAGAGAACCCACAGCACTTTGGTGTTGCTGTTCCACGTAAGATGACCCGTGTGTGCGGGCGCGCGCGTTTGTGTGTGTGTGCGCGCGCGCGCATCTGCGCATGAATACGTCTTGGAGTCTTGACTTCGTGTATCAATCTTCATCCTTATTTTGAGTCTGAGGGACTGCTAGGCACTGCCTGCTGTAGTGAGATCGAGGGTCCTAGGCCTGATGAGAAGGGACCCATTCTCAGTGGTCCACCAGGACCCTCTGAGGCAGTAACTGGAGGACCACTTGCCCACTTCTGGCCTGGGATGGGAGGTGGGTCTGGAGCACATTGCAGGAAAAGTAGCAACTCAACCCATTAGCAAAGGGTCCCCAGTAGTGGGGAGATTCCAGCCTCCTCTTCCCAATGACTCTGATTCTTCTGGACCCTGCTCCCTGCTTGGGCTTCTGGCAGTGTTGCTTGGCCACTCCCTTGTAGCCGGATCCAGCCTGACAGGGTGGGTACACTCCTGAGTGCAGGGGCAGCCGAGGATGCTGAAATCCAGTGAGCAGAGGTCCTGGTTTTGAATGTGACGAGGAAGAGGAGAGGGTGCCAGGAACTCTCCCAAGAGCTTTTACGTGCAGCGACTTGGCCAGCCTTCCCTGTACCCCTGCACTGAGCATTATCATCATCCAGACTGCAGAGGAAGACACTGAGGCTCAGAGAGGTTAAGTAACGGGTCCAGTGTCACACAGTTGGTAAGTGGTGGAGCCAAGATTCAAACCCAGGCAGGCTGCCCGAGTCACATGGGTAACGAGGCCACACAAGAGCCTCTCCCTGCTGCCTGCTGCTTCCTGTCCTTGGCTGTCCCTTTCCTCTCTGGGACTCGTTCTCTGTCCTCTTTTGCGGAGGGATGCAGGGCGGGCACCTGGTGGCCACGGAGAAGGGATGCTGTGGTGGCAGTAATGGGACTTTTCTAGAGTGTTCTCGGAAAGGCATCTACAAATCCTTTCTTTTACTGTATCACTCCCCTGGGCCTCAGGGCCCATAGCCTGGTCTGTGAGTTGTCAGAATTGTCTTCCAGAGTCTTACCTGACATGACCGGGAAGTGGCAGGGGGTCATGGTGGGGGTGAGAAGGCCAGTTTGGCAGCACACCTGTGAGGGACCAGGGAAGCTTCAGGGGGCCCCAGCCTTCCTGGCCAACAGGACAGACTGAAATAGGACTTTGAGAGGTTGTTCACACATGGTCTTCAGAAACCTCCCAATCCATCCCCTGGAGGAAGGGGTACCTGGAAGCAGGGTACCTACCTGCTTCCAGACACAGCACAGATAGGTGATTCCCCACCCCCCTGCTTTTAGGAACTGGGAAAGTCAGGGAAGACTTCCCAGAGGCAGGGACTTTTGTGCTGGGTTTTGAAGAGTAAATAGGAGTTTTCCAGGCAGAGCAGGAAGAGCTCTCCATACTACCAAGGGAGCAACATGTGCAGCAGGACAAAACTTGGACCCAAAGTAGCAGTGTAAGGGGCTGGGGAGGTTAGCGAGGATGATGTGGGGACATGAAGCTGATTGGGAGGCTGGGTTGATCACGAGGGGCTCGAATACTCATCCGTGGTGTTTCGAATGTAATCAGTAGATGAATGAAAGTTTCAAAGCGAGGGTGTGATCAGGCAAGTGACCCTAGCAGCCCTGCCAGACGTGGGACAAACATATCACACATGAGAGCCTAGTGGATCCCCTGGGTGGCCCCCAAGGGCCAGAAAACACTGTCCTCCGAGCCCCTCCTCTTTTCTTTTGGAATGCTCTGGAAAAAGCTGAGTGTTGCTTCCTCTATGCCCTTGTTTGGTGGAGGACCTGACTTTCCCCAGAGGTGTGCACCTCGATTCTATCATGGAAATCAGAGGAAAAATACTATTTTAAAACTGTGTGAGGGAGTTCCCGTCGTGGCACAGTGGTTAACGAATCCGACTAGGAACCATGAGGTTGCAGGTTCGGTCCCTGCCCTTGCTCAGTGGGTTAACGATACGGTGTTGCCGTGAGCTGTGTTGTAGGTTACAGATGTGGCTCGGATCTTGCGTTGCTGTGGCTCTGGTGTAGGCCAGTGGCTACATCTCCGATTCGACCCCTAGCCTGGGAACCTCCATATGCCGGGGGGGGGGGTGGGGGGGGGTGGGGCAAGAAATAGCAAAAAAAAAAAAAGGCAAAACTTTGTGAGAACCAGCTTCAGCTTTTCGGAAACCTCTAGCCCACAGGGGGACTGTCTGTCTTCGTGTCTCCTTTACTCTCAAAACAAAAAATTTTTTCAGCTACACCCACAGCACGTGGAAGTTCCCAGGGCAGGGATCAAACCTGTTCCACAGCAGTGACATGTGGGATCCTCAAGCCTCTGAGCCACCAGGAAACTCCTCAAAATGAGAAATATCGAATAGAGAATTAAAAGCATTATGAGAGGATCATCAGGGAGTTCCTATTACGGCTCCACAGTAAGGAACCAGACTAATATCCATGAGGATGTAGGTTCAATCCCTGGCCTCACTCAGTGGGTTAAAGGGTCTGGCATTGTCCTGAGCTGTGACAGTCGCAGATGCAGCTTGGATACGGTGTGGCCGTGGCTGTGGTGTAAGCTGGAAGCTATTGCTCCGATTCAACCCCTAGCCTGGGAACCTCCGTATGCCAAGGGTGCGGCACTAAAAAGACAACAGAGCAAAACAGGGTCATCTGAGTTTTTGCTGCCTTGGCTCGCACAAAGAAAAGCTATCAGGGCATAAATACTTAGAGGACTAGGAATGCCTTTGGTGATTCTTTAAAAGCGACAGCATCGATGAGGCAGTTTGGCAGAGTGGTCAAAGGCATGCACTTGGCCTGAGACAGAGAGCGTTCTGTCCTGGCTCTGCTCCCTGCCAGCTGAGAGACAACAGCCCAGCGCTCTTAACCTCTCTGTACCTCCCAGTTTCCTCCCCGGCCAAAAGGGAGGCCTCCTTTGCCTCCATCGCAAAGCGGTGCAAATCAGTGATGTGCCTGCGAAGAGCACTGCGCCGGCCACCCAGGGACCCTCGAAGGGATGTGGTTAGTTTGTACCCAGATCAGCCACGAACTCCTGACGGGAATGAGGGCACAGGCGACTGTGATGGGGCATCTCTGTCCGGCTGTCCTTCTGGCTTTCACAGATACCACCAGGCCCCGGAAGAGCCATGAGAAGGAGGGGGTAGAATATCACTTCATCTCGAAGCAAGCGTTCGAGGCCGACTTGCATCACAACAAGTAGGTTTGCTCCGTGGGCCCGTTGGGCGTCTTGGCGTCGGTCCAGCCTCCCCCTTGAGCTCCGGGATGAAGCGAGGGGGCGGAGGGGGAGGTCGTGGCGGCCGTTCACTTTCTGGGCTGATTTAGGCAAGCCCAGGAACTGAAGGCCTTTTCCCCTGTGGTGGTATTTTAGGTTCCTGGAGCACGGTGAATATAAGGAAAACCTCTATGGAACCAGCCTGGAAGCCATTCAGGTTGTGATGGCCAAAAACAAAGTTTGTTTGGTGGACGTGGAGCCAGATGTGAGTTCCTGGGCCACTTGGACGTTTCCTGTGAACGGAATTTATGAAGTAGTCGGGGTCTAGCGATTTCACAGAACATTCAGTCTCCGTCTAGGAACTGTTTATTCCATAGCACTGGATATTAAAATTTCTTTGGGGGAGTTCCCATTGTGGCTCAGTGAGTTAAGAACCTAACTAGGATCCATGAGGATGCAGGTTCCATCCTTGGCCTCGATTAGCAGGTTAAGGATCTGGCGTTGCTGTGAGCTGTGGTGTAGGTTGCAGATGTGGCTTGGATCTGGCGTTGCTGTGGCTGTGGTGCAGGCTGGCAGCTGCAGCTCCACTTTGACCCCCCAGCCTGGGAACTTCCATATGCCGAAGGTGCAGCCATTAAAAAAAAAAAAAAAAAAAAAAAAGACAAAATTTTCCTTGGGTTTCTGGGATCTGATGAAAGCTTTGGACCCCCAGATGTGCACATCTGTACACAAAAACTGCATTACTTGGAGGGACCCTAGGATAGTGACCTCCACAAGGAGTAAGCCATGCAGTAGGTGGGTGGCTACCCCGACCGGTCCGGGGCTTAGATGTAAACGCACAGGTGGAAGCTGGGTCACCCCCTCCTGGACCAGGACAAGTGAAACCGGTGGCTTAGAGAACTGCTCAGGGAGGTGGCCAGGAAGGAGAGCAGTTTGAAAAAGGGCCGACTTGACCCCGGGAGGTGCTTCAGAAACATTTCCAGTCCTGCGTACGCCACAAGCTTGACGGGGGCTTAACCATCTTTTTAACCTTGTCTTTGAGAAAAACTTCTAAGCTTTGAACTCAGTCTGGGCATTTTTTTCCTCTCTGTAGAAACAGCGCTCCAGTTTTTATGATATAAACTGTAGGCTTTATTTTACAGAAGTTGGCTTGAAACGGATTCCAAAAAGCACACCATGTCCTTAAAGGAAAACCCTCACTAATTTGGACTTACGGGGAGCTGGCAGTGGAGATTAAAAGCCTGAATTTCAGGAGTTCCCGTTGTGGCTCAGTGGTTAATGAACCCAACTCGTATCCATGAGAACATGGGTTTGATCCCTGGCCTCGTTCAGTGGGTTAAGGATCTGGCGTTGCCATGAGCTGTGGTGTAGGTTGCAGACTTGGCTTGGATCCTGAGTTGCCGTGGCTGTGGCGAAGGTTGGCAGCTATAGCTCTGATTCGACCCCTAGCCTCGGAACCTCCATATGCCACGGGTGTGACCCTGAAAAAAACCCAAAAAAGTCTGATTTTCAAAATTTCTTATTTTTAATTTTTTAATGGCTGCACCTGCACCCTACAGAGGTTCCCAGGCCAGGGACTGAATCTGAGCCGCAACTGTGACCTACGCTGCATCTGCGGCAACACCGGATCTTTTAGCCCACTGTGCCAGGCCAGGGATGGAACCCACACCTCTATAGCAACCTGAGCTGCTGCAGTCAGATTCTTAACCCCCTGCGCCACAACAGGAACGCCTCAAATTTTTTTTGAAAAGTGATTTTTATTGGCGGGGGGGGGGGAATGCTGATTATACACAAAGCAGTTTAATACCAGTGTTTCCAAATAGAAGCCCTTACATCTGTAAATAAACGTGCTCATTAACAGGACAGTTTGCATGTTGAAAACCTTCTATGTCTTTCCAGCTTGCTTGGAGTGATCTCTTCGTCTCTTTATTTGCTTAGCAACTCTTTTCTTCTTTGAATATCATAAGGAGGCCTGTGTGATAGCACAAATTTTGCATCAGTGTGGCCCAGATTGATGGTGCTTGACCGCATACACACTGAATCCTGCCGGCTCGTCCATCAGGACTGGGCAAGCTGAGAAGGATAGACAAAGGTTCATCAGAGCCTCTGGGGGGAATGGGCGGGGAGCTCAGAGAGATGACAGCTCTCAGAGCCAAGGCGCTGGGACCTCTTGGAACCTCCATTCTTGGCGAGTGAGCCTTTGGGGCCCCGCCAAGCCCAGCATCATAGTGGAGGGTGGGAAAATGAGCAGGCGGTCCACCCAGCTGAGGTCCCTTGTCACATGACCATACAGTCAGGGCCTCTGCCATTGCAGTTAGGTGATGGAGCACATTGTTACTGAGCATTCAACAAGTAGAGGTCTCAATGAAGTATTTTCAAAGTATATAATATTCCTGAACTTTCTTTCTCAGGCACTGCAACACCTGAGGACCTCAGAGTTTAAACCGTATGTTATATTTGTAAAGCCTGCAATTCAGGAAAAACGGAAGACGCCACCCATGTCCCCAGCTTGTGAGGATGCAGCAGCCCCACTTGTAAGTTTAAAGTTGATCGTTTCCTCTCTGAAGGCCTAAAAGGGCCTGTTAACAGCTGGATACGGGTGCTCGTACCTTCTGCAGAAGGCCAGCTTTCCATCCTGCCTCTTGCCCAGACTCAGATGGTCACGTGATCAGAAAGCTCAAGCTGGAGTTCCCGTTGTGGCTCATCGGGTTAAGAACCCAACTAGTATTCATGAAGATGCAGTTTGATCCCTGGGCTCACTCAGGGGGTTAGGAATCAGGTGTTGCTGCGAGCTGCAATGTAGGTCGCAGGTGCAGCTCAGATCCTGCCTTCCTATGGCTGTGGTGTAGGCTGGCGGCTGCAGCTCTGGATCAACCCCTAGCCTGGGAACTTCATATGACGAGACTGTGGCCCTAGAAAGGAAAAAAAAAAAAAAAAAAGAAGGCTCAGGCTGGGGCAGCTGGAGGTGCCTCTCAGTCCACACGGGGGTGGCTTTGTCTGGGTTCCCCACCCTCCACTCCCTCACATGGGCACCTGCTTGGAAAATAAGGGACTGCCATCTGTCAGGGACCTGATCTGAGTGTGATGAACCACAATAATTTATTGAATTCCTAAGCCAAACCCAGGTAATTTTTCATTGAAACATCAACTTTAGATCCAGCAAGCTAATCCAGGACAGAGGCCAGGGCCAGCATGGGGACTCTTTCCTCTGTTTGGAACCTTGCCCCATACAAAGGTTGTAGGTTTCTTTTTTAAAAAATATTTATTTGTTTGCTTATTTATTTTTTAAAATGTTTGTATTTTTTATTTTATTTTTATTTTTTTTGTCTTTTTCTAGGGCTGCACCCGAAGCACATGGAGGATCCAGGCTAGGGGTCTGATCAGAGCACGGGTTCCGAGCTGTGTCTGTGACCTACCCCACAGCTCACAGCAATGTTGGATCCTTAACCCACTGAGCGAAGCCAGGGATCGAACCTGCAACCTCATGGTTCCTAGTCAGATTTGTTAACCACTGAACCACGACAGGAACTTCAAGATTTTTTAATTTTTATAGCAGCCCCCATGGCATATGGAAGTCCCCAGGCTAGGGGTCGAATTGGAGCTACAGCTGCAGGCCTGCGCCACAGCCACAGCCACATCAGACCCGAGCCGCATGTGTGCCCTGCACCACAGCTCATGGCAATGCCAGATCCTTAACCCACTGAGTGAGGCCAGGGATCGAGCCTGCATCCTCACGGGCACTGTGTCGGGTTCTGAACCTGCTGAGCCTCAACGGGAACTCCATGTAGGTTTCTTGTTTGTTCCCCAACTGCCCCTTTCCTTGCAGGATGCGGAGCAGCAAGAGATGGCCGCTTCCGCTGCCTTCATAGATCAGCATTACGGGCACTGGGTGGATGCCGTGCTGGTGAAGGAGGACCTCCAGACTGCACACAGCCAGCTCAGAGCGCTCTTAGAGAAGCTGAGCAAGGACACTCACTGGGTACCTATTAGTTGGGTCAGGTAACTGCATCCTAGAGCATCCAAGTTGGCGGGGACCTGGAAGACCAGCCGGTCCAGCCTCCCCCTTGTTAACATCAAGGAATCTCCAGTGAAGGAGACAGAATTTTCCATAAACTCCATCAGCAAGAAGAGTATTTGTGGGAAGTCTTGTTTGTCCTTGGTTTTCGTCTGTGGTTTTTCCCTGCACCCCTCCAGAGCAGAAACATGAGTCAAAAGGGGGCTTAGCACGACATAAGACATGTCATTCATTAAAGCATCACAGGCAAGCTGCCCGTGATTCTTTGCACCAAAGTTGAGTAGCCGCTGTCTTTTGGCGGGGGAGTGGTGGTGAATTTATTCAGTACCAATTTCTAGAGGTGTTTGAACTTTATACATGGAGGGACACTTCACTTTTCCAGCTTTGTTGGGCGTGGAGTGGCTTTACCCCAGAGGATTTTCCATGCAATTAAAGCTCCCCTGTCTTCAGGCACTAAAATGTTGATTTCAACCTTTTTAAGAGAGTGTGTTTGCCTGGCCATGGAAAACGTGATTCTCTGTCTTCTTAACTACGTGAGCATTCAACAACTCTTTTGGAAGATGGAGTCACGCTTCCCTGTCACCATGACTTACTGTACTATTCTATGATTTTTTTTTTTGCATGTGTGTCTTTTTAGGGCTGCACCTGCAGCATTTGGAGGTTTCCAGGCTAGGGGTCGAATCTGAGCTGCAGCTGCCAGCCTACGCCACAGCCACAGCAACTTGGGATCCGAGCCATGTCTGCGACCTACACCACAGCTCGCGGCAATGCCTGATCGTTAACCCACTGAGTGAGGCCAGGGATCGACCCCGCATCCTCTGGGATACTAGTTGGGTTCATTTCCGCTCTGCCACGATGGGGACTCCCTGTTTTCAGGGAATGTAAGGCTGCTTGTGTCATTTCTCATATCCTCAGACTCGTAAGATTGAGCCCATGCTTGTTTTCATTCATTCTGTTCCGTCATTTGACCCTCTTGTTACTGACAGTTGTCCAGTTGTCACCTGTCCCTACCTTCAGATTATGGGGGCTCCTGTCATGTTAGCTTATGGGAAACCAGATGACCCCCCTGTCAAAAGTATGTCTAAGTCACAACAAAGCAGTCCTGTCAAAATCAGAGTATGAAGGCTTTGAGTGTGGGCCTAGGGGGTTGTCTCTGAGCAAAAGTGTTTAATGCCACACAAGCTTTGTGATAATAGATCTTAGCTTCAGAGAAGTGTATTTCTTATTAATAGCCAATGTATGTTAAGTCTTTATTCGGTGCCAGGAACTATCCTAAGGCCTGTATATACATGACTTTGACAAATAACACCAAGCCTAAGAGGTAGAATTCTCATCATCCTTATTATGCAAATGAAAAAAAAAAAGGCTAAAAACATTTAAATGTGTCCAAGCTCACACAGCTCTAAAAAATGGCAGCGCGATGGCATTTGAGTCCCTGAGTCTCCCTAATGCCAGAGATGTTATTAATCACTACCCTATATTGCCTCTTCTTTCGTGGCCCCATAAATGGGGCTACCTGTTAAATAATTGACTTCTAAGTGGGGAGTGTCTTCGAGCTAGAATTTACAATAATCTGCGTGTGGCTGCAACTTCTAAGACTGAAAAAGAGGCTGCTGACCTGGGTAAGATTTTCAAGCTCTTTTCCTCATGAGAAAAACAGGAGGACAGGTGAAGAGGGAAGCACAAGGGAGAAGGTTTGCCACCCATTTAGAAATTTCCATTTTGCCTTCTTATACGAGGATACTTTTGCCACGTTCTAGCTCATGAACCTGGTAGGTCCATCTAACAGGATCGTGTGCTTCAGACTGTTCTAGCAAAAGGATGAGGTTTTTTTTTTTTTTTTTTTGCTTTTTAGGGCTGCACTCATGACATATGGAGGTTCCCAGGCTAAGGGTTGAATAGGAGCTATAGCTTCTGATCTACGCCAGAGCCACAGCAACGCGGGATCCGAGCCCTATCTGCAACCTACACCACAGCTCATGGCAACGCCGGATCCTTAACCCACTGAGCAAGGCCAGGGATGGAACCTGCAACCTATGGTTCCTAGTCAGATTTGTTTCCGCTGCACCACGAAGGGAACTCTGAGGATGAGGATATCTTTATACTTAGAGAATCCTGAATTCTTAGCAAGGGAAACTAGTCTTGAGCTGTCGCACAGAGGACACGTGCAGGGAGGGCAGCTGCCCTTTGAAATTGAAAGGCACATGCCAAGTTGTGTGGATTATACAGGAGAGCCAGGACCTAAAGTCAGCTCTCAGGCAAAAAACATGTTAAGCCAAAATTACTTCTGAAAAATCCCCTAGGGGGGCACCTTGGTGGAGATTGTAACCAACTCGTCGCAGGTCTCATCTGGGTAGTTTTGCCCCCATTTGTAGGAGCACGGTGGTTGAATACCAGATGACTTTGTTTTTTGTTTTTGGGTTTTTTTTTTTTTTTGTATTTCATGCTACCCAACAGACATTTTCTGCCCCTTAATATTTTTACACAATTGTTGTATGAAATAGTAATTCTCTTCGTGTATTGTGAAGCAAGGCATTAAAATGCGATGCCTGCTTTCCTTCCTGTCCAAGAAGCTTCCCCACCCCTAAGGCAAGCTGTGTCCACAGCTGTTTGTCTGCTACTAAGTCTGAAAGGGTAGAATGACTAGAGCCCCAGAGACAGAGGTCATTTGTAAAATTTTTTGCTGTTCGTAAAAAGCAGAAGAGTCTTTTTTGAAATAACAAACAAAAAAATGCACCTATGCACAAAAAGATATTGGTGAAATGTGTGTAAATTCAATTCCCAGTCCCATTCCAGCCAGTAGTCCATATGTTCTGAGCCCCTGGGCAAAATTTTTGCAGAAGTCCATTAATCTGGGCCTCACACCAAAAGATCTGCTTATTCATACCCCTCAAGATGTACCTTTTTTTTTTCCCCTTCGACCTTCAAATGCAAGTAAGCTCTCTGCCCATGGCGACAACCAGAGAGAATGTGCACTCTGGAGGACTCTTCTAGGTCAGAGATGTTAGATGAGTGGGGCATGTGTGCTGCCACCACCCATTCTTACATCCATGGCAGACAGTGCTAATCGAGCACAGCACTCCTGCTCATTGTAGGCACTGCTCTTGGATATTTCAGGATATAGTATCCAGTCTCGATTGAGCAAAACTGGCAAGTGAATTCATCCCGTTTGCTATCTTTGATCCAGCAAATTGCAGCCTTCTCTACTATCCACTCCACTCCCTGTAGGAGGTGGGTTTAAGAAAATTACATCTGTCCTTCACAGGCAACGCTTGGCTATGTTAAACCTCCTCCATTTGTGCTTTTACCAGTGTATGTTTGAATACACACATGCTTTCAGACATGTGGCCCATCAGTCTTATACTCACTTATCCAGGGTTATTACATCATTTATGCTACCGATCACAGGCTCGTACATCCAAAAGAATGATATAGCACTTGGTGACTTATTTAATAACTACAGATCAGCATATGCACAAAGCCCATTCTTTTTTTATTATTATTACTAAAGTATAGTTGATTTACAGGGTTGTGTCCACTTTTGCTGTACAGCAAAGTGACCCAATCATACGTATATATTCCCTTTCTTATATTATCTTCCATCGTGGTCTATCTCAAGAGACTGCATATAATTCCCTGTGTTGTAGAGTAGGGCCTCCTTGCCTATTCATTCTAAATGTAATACGCACAAAGCTTTTTTTTTTTTTTTGTCTTTTTAGGGCTTCACTGGCAGCATATGGAAGTTCCTGAGCTAGGGGTTGAATTGGAGATGCAGCTGCCAACCACAGCCACAGCAACATGGGATCCAAGCCGTGTCTGCAACCTGTACCACAGCTCGCAGCAATGCTGGATCTGTAACCCACTGATCGTGGCCAGGGATTGAACCTGCGTCTTCATGGATTCTAGTCAGATTCAGTTCCACTGAGCCACG
Source organism: Phacochoerus africanus (assembly GCF_016906955.1). Taxonomy (NCBI): domain Eukaryota; kingdom Metazoa; phylum Chordata; class Mammalia; order Artiodactyla; family Suidae; genus Phacochoerus; species Phacochoerus africanus. The sequence continues at coordinate 19,484,559 of NC_062557.1, forward strand.
ATGGGAACTCCCCGGGTTTTCTTTTCATCTCCCATACCCGAATGGGCTCTGGAGAGGCCTGGCAACCCAGAATGATGAGTAGAAAGAGACAGGGAAGAAGGGAGGGAGGGAGGGAAGAAGCTTGGGTTGCTGTCTCTGCCAAAGGACCGGGGAGAGGAAGCCCAGGAGACGTAGCAAGGAGCCCCAACCCTAGGCCCAATTCATTCCTAGCAGGAGTGAAGCCCTTTGTCTCCCCGTGACATGAGGAGACCCAGGTCCAGCAGTGCCGGCCTGCCCCTCTGCAGAAGATGGCCCAGCGACACTCAGCAGCCCAGGGAGGCACCTTCCCACACTGCAGAAGACACCAGCAGGGACTGAGTGGGAGTCCTGGCAGCACCCAGAGAACAAGCAGACCAGAACAGTATGGCAAAGGCTCAGAAAACCCAACTGTCACTGGAACAAAAACCCATAAAAGAAGTAAGAACCTACACACTGCACCTTAACAGGACTCCTACCTACTTAAAGATGTAAATAGGACTGAGCTGTTCCTACCACAGTTACCCAAATGTCCAGGATACAATAGAAAATCACTCATATCACCAAAGCCAGGAGAACCCCAATCTAAATCAGAAAAACACAATCAACGGGTACCAATATACCATGATTCATATGTTGGGTTTTATCTGACAAGGATTTTAAAGCAATTATCGTACAGCACTGTGGCTGGGATCCGGTGTGGCTGTGGCTGTGGCGTAGGCCAGCAGCTGTAGCTCCGATTAGACTCCTAGCCTGGGAACCTCCATATACCACAGGTGCTGCCCTAAAAAGAAAAAAAAAATCCAATTACAAATCGTAAGTGCCTGAAATAGGCAGTAGGCATATAAAGGTAGATAGAAGATATGTTGGGGGGTGGGGGAGGGATGACAGAGAGGGAGTAGAGGATGACTGCCAGGTTTCTTAGCTGGCTGTCTAAAAGAATGGCCGTTCCTCAAACAGATGACTGGAACCAGTTTAATGATGAATTCACATTTGGACATACGGATTTTTTAAACTTTTTATTTTGAGATAATCATAGATCTACATGTGTGTTAAAAATAATGCAGGGAGTACCTGCTGTGGTGCAGTGGGATCTGTGGCATCTCTGGAGCACTGGGACACAGGTTCGATCCCCAGCCTGGCACAGTGGGTTAAGGATCCAGCATTGCCGCAGCTGCAGCTTAGGTCACAACTGAGGCTCGGAGCCAGGGAACTCCATATGCCAAGGGATGGCCAAAAAAAAAAAAAAAAAAAAAAGAAAGAAAAAAAGGTCCTGCGTACCCTTTACTCAGCTTATCCAGGTGGTGGCACCTTACAAAACTATACACAATATCACAGCCAGGATATTGCTACTGATCAAGTCAGGATACAGAACAGTTTCATCATTGATGAACTGAATCTCATCAAAATTAAAATGTTTTGCTTTGTGAAAGATGAAAAGACATATTACAGAGAAAGTATTTTGCAGATCACATATCCAGTAAAGGACTTGTATCTAGAATATGTAAAGAACTCTCAAAATTCAATATTAAAAAACCCCAATCCAATTGGAAAATGGGCAAATGCACCATTATTCCACCAAAGAGGAAATACAGATATCAAGGAAGCATAAGAAAGGTATTCGACTTCATTAATCATTAGAGAAATGCAAGTTAAAACCACATGAGATGTTACTGAATATGTGTTACAATGCCTAAAATAAAAAATAGTGATAACATCAAATGTTGGCAAGGATGTGGAAAAACTGGATCATTCACCCACTGCTGGTGGCAATGTAAATGGTACAGCCACTCTAGAAATAGCTTTGTAGTTTCTTTTAAAATGGATTTTTTAAAAACTTTTCATCAGTATATGCCAGCTGTTATTTAATTAAAGTCTAGTTGATTTGCAATACAATACAGTGACCCAGCCACCCATACACGCCCTTTTTTTTTTCATTTTCCATCAGGTTCTTACCGAAGAGACCAGATATAGTTCCCTGTGGTGTACAGCAGGACCCCATCACCCATCCGTTCTAAATGTATCAATTTGCATTCACCAATCCCAAACTCCCCATCGGTCCCCCTCTCTTCCCCCTCCCCCGGCAAGCACCCGTCTGCCCTCCATGTTCGTGATCCGTTCCTGTTTTCTAGGTTGATTATTTGTACCATATTTTAGACTCTGCGTGTAAGTGATCTCATATGGTGTTTGTCTTTCTCTTTCTGACTTACTTCACTTAGTATGAGAGTCTCTAGTTCCATTCATGTTGCTACCAATGGCATTATTTTGTCCTTTTTATGGCTGAATAGTATTCCATTGCATACATGTACCACGTCTTCTTAATCCATAAAATGGACTTATACTACAACCCTGCAACTACACTCTTGGGCATTTATCCCAGAGAAACCAAACTTATTTTCCTACAGAAACTTGTACCCATAAGTTCATAGCAGCTTTATTCACAAATGGTCAAAAACCTAGAAGCTACTCAAATGACCTGCAGTGGGTGAACAGTTTAATAAACTGTGGTACAGTCACACCATGGACTACTCAACAGTAAAAAGGAATGAACTATTGGTACACACAGCTTGGATTGAACCTCCAGAAAATTATATGGAGTGAAAAAAGCCAATCGGAAAAGAATAGATATACACTGTATGATCCCATTTACATAACACTCATGAAATAGCATAACAACAGAGATGGAAAACAGATTAGTGATTGTTAGGGGTTAGGGCTGGAAGAGGGTGGCTGTGGCTAAAAGAGGTGGTAGAGTCTTCACATAATGGTGTAGTTAACTATCTCAGATGCGGTTGTACTTACACAAAACTGCACGTGATAAAACTGCATAGAGCTCTACACAAAGGAGTGCATGCATAATTTGTAAAATTTGTATATGTACGATATACAAATTGTATAAATGTCACCTTCCTGGTTTGAAATTGTACTATGTTTACACAGGGTGTTAACCTTGGGGGAAGCTGGGTGAAGGGTATAGGAGGCCCCCCCTTGTATGTTTATTTGCCACTTCCTGTACATCTAACTATTTTAAAATAAAACATTTATTTGTGATAAGAACATTTAAGATCTGATCTCCTTCACTTAAGAATAAGTTTAAAAACATTCAAAACCAGCATGACCAAGTCACAGAAGCCATGTATATTGCCTTGTCATATATTTTAAGGTATTTTTGACATTTTGTTTTCTTTTTTTCTTTTTATGGCTGCACCTGCGGTATATAGAAGTTCCCAGGCTAGGGGCTGAATCAGAGCTGAAACTGCAGGTCTGTGCCACAGCCACAACAATGCCAGATCTGAGCCGCATATGGGACCACGGCTTGCAGCAACACCGGATCCTTAACCCGCTGAGTGAGGCCAGGGATTGAACCTGCATCCTCATGAACACTATATCGAGTTCTTAATCTGCTGAGCCACAACAGGAACTCCTATTTTGGACATTTTCAATCTTGAACAGAGTCTATGGAAACTTCCTACGGCATTCTCTTCCAACTCTCTGAATTCACAGAAGAACTATGGCATTTGTTCTCTGTATTGCCTGACTCTTAATTTCCTCATGGGCTTTTGTTTTCCTTTTTGACAGAGCTGAGTGTGTGGCTGGATCATCTCATCCTATCTGTTCTTCCCCCCAGGGTGATGGTGATGGTGTATGTTTTTTAAAAGTTGGGGGTTCCCATTGTGACTCAGCAGGTTAAGAACCCAACTATGAGGATGCAGGTTTGATCCCTGGCCTCGCTCCAGTGGGTTAAGGATCCGGCGTGCTGCGAGTTGTGGTGTAGGTCAGCAGCTGCAGCTCCGATGCAACCCTAGCCTGGGAACTTCCACATGCTGCAGGTGTGGCCCTAAAAAGAAGAAGAAAAAAAAAAAAGGTCTCTCTTTCTCTCATGAACACTGTTCATAGCCCCCAATAAAAAGGCTTTGTTACATCTTTCCTTCTGCCCGCCTAGTTTTGATTCCATTCGGGGGTGGGACTTACAGCTTTGGGGGCCTTTAAATGGGACTTACTCATGTTATGTTCCAAGCTTTATTATAAGCATCCTAGATTGAGCATTCAGCCACTTAGGTGTGTCTTGAGATCCTAAGCAACTGAGAAATCCTAGGGCATCTTCTTGTATCTTTTCCATGGTGAGTAACCCTGTATTCAGGGAGAGGAGAGGGAGAGAAATGGAGAGCCATCAATTATCCAGAACCGTTCTTTGGAAAGCCTGAGTGTCCATTTACCCTTCTCCCTGGGGACAGCAGGCGGCCAGGGGAACTCAGTCATTACTAAGCATGTGAAATCATACAAAATGCCAACACAACGGTCCTTTTGAACAGTGACAGAGGCCCTTAATGTAACTTTAGCACAACACCAAAGCCATGAGACCTCCCGTTTCTTATTGAAGCAAATCACTTCCCCTTTAGACGCACGTAAAGCCTCAGAGCTGATGACAACAGCTTGTATGTAAGACGGAGCTCTGGTCCCTGAGCTGATGACCAATAAATATTACAGCAGAGCAAAATTCACCCCTTCCTTGGGCCCCTCATTCTTCATCTACAGTCTTTAGGGCTTTGTCCTTGGCTGTGATCACTGTTCTCTAATAAACTGCAGCAGTGTTCAGACCTACCTATTCACCTTGGGAGAGAAGATATCTGGTGGTATTTCTGATATAGCGCCTTGAATTCTTGAAGGAAAAAAAAAATCAGAAAGATTTATGTCAATGCCAGGGTGCTGGTGCCAAAGCTGAAGTTCTAAATTCTACCGATGGCTTAGAAATAAGGCTTACAGACCAAAGCCAGGGAGTGGAGGTTTATAAAAACACTGCAGATAGCTTTTTTTCCCTTCTTCTGTTTTTGAAATTTTTAAATTATAGTTGATTTACAATGTTGTGCCAATTTCTTTTTTTCTTTTTCTTTCTCTCTCTTTTTTTTTTTTTGGTCTTTTTAGGGCCATACCTGAGGCATCTGGAAGTTCCCAGACTAGGGGTCAAATCAGAGCTACAGCTGCCGGCCTACACCACAGCCACAGGCAACGTGGGATCCGAGCTCACAACAACTCGGGGTCCTTAATCCACTGGAGCGAGGCCAGGGATTGAACCTGCATCCTTATTGATACTAGTCGGTTCATTAACAGCTGGGCCACGACGGGAACGCCCATGGTGTGCCAATTTCTGCTGTACAGCAGAGTGACCCAGTCATGCATACATACATTCTTTTTCTCATATTATCTTCCATCATGTTCTATCCCAGGAGACTGGATGTAGTTCCCTGTGCTGTACCATAGGACCTCATTGCCTATCCATTCTAAACGTCATAGTTTTTTTTTTTTTTAACTTTCTTAAGGGTCATCCCTAAATAAGCAAATCAACCACATAGTGAAGCGTGTACTCTTCATCCTCTTTGCTTGTACATTCAGCCTGAATGAATTTAAGGATGAGGGAAGATACCATCGGATATTCTCTGAGGCTGACACATCACGATGGCTCTGCTACCAAGGAGATGTCCTTAGCGGGGGTGGGAGGGGGTGGGTGTGCTCCTGTTGTTAGCTTGGTAGGTTCTGGGCAGTTTTTCTTTTACCAGTTGTTGCATTTCTCATGATTTTTGCCCTCGCCCTCAGCGGCTTAGGGGTCTCTTCTGAGACTGACTCTCCTCTGAACACAGACAAACTCTGTGCGTGCAGCAGAGTAGCACTGAGTGTCCACGTGCCTGCCAGTCTAACTCCGACGACTTTCGGTCGTAGTGGGGTTTGCGGTCACCCAGCCTCTTCAGGATGCCCTGGTTCTCCACGGTGATTCTCACTAGGTCCCGGTTCCTTGTTTCTCTGTTTAAGCTGAAAAACACAAAACCCCAAGATGTGTGAAGAATGAAATTCTCCTCCTGGATGGCAGTGGGGGAGATGAAGTCGTGATGTCATATGCCCAGGCTGCCGAAGTTCAGGGCCAGTTGGCCTGTGGAGCCCTGAAGCCCTGCACACCTGTTGAACCAGATCTCGCTCTGGGAAACAGGCAAAGCCTTTTCAGGTTAAGGTGGGTGGTTCTCTGCCATGCTGGCCACTAGCAGATTCTACTTTATTGGTCTGGGGTGGAGCCTGGGCACTGGCATTTTGCAAAAGTTCCCCAGGCATTATCATATGAAACCAGGATTGAGACGCTTCGGTTTAGGTGATGGAGGAAGGTCAGGTGATGGAGGAAGGTCTTGCCGACAGAAAAATCGCAACTGGGTAGTGACAAGTTAGGGTTCACCTCCTCCCCCACTCTCGACTCAATTTCAGATACACAAGAGTAGGCAAGACATCTTGACACTCCCCCCTTCACTCACACACACACACAGACACACACACACACAAACCCTTCCCTGCGTACACTCCTTTTGTAGCCCTGCTCACATTGTGTAATTATTTACATAAATGTTCCCCCTACCTGACCTTGAGTTCTTTGAGATTAGGAAATGCATATCTCATTTTGTCTCCATATTCCCGGTGCTTAGCACACAGCAGTTGCTTAAGAAATATTTGTGGAAACAATTTTCAGAATGCTGCGTTAGAGTCCCAGCTATGGTCCCCATTTTACAAAAGGATAGAGTGCTTTCTTGTGACAAACTCTCAGTAGGACTCCGAAGAGTCTCTTAGAGGGAATAAAAGCTTTTCAACGCTCCAGGAAGGTCCCTGTTTGGGGTGCTTTTCTCTCCCCTTGACGGGGTCTCTGCTTATCCCTCAAGATAACTCTCATGAGGCTTCCTCCCGCACTGAAACCCACCAAGAGGGCCGTCAATTTTGACTTTCAGAAAACGAAACGAAAAGAAAGAACACTACCTCTTGGAAAAATATTCGTTCCAGCAATCCACCTGGGCAGGGCCGCGGTGGGCGTCGGCGATTTTCTGACACAGTTGCTTGTTTTCATATTCGATTTTGTCGATTCTCTTTTGTTCACCCTGTCGAGAAACCCCACCCACCCTGGTGACGTCATGGCTCCTCTGCGCTCGGTGGCGCGAGGGCTGAGCATCCCCCTCCCCTGGGATTTGGGGAAGGGGCAAATTGGGGGCCACAGTAAAGAGTGGGAGGGGAGCCGAGGAAACCAGGGTGGGGTGGATGGGGAGGAGGATGAGCCAGTCTTTAGTGAGGTTAGTATTTAGAAGGCTCTTTAGGACAGGGATAAAAATCCATAAGGTCCATCTGCAGACGGCAAGAATAAATACCTGTAGTTTGCTCAGTTTTAAAATGTGATGTGTGTGCGCCGCTGGAGGTTTGGTATCAACAGTAGGCTTCACTGGCGAGGGAGGAAAGAGAGCAGTGTTATGTCACAGGTGCCTTCTTATAGCCTAGGAGAACCTGCTCACATTCTATCTAGATGGTGACCCTGATTAAAACATTACATGTTTGAATTCTGAACTAATCTAGTTCAGGAATTTTGGTTCAGGTTAATTTCCCAAACTGACATCTTCTGAAGCATTTGGAGCAGAAACAAAGAAATGGTGAGGGCAGGGAAAAATACAATTTAAAGAGATAAATGTCCTTTGAATCCAGTGAAAGAGGCTTTCTCCCTAGTCTTTCCAATATGACTAGCTTGGCTATGGGGTGCTGAAGTCCTATCCTCCGTCAAGCTTACTTTGGCTTTAAAAAGTTACATGAGGAGTTCCCGTTGTGGCGCAGTGGTTAACGAATCCGACTAGGAACCATGAGGTTGCGGGTTTGATCCCTGGCCTTGCTCAGTGGGTTAAGGATCTGGCGTTGCCATGAGCTGTGGTGTGGGTCGCAGACATGGCTTGGATCCTGCGTTGCTGTGGCTCTGGCGTAGGCCGGCAGCTACAGCTCCGATGAGACCCCTAGCCTGGGAACCTCCATATGCCGCGGGAGCAGCCCAAGAAATGGCAAAAAGACCAAAAAAAAAAAAAAGTTACATGAGCATTTCCATCAAGTAAACCCCCTGGTGGCAGATAAATTTTGTCACTGATGCTACTGCCCTCTTGCAGATAAAGCCATATCATTGCAAAGCCATGAACTGGTCTGGTTTACCCGCAATACCTCTAAAGTGGGCCCTTCCAGAACCCTAATTGCAGTGTCCAGTTCAAATTGCCCCACGTACCTATTTGTATTCTATTCTTATGGAATACATAGTGGCCAAAGTCCAGTTTCTTCCTGAATGATGTGGTCTGTCTATGATTAGAGACGATTACAGGGTAGGCCAGATAATCCAGGGAACTGTTCATCTTCTCTTCCTAGTCTCACTTCAGAAATAAGGCACCCACGCTCCTCTGTGAGGTACTTAGCTGTCCCCATGACCGGTTGTCATAGTTACTCAGTTATGACATCAGGGACAGGTTCCAGGGAAGAAGGAGGAGCAGTGGAGCATGCCAGGCTGTCCCTGGGCTTCTCTTTTGAAAACTAATGTAGGTTCAAGTCAAGATGAGGGCTGACATTAGAAAGTTTCCCACCTGCCTGGTATGCAGGTGCCACCAATAGCAGCAGGAAGAGGTATGGTCTGGGAAGGCTACAAAGGCACTGGGGTGGGGGTGGGGGGATGGAGAAATCTAGCCTTGGTTACGCTTGGACTCTAAGCCAAGTAATCTCCAGGGCAATGGTTTCCCAGAAGGTATGAGCCCACAGCTGTTCGCAGAGGTGAAAGATGAACTTGATGATTTGATTCCATGTCTTTTGCAGATGAGGCGAAAGTCCAGAGCAACAGCCAAGCTGCTCTAGAATAAGTTAGTGGAAGAACAAGTTCAGGATGTGGGTTTCCTGAATTCTCAGGACCACGGATGTTTTTTGGAGACATTGGGCTTCGGGTGAGCTGCCAGTGGGGGAGGTCACAGACCTGTAGCTTTTGCTGGTAGTGGGATCTCGTAAATGATGAGTTGCTGACATCGTGTGGCTCATAGTGGGCTGGCAGCTGCTCCAGGAAGGGCTGCAAAGGAGCGGGATGCATCTCCACACCGGCACTGGGCGTAGCACCTAGTAAGTGTCCTACACATTTGCTGATGAAAACAGGGAGAACACCTCCCCAGTGCTCACTATGTGGAGCCGGGGGCTTTCCTGGAATGCTACATTTAATCTTTCAAACAACCCTAGGAGTTAGGGGCTAAACTCCATTTTTTCAGTAAAAAAAAAAAAAGTTACATCATTCCCCAGGGCCACCTATGCTTGTTTGCAGAGCCCAAGCTTTAAGTACGATGCCAACTCTCATTGAAGGTTGGAAGAAATGTGCCCCAGAGTTGGGCTTCTCAAACGTTAACCTTCGTAGAGATTTCCAGGGAGGCTTGTAAAATGCTTATTCTCCTTCAGCAGGTCTGAGCTGGGGTGCAGATTCTGCTTTCCTGGCCAGCTCCCGGGTAATACCAGAGCTGCTGATCTGCAGCCGGCAGTCCGAGCTCCCAAACGGAACCCGTGTGTCCCTGAATTCCTGAAAAATCGAGGGACACTTGGTGTGCCGCGGTCCAGAGGAACTTTTATTGCGCCCCGCATTTCGTCCAGTGGCGGTACCGGACTGCCGCGCCTTAGCGGGGGGTGGAGGTGGGACGAAGACCATCGCCCCTCCCCGAACCCCGGCCGCAGCTCCAGAGCCGCAGCATCTCCGCCCGCGGACGCAGGCCTCGGGGTCTTCCCCAGCGTCCTCCCGGCGCCTGGCGGCGCGCGTACCTCCCAGAAGCGGAACGCGCCTGGACGCCCGCGCTCCGCCGCTTTCCGCGCCCGGCGGGCCCGCCTCCGGGGCGGGACGGGGCGGGTCCCTGCTCCGGAGCCCCCGCCCAGCTGACCCGGCCGCTCTCCCCTCGCTCGCTGCTGCCCCGGCGTGCAGGGCCCGGCCGCCGCCATGTCGGGCCCGGTGGAGCTCTCGGTGCAGGATCTCAACGACCTGCTCTCGGACGGCAGCGGCTGTTACAGCCTCCCAAGCCAGCCCTGCAACGAGGTCACCCCCAGGATCTACGTGGGCAACGCGTGAGTCGCCGCTCCCGGGTCGCAGCCCCGCCAGCCCCTCCCCGGGGCGCCCCGCCCACCAGAGGGCTGGGGTGGGGGCGTCGGCGGGCGTGGGTGGGGGGAGCCGGGGCAGGGTCCCTCCTCCGGAAGCCGCGGCGGGGGCTGGGCGGGGGCTGAAGTCGCCGCCCACCGCCTCGCTTGGGGCCGAGGGGCCGGACCCCGCCCCGGCCCAGCGCGGTCCTTCCCTTCGCGTGATGCCCGGGGTCGGGGGTGCTGGGCCAGCCCGATGTCCAGTCCGAAGCCCACTCTCCAGGGGCATGGCCCTGGGCAGGGTCGGGGCTACCAGTTTCATTTAACAGGTGGCCCTCTGTCACCCGGCCGGTCTCCGGCCCCGCGTGTCATGTGACAGCTGCCTGGTTCTGCAGTGAGGTCACCGCGGAATGTCTGCCTTTGCTCCCTTGGCAACGGGCTGACGTCACGCTTCGGGCGTGGAACTTTCCTGGCCGGGCAGGCCCAGGGCCGGGAATTGAAAGATCCCAAACTCGGGATCCAGAGACCCGGGCCTTGGTTTTCTCGCTTCTCCCCCAGCTTTCCAAATAGGGTGTGATGTACCTGAAGTTCTAGAACAATCCAATGATAAACCCCCTAAGGACCTGAACCCTCACTTAGAAAAGGCTGTGGATCTTCTCCCCATCAGGAAGTGCATTTATTATTTATCCCTTAGGAGTTCTTACCAAATTGATTTTCTCATTTTCTCATAGTCAAACTACCAGTAAGAATTTCTCAGCGGCAGGAGGGAACCAGTGTTGCCCGTTCTGAGAGGTGCTGAAATACCAGCCAAAAGGCAAAAATAGATTACCATGCCTGTACAGCCGTGGGAGGGCACGGGTTGGATTTTCCTGAGACTCTGAGAATCCAGTTCCAAGGACTGCCGTAAAAATGGAGGTCATCGTGGAGCTAGGGGGTCTGGAAGGCAGTTTCCAGCTTCACGAGGCCGGTGTTATCCATTTAATCATTTACCATATTGAGCCTCCCTGTGTGTTGGGCATTGAACAAGGCTCATTCACAGTAGAGTTACTAGTGTAAATGATAAAGCTGTTGAATGTTGCTGTTGGCTTAGTGTAAGAGAAGGAAGCTGCATGGTAGCGACTCTTCAAAGTTATTTTAGTGTTTAAAAAAATTTTTTTATTATGGTTGATTTACATTGTTCTGTCCATTTCTGCTGTACAGCAACGTGACCCAGTCATACATAGATATGTATACACTCTTTTTCTCACACTATCTTCCTTGATGTTCTATCACAATATATTAGTGTTTTTTTGAAGGAGCCACTGCTTTACAGTGTAGTGCAGGGTTGTGATAGCCAAAGGCGCCCTGCAAAGTTCTGAGGAGAAGCCGCTCTCCAGCCACCCAAGCAGCAAATGGCCTTGGCACGCTGGGAATCCCTGTTCTCTTAGGCATCTTGGCCCCTTCAGCTGTCACCACTTCCCAATCGAAAACCAAGGTTGTGACTATCTAGTGGTAGTCACAGGTGACAGGTGCTGATGGCCACTGGAGGAAACACATCCTTTGCCCTTGAGCAAATCTGACCTTGACATCTGACCCACCCTTGTGTGGGGTGCTTAGCAAGAAGGATTGACTGAGTACCAGTATCACCCCTGCACCCCACGGTTGGGAGTGCCTTAAAAGCAGGGCTCCTGATCAAAGCTCACAGGGCGGAGATGAGCCTGGATGAGCCACGTTTTCTGGCTCTCGGGATTTGCAGTTGATGTGGGCACGAGAGGCAGAGTGAGGGAGAAGATGGAGCAGGGCTGGTGTCAGGAGGAAGGAGGGCTCCTCCCAGCCCTGCCGCACAGCAGCCCGTGTCAGCACACACACGCATCCTTCCGCTGTCCCATCAGACCAGAGTTTAAGCTCTGTCCTTCCTTCCTCACGGGGCTGCTGTGACAGGCAAACAAGACCATGCAAGAGAAGGCGTTTTGTAACGTATAAACCGCTGTTTGAATTGGGACGTTGTTGTGAGATGAAATAAAGGAGGCCTTTGACTATTCAGATCAAATGTTTTGTAACCCCCATGGTTCTGTTGGGGCCACTTGCTCCCCGAGTGCTTACTCATCCGAGAGAGCTGCAGAAAGGTGGCAAGTGGCTATGGCAGGAAGCACCCCTCTGGGGGACGGAAGGGGGCCGCTGCACTTTCTAATTCAAGGAAGAGGCTGCCTGGGATGTGCTGATTTCATTCTTCCCTGACTCATCACATGTTCGTTCAGCGCCTAGAGTGTACAGGTGCCATAGCATTTGCTGGACATAGAGACATGGAGCAGACGTGGCTCCTCCCTTGAGGAGCTCACACCCTGGGCAGCTAAACAAATAAGCACAATCGAGCTTCAGGATAGTGGCACTGACCTCCGCGTCAGGCCCTGTCTATAGAACAGGTCATTTGACCCTCTGAACAGGAGTAGGTACTGTTATCATCCCCATTTTACAGATGGGGGAACTGAGGCACGGAAAAGTTATGTGACTTGTTCGCAATTGCCTGGCTTACGGTGCGTGGCAGCGCTGGAGTCAGATCCGGACAGTCTGGCTCCAGAGCCCATTTTTAGCCACCTCCACGGGACAGGGAGCCGGATGCCAAATGGAGTGGAGGGGAGAGCAGGAAATACTGCCGAGGGTGATGAAAAATGAGAGGGTGCGTGTCCGAGAAGAAGGTGGAGAAATGCCTTCCAGGCAGAGGGAACAGCGTGGGCATGAAAGCGCCCAGGCTATTTGGGGCATGTCATTAGATCCGGCTAGAGTGAGGGCAGAGGGTCATAAGCTGGGGCTGGAGGAGCCGGCAAGGGCCAGAGCATGGAGGGTTCCTTGCGCGGCCAAGAGGCTTAGGATCTTCTCCAGCTTCCTCCCCCGAGGGCTGCCAGGTGGTCCGTTGACCATCCCCTGCTGCTGTCTCCTGTCCAGGTCTGTGGCTCAGGACATCCCCAAGCTGCAGAAACTGGGCATCACCCATGTCCTGAATGCGGCTGAGGGCAGGTCTTTCATGCACGTCAACACCAATGCCAACTTCTACAAGGACTCAGGCATCACCTACCTGGGCATCAAGGCCAACGACACGCAGGAGTTCAACCTCAGCGCCTTCTTTGAAAAGGCGGCGGACTTCATCGACCAGGCCCTGGCTCAGAAGAATGGTAAGGGACCCGCCACCCAGGAAACCATGGGAGGCAGCTTTGAGTGGACTTTTTTTTTTTTTGTCTTTTGTCTTTGTTGTTGTTGTTGTTGTTGTTGCTACTCCTTGGGCCGCTCCCGCGGCATATGGAGGTTCCCAGGCTAGGGGTTGAATCGGAGCTGTAGCTGTCGGCCTACGCCAGAGCCACAGCAATGCGGGATTCGAGCCGCGTCTGCAACCTACACCACAGCTCATGGCAACGCCGGATCCTTAACCCACTGAGTGAGGCCAGGGACCGAACCCGCAACCTCATGGTTCCTAGTCGGATTCGTTAACCACTGCGCCACGACGGGAACTCCTCCTGAGTGGACTTTTTCTAGAAAACGAGCCCCCAACAGTCCTCCACTTGGAAAGCCTGGTGTTTCCTGTCTCTTATGTTGAATGACCGAGAGCTTTTGGTCTCTCCTCTCTCTCTCTGCTCACTTGGCTGCCTGTCACATGGCCCCATGTCACCCAGGGTGTACACACCTGTCACACAGCAGCGGCCCCCCGGGCCCTGGTGTTTGATCTGACTTTGGCTGAGGGTGGATTGCCAGCCCCTTGCCCCTATTCCGATAGCTGCAATAATGAGGGTTTATTACGTCTGTGATAAGAAATCCTGGAGTCCTGACGCCACCAAAGGACTGGCTGGTTGGGCAGCTGTCTGGTGGCGTCAGGACTCCTCTGCCGTCCTCAGTGTTGGGGACTCCTCGTGTGGTCCCGGGATGGCTGTGGCAGATCTGGTTCCCACCTCCCAATAGGACAAAGTGCAGCAAAACACGAGGCCACCATGTCTTCCTCGTGTCTCTTTTCTCAAGAGCCAGTAAAACATTTTCTAGAACCCCTGCAATGGAGTCCCCCTCCCACCCCACTGGTTAAAACTGGGTCACATGAATACCTGGCAGGGGGAAGGGGGTAGCCATGATTGACTGAGGCAACAAGTCAGCAAACTTTGGCCCAGTTTTTATTTAATTTTTAATTTTTATTACTTGTAGTTTTTAGGGCCACGCCCATGGCATATGGAAATTCCCAGCCTAGGGGTCCAGTTGGAGCTGCAGCTGCCGGCCTACACCACAGCCACAGCACCTCGGGATCCGAGCCATGTCTGTGACCCAGCCACAGCTCACGGCAATGCTGGATCCTTAACCCACTGAGTAAGGCCAGGGATCGAACCCGAATCCTCCTGGATACTAGGTGGGTTCATTCCCGCTGAGCCACAGTGGGAATTCCAGGCCCAGTTTTTAAATGCTTCCTGCAGCTCCCAAATACAAGGTAAGAGCGAAGCGGAGCTGCTGAGGCGCTGGTGGTCGGGCAGGGCGTGCCAAAGAGAAATCCTAGAAGGCCAGACGCGGATGCCAGCTGAGCAGACGGGCCTCTGCCCTTTCTGCTTGTAGCCTGTTCCTCTCAGCAGCCGCCTTTGCCCTCCTGCCGCTTCCTCAGCCTCTTCCTCCCCCCGCCTCCAAAACCTTCCAGGGGGGAGTGATGCCACTGAGGCGGGCCCTGTCCCCCTGATCCTAGCCTGTCTCTGCCACCCTGAGCTGCACAGCAGCCTCCCCACAGAGCTTACTAACCGCTGGTCATCACAGGTTTGGGGCCCAGGAGGGAAGTTTTATCACCTGGGGAATCTGCAGACTTTATCGCTGGGCCCTTCATGGCCCTCCATGGCCTCACACATGTCACCCACTCCACTCCAGCTGTACTGAGCTCCCGCGCGGCTGAGAACAGGGGCCCAGTTCAGGGCATGGATTTTGCTCTTCCTGTATTCTCTTCAGCATCCATTCAGGGAGCCAAGAGCTCTCTGACTCATTCCTCTTCCCCTGTGGCTCGGAACAGACCCTGACTTTGTGTGACCTCCTGCCTTGGCCCACGTGGGCCAGGTCACTCATCTGGAAGGCTCTCTCTGCCTCTCCCTAGCCTGTCCTCTGGCAGACTCCACCTCGTGCTTGAGCCCTGGGCATAGTAGCATCCTCTCATCCATGAAGCCTGCCCTCAGGCTGGGTCCACCGTGTCCCTTGTCTGCTCCCCAGCCCCTGACATGGATCAGGCACATAGCAGGAACTCCAGACACTGTCACTGAACCAGTGACAAAAATGAATTGTGTGGCTTCTCATGCCTAGTGTACATGCTTTTAGGGTTGGTTGGCCAAGTGAGTCAGCAGAAACACACTGCCTTCAAGACTGTGCGGGGGTTGGGGGTGGAGGGGGTGGGGGTGGGGGTGGTCCATCACTTTGGCGAGCTGGGAGGAGTGGCCAGGGATGCTCAGAGAAGGAAGCAGTCATTTCCAGCCTGGATGATCAAGGGAGGCTTCACAGAGGAGGTGGCCTCTGGGCAAGGCCTAGAAAGAGGGGCTTTGAGGCCTCCTCTTCTGCCCTGGCTTCGTGAGCCTTGGGTATGCTGAGTCCATTCCGGTTCCAGGTGGTGAGGCAGCTGCCTTACCAAGGGTCCCGTTGCCAGGGAGGGGGCAGGGAGAGCCCCACGCTGAGTGCTTTAGGGCCACTGTCCAGAGAGTGAATGGGCAGGAAAGTGGGGGACCCCCCCATTCCTGCTCTGAGAAGTGTTGGGAGAATAGGCTCATGTTTGGGGGATAGGGTCACGGGGATGGAGGAGACTCTGTCTGCCTCTGGGCCGGCAGATTTCCTTCCAAATAAAGTCTGTGTAGCGGTGTCGGTGGGTAATCATTGACTCGGCCAGTCAGCACATGTTTATTGAGCACCTAGTGTATGCTGGAGGTGGCAGGGCTTCTGCATCAATAGCCTGTAGTCCTCGCCCTTGCAGAGCCCACACCCTGGCAGAGGAGGGTAGGTCTATGTGTGGCCAGTGGTGGCACAGGCTGGGCTGGGTTCCATAGAAGAGGACGCACCATGTGCCAGCAGAGAACTCGTAGTGTTGCCTAATATTTATTTTTTTATTTTAATTTAATTTTTTTTTTTTTTTGGCGTTTTTAAGGCTGCATCCATGGCATATGGAAGTTCCCAGCTAGGGGTCGAATCAGAGCTGCAGCTGCCGGCCACAGCCACAGCAGCACCAGATCCCAGCCATGACTATGACCTAAGCTGCAGCTCACGGCAGCACCAGATCCTCAACCCACTGAGCAGAGCCAGGGGTTGAAGCTGCGTCCTCATGGGTAGTGGTCGGGTTTGTTACCGCTGAGCCACAGCAGGAACTGCTAGTGTTTATTTATTGAGTGTTCATGTCTGTCAGGCAGTGGCCTAAGGGCTTTATATGTCACTTCCTTTAATTTTCTGACCACCTTGGACAGCGGGTACTATTAGCACAAATGGGGAAACTGAGGCACTGTGAGCTCAGGTGGGTCATAGAGTAACAACCACGGGACTGGCTAGGGCTCTCCAGGAAAACAGGACCAGTAGACTATATAGATTATTTATTTTAGGCAATTGGCTTATGCTGTCGTAGGGGCTGGAAAAATCTGAACTCTGTCAGGCAGACCAGCAGGCTGGAAACTAAGGTGGGACTTCTGTGCTACAGTCTGAAGGCAGAACACCTTCTCCGGGAAACCTCAGTTTTTGCTCCTAAAGTCTTTAACTGATTGGGTGAGGCCTACCTGCATTACCAAGAGTAATCTCCTTTATTTACAGTCAATTGGGGAGTTCCCCTTGTGGTGCAGCAGAAATGAATCCCAACTAGTAACCATGAGATTGTGGGTTCGATCCCTGGCCTCGCTCAGTGGGTTAAGGATCCCACATTGCCATGAGCTGTAGTGTAGGTCGCAGATATGGCTTGGATCTGGCGTGGCTGTGGCTGTGGTGTAGGCCGGCAGCCGTAGCTCCGATTTGACCCCTAGCCTGGGAACCTCCATATGCCGCAGGTGAGGCCCTAAAAAGCAAAACATAAAATAAAGTCAACTGATGGGAGGTGGTCATTGCATCTACAAAATCCCTTCTAGATTAGTGGTTGACCGAGTAGCTGGGTGGATTATAGACAAGTCCCGTTGACACTTCTTTTTTTTTTTTTTTTTTTTTTAGCTGTGCCCGCACAGCATGCGGAAGTTCCCGGGGCCAGTGATGGAACCCATGCCACAGCAGTGACAGTGCTGGATCCTTAACCCACTGTGCCACCACTCTCAAGTTGACTCATTTAACCATCATAACCAGGAAGTTAAAATTTACACCCAGATTCACATGACTTCAAAGATTTGGGTTCTAAAGCCCTGTGCTAACAAAGGAAATACTTGGGCTGGGATCTTAAGAGATGAGTAGGAGTTTGCCAGGTGGCAGAGAGAGAGGGGATGTTCCAGGTAAAGGCATCAGCATGTGCAAAGGCACAGAGGTGAGGAAAGCCTGGAAAAGCATCGAGGTGTGGGCGCGGTTGCCTGGTAAGCCACACTTTGGACACTGGACTACCCGGCCCATGGTGACAGGTCACATATTTTATTTTATTTTATTTTATTTATTTATTTATTTATTTATTTATTTATGCCTTTTGAGGGCCACTCCCGCGGCATATGGAGGTTCCCAGGCCAGGGGTCCAATCGGAGCTGTAGCCACCGGCCTACGCCAGAGCCACAGCAATGCGGGATTCGAGCCGCGTCTGCAACCTACACCACAGCTCATGGCAACGCCGGATCCTTAACCCACTGAGTGAGGCCAGGGACCGAACCCGCAACCTCATGGTTCCTAGTCGGATTCGTTAACCACTGCGCCACGATGGGAACTCCAGGTCACATGTTTTAGAACGCTCCCTCCCGCTGGAGTGCGGGTTGGTTGGGGGTGAGGGTGGAGGCCGGGCTCAGTTTGGAGGTGAGGGAGCAGAGGTGAGCCGTGACGAGCACCTGAACTGAGCGCTCTATGGGGAGGGGGTGCGATAAGAGAAGCCTGAGGCTTGCGGCTCAAGGCACCCCCCTCCCCCACACTCCAGGACGGACGAGTGGCAGGGGTGGGGACCGCATTGATGATGCCTCTGGCCTCACCTCCCCATCCCTCCCTCCCTTCACCCAAAGCTGGGGATGCAGGAGGGAGCAAAGCGGCTGCATCCCCGCCCTCGCAGAGTTCACGCTGCAGGGCGAGAAGACAGCGTACAAGGGAGAAAGATATATGGCCTGTTGGGGGATAGAGGGCCCGAAGGTTGGAGAACGGGGCATAGGGAGTGGGCTTGAGGCTCTAGAAGGTGGGCAGGCCTTTCTGGGACGATGACCCTGGAGCAAACACTTGGAAAAGGAGACGTCGCAGGGGGTGGGGGTGGGGCGGGGGGAGGGAGGGCGCTTTTGTTTGTGTGTTTGGTTTGGTTTTCTGTCGCATACTTGATGTGCCAGTTCCTCTTATTTTTTTAAACGGCTTTGTTGAGGCGTAATTGGCACACATCGGCTGCACAGAGTAGAGTTTGGTAGGTTTTGATGTATGTGCACCATGTCTGTGAAACCAGTCCCACCACCAGGATGGTGAGCTTATCATCACCCTGCAGCGTCCCCTCGAGTCCCTTGGTGACCTGTCACTTCCGCCCCTCCCTCCCCTCCGTTCCTAGGCAACCGCTGGTCTGCTTTCTCTCCGCGGACATTAGTGTACATTGTGTAGCGTTTTGTATAAATGAAGTCGCGCTGTCTGTACGCTTTTCCTGATCTGGCCCCTTTCACTCAGCATAGTTATCTTGAGTTTCTTCGGCGCTGTCGCGCAGATCAGGAAAGCCCTCCGAATGCTGAGTAGTTCTCTCTGTTGGATGGATGTACCGCACGGTTTGTTTTTCCTTTTACCTGTGGACGGACATGTGGGCGCTTTTCATATGTTGCTTTTTTGATTGAAATAGAAAATTCATATCGAGAGGGGTCCACATCACAGCGTCTAGATCCGTGTAGATCAGCACACATCTGTGTACCAGCCCTCAGATCAAGAATCAAAGCAGGACCAGCACCCCAGAAACCGCCCACATGTTCCCTCCCAGGGCCACATCCCCCCCTCCCCACCCCAGGTTCCAGTCTCCAGCCTGGAGCGCTGACAGCATGGATCCATCTGACAGCACGGATCGGTTTTGCTGGCTCTTCTACTCTGTCAAATCATATGCATCGTATTTGTGTGTTTCATCCATATTGTATCTGGGATGTTGGTGGTTGTACAGATTTGCTGTTTTTTCTTCTGCTGTTGATGGGCTTTTGGGAGTTTGCCGCCTGGAGCTGTCATGAATAGTGTACCTGTAAACATCCTGGCGCTTGTCTTTTTTTAATTATTATTATTGAAGGGTAGTTGTGTTAGTTTCATGTGCACAGCCGAGTGATTCAGTTATACATACCTATATATCTTTTTTTCAGATTCTTTTCCATTTTAGATGGCTACAAAATGTTATATATAAGAGTTCCGCTGCTCCGTGTCCTTTAGCAAACATGTGGGCGGTCCTGCTGGCTGTGGGTCTGGGATGGAGTTGCTGGGCCCTGTGTTCGCTTTGAGTAGGTTCTGCCACACCGTTTTTGAAAGCAATGTCCCCGTGTGCACCCCATCCCTGCCAGTGCTTTGCCTGCCCATTTGTGGTTTTCATCTTAGCCCTTCTGGGGGGGCACGGCCGGCAGCTGTGGCCTTGCGTCGCAGTTTTCATTTGCATTTCCTGGGAAAATCTTGCCTGGAGCCGGGGTGTCATTGGATGGCCCCCCGCTCACCCAGTCACCCTGTTTCTTACAGGCCGAGTGCTCGTCCACTGCCGAGAAGGGTACAGCCGCTCCCCAACCCTTGTCATCGCGTACCTCATGCTGCGTCAGAGGATGGACGTCAGGTCTGCCCTGAGCATCGTGAGGCAGAACCGTGAGATCGGCCCCAACGACGGCTTCCTGGCCCAGCTCTGCCAGCTCAATGACAGACTCATCAAGGAGGGGAAACTGAAACGCTAGGGCGCCCCCACTGCCTCTTCTCTAGAGGTGCCCCAAGCTGCCACGTTTAGGAAACACAGTGTCCCCTGCTCCCAGCATCACCAGACACTAGCCCACACGTCTGTCCCAACACAGCCCTGGGCCGCTTTCCCCCTGGGGAGCGGATAAAGAAGCTGGCGAAGGAGGGCCTTCTTGCTCCCTGTGTGTCCTGTGCCTACGGTTGGTGGCGTCCTCACCTTGAGGTGGGGGTGCAGAGGGAGGAGGCCTGGGCAAGAGGTCTGTGCAAGCGTGAGGCCCGGGACGCTCACAGGGGCCCCTCCTGACCTCCCCTGTCCCCCACTCCCCGCCCCCCCCCCACCCCTACCCCTTTAAGGGAACTATGCAAACTCTGGCCCTCTCTTCCTGCCGTGTCTGTCTCCCCCCGCCTCCACAGCCGTCCACACCCTGCTCAGCCATAGGCAAAGGCGCATCGTGAGACCTGCAGCTGGCTTGGGGTCAGTTGCCAGTGGGTGGAAATTCCCACGAAGGGACTGCATCTTAATGATTGCCTGGGGGTTAAAGAGGCCCTGGAGCGGGCAAAGACGTCCCCCCCGGAGGACACTCCCAGATCAGTTAGTTTGAAAAACGTGAATCCTCGGAAGGAAGGCTTGGGTTCAGAATCCGCCTCTTTGGGATCCGTGGCTCCCAGGCACTTGGTCTGGCAGAAGAGCGATGCCTCAGGCAGGGTTTTCTTTTTCTTGTTTTAGAAAACAGGGTGTTGAAGTCCAACCTATTTAAAAACCCCACCATTTGGAGAATTTTAAGGGTTTTGTCCTGAATTATAGTGTTGGCGAGCCCAAGCTGCTTGTGCTCACTTGCTTTTTGTCTCAGTTGCTATTCCAAGAACAGGAGGAGGAAGTTGGTCAATTATAGCCCGTGTGTGTGTGTGTATGTGTGTGTGTGTGTGTGTGTGTGTCCGTCCCAGCTCGCGACCAGAAGCTGGATGAGCAGGGAGATGAAGGGGCCCGAGCTCACACCCTGCCACAGGTAATTCGTGCAGCTCTCTGGTGCCAGAAATGGTCCTGGAGCCTTGGCAGCAAAAATGACTCGGCCAAGCAGGAAGGAACATGGCAGAACATCCAGATGGAGGCTTGATTGGTGGTTAGAGCAAACAAAAAGAAACAGCCTTTTAGGAACTTTTTTAAGGATGATGTTGGAATGCACTCGCACTCACACTCACACGTGTGCACATATATGTTGGAACGTAAGAGTTCTGTTTTTGAAGTCTTGTTAGGACGTGGCATCGTTGTCCTTGGCGCAGGTGACGCAGTGCTGTCATCTTCAGGTTCCCTAATGGCAGTGTGTCTAGCACACAGGTGTCTGGTAAAAGTCTGTGGAATTAAAATTTTTTTTGGCCACACCCATGGCATGTGGAGGTTTTGGGGCCAGGGATCGAACCTGCGGCCCAGCAGTGACTTGAGCCACAGCAGCGGGCAATGCCGGATCCTTAACTGCTAGGCCACCAGGGAACTCCTAAAACTTTTTTTTTTTGAGCACCAAATATATGCAGGGCATTGTTCTAGGGGGTGTGTCAAGCTCCCAGAAGCCTGAATTGATGGTAGGATCCCTTGGACTTGCAAAAGGCGTCTTACCTGAAAGGAGATATCAGGGACTTTTGTTGAATATTTAAAATTCAGTTTTAAATTTCAGTTCAGGAAGCATTAGCGAGGTAGGGAATGTGCCTTTTCCAGAGTTGGCCCAGAGCTTCCAGCTAGGATAGGGAGCAGCAGCTGTGTCTCGGGGTTTCCTCGAAGGTATAACGGTCTCATTTTGGCAGAAGCAGAAGCGGCACCTCGCAGCCTGGATGTCGCCTTTGCTCTGTGACTGCAGCAGCCCTAAAGGGACCTGGATTTGTCTGTCTTTTTCAGATACCGGGCTGCCCAGACAGACTCATCCTCTCAACCTTGTCCCTCACAGCTCTCAAAGAACTCTCCCATTTAATCCGACATGATCCTCAGAATAACCCCATGCACTTGGCAGGGCTTATTCATGCCCGGGGTTCAGAGCGATGAGGGGTGTGGTGGCTCAGAGCCACCCGGCTCTGAGGCAGAGCTGAGGCAAGCTTTCAGGTTTGCTGTTCTCTGAAGCCGAATTTTCTCTCTCGTACCACACCCCTCCTCGAAAAATGAGCCCCTGGGAGTGTCCAGGTGCACTGGACGTGCCCTTGACCCAGCCCGTTTGCCCAAGGGCTAGTTAGCTTTGGGGACTAAGGCCAACAGTTCAAGCGGTGGTGTCGTGGCGGGGGCTGGTGGGGGTGGGGAATGGAGTCTGGTCCAGGAAAAGGATCCCCGGTTGGGTTAGAATGTGTGGCTCTTCTTCTAGGAGACGTGAAGCACCCCTAAGTCAGAGCTTTCTGCTCCACTGTGGAAGAGGCATCAGAGCTGGGGCTGCCCCCCAACACCCCCAGGCCCAGGTGGTGGTCACCGCACAGAACAGCCACAGGTACCTGGGCTAACTGACCAAGACGTCCTGCAGGCCTCTTTAGGGGGGGCATGTCGGAGAAAAAGCCATGGGGAGAATTACTGCCTTCACTTTGGGGCTACTTTTATGCTGATAACGTGATAGTCTTAGTCCCAGAAACCCCATATTTACTTCACGAGATGTAGCTCCTAGTTCTTTGAGTAACACAAAATCCAATTCTATTGTGTAAGAGCCAACACATGCCCAGCGGAGTGGAGAGCTGTTCTGGAAGCTCTCTATCCCTGGGAAGTGATGGAGTAGGAACTCAGGGTGCCTCTACCCCCTCCTCTGACTGGACCCCTTCCTGTGACGAGCAGACCCCAGTCTAGACCAGCTTAGCGCACCAAATGGTTTTCTTCTCAGTTCTAAAGCCGTCCACCGTCCACAGGCTGCTTTGTTTCCCTGCCACTCTGAGTTAGCTGGCGAGCAGAAATCACCATCTGTCAAACAAGGGGGCTCAACCTGAAGACCTCTAAGGCCCCTTTTGGCTCTGATACCACAGGGTCCTCTATGAATCCCCATTGACCTTGACCCCCACCTGGCAATTATAGGGCGTGTAACCATATGTTGACCAGCAGGTGGCGCTGTGTCCCACCCTTGGTGATGGATGCTTGGCGAAAGGAATGTTGGTGCCTTTTGTATCACAAGTTAAAACGCTAATGTTTTAATCGACTTAAGCACTGATCTTAAAATATGAAGCTGTTAGCTTTTCTCATAGGAAAATTTTCTGTCATAAAACCGGCATCAAGAATCACTGAAGAGCCAACGATGATGGTCCTTCCAAGTCAAGATTTTATCCTGATTGGAAAGAGAGGCCATCTCCGGTTGAGAGGGCAGATTGGTTGGAAGCTTAATTTACCTCCTGTCAGCTTTTAGGGTAATTCGATTGTGAAAGTGTGAATTTTCTGGACAGAAAAAGGGAAGGTATTAAATTGATTTTAAAAACAAAAGTAAGTTTACTGTCTGTTATATCACAAGTCAGTGTTAAAACACTAAAACTGTAACCAAAATAAATGTCTTACATTACAGAGAAATGGTCTTTTGTGTCCTCCTCATTGTAGTTGATTTTCTTTTACCGTTCACGCTTAGCTTTTATGTTTGCTTTTCTTAACTTTTAAAAATAATCATCATCTGAAAACTAGCCTGCCTAAGCTAGTTATAGGTCCTGTCATGGTTATATTTATGCAGTAAATATTTGCTGAAATCTCTCCAGTACCAGAAATTTCCTGTTAGGAAAAAATCTTTTTATATATTTAATTTTTTAAATGTCAGGTTTATTGCACTATCACACACATCTGACTAGAATCCATGAGGACGCAGGTTCGATCCCCGGCCTCTCTCAGTGGGTTAAGGATCCAGGGTTGCCATAAGCTGTGGTGTGGGCCAGCCACTACAGCTCTGATTCGACCCCTAACCTGGGAACCTCCATATGCCAGGGGTTCGGCCCTTAAAAAAAAAAAAGCAAAAAAATAAAAACAGAACTGGGAATGTGTTTTTAAGTGTAACTAAAAAACATTTTCATTTAAAAGGTACTACTGTATATACATAGTAATAAATTCAAACAATACAAAAGGCTTGGAACAAAAAGTCAATCTCCTACCCCAAACCTTCATGCCTCTTTCCTAGAAGAAGCCACTACCAAGTATGTTCTAGAAACGTGCCATGCACGTGTAGGTGCACACAATCCGTGTGTGTGTAGAGATGACCTTTCCCCTGTAACGGAAAATGTTCTCGAACTTTTCCTTGTCTTGCTTGACAATATATTGTACTCGCTGTTTCTTCTGGTTCCATTCATTGTAGCAACCACATAGCATCCATTGTCTACAGAGGTAGAGTGACTTCTGCATACTCTTTGTAAGCGGGCATCTGGAAGTTTCCAGGCTAGGAGTCTAATCGGAGCTGCCCGCCTATGCCCCAGCCACAGCAACGCCAGATCCAAATCGTGTCTGCGAGCTACACCACAGCTCACAGGTACTAGTTGGGTTTATTACCATTGAGCCACAACAGGAACTCCCTGTATACTCTTATTTTAAAGGTCCAGGCTGCTTTAAGGACCCCACCTGTAAAATGAGACTCAGGAATGATAATCACAGTGTTTTAACAGTTTGGTATCCAGGTAATTTTTGGCGTCTGCTCGGGGTGGTACAGTGTCAAGGATATCCCAACATTCAGAGCTAACCAAGGAGGGGTGTCTGCTGCTCCCTTGTGTAATTTTATGGTTGTGGACATGCCTGAGTCTAACTGTGAAAAAGACAGTCTCTGACCTATATAACCTGCTGAATTGCCAACCCATTTATAAGAAGTTGGGGAGTTCCCGTCGTGGCGCAGTGGTTAACGAATCCAACTAGGAACCATGAGGTTGCGGGTTCGGTCCCTGCCCTTGCTCAGTGGGTTAACGATCTGGCGTTGCCGTGAGCTGTGGTGTAGGTTGCAGACGCGGCTCGGATCCCGCGTTGCTGTGGCTCTGGCGTAGGCCGGTGGCTACAGCTCCGATTCGACCCCTAGCCTGGGAACCTCCATATGCCGCAGGAGCAGCCCAAGAAATAGCAACAACAACAACAACAACAACAACAACAAAGACAAAAAAAAAAAAAGAAGTTGGGGAGTTCCCATTGTGGCTCTGTGGGTTAAGAACCTGACATAGTGTCCCCGAGAATGTGGGTTCCACCCCCGGTCTCACTCAGTGGGTTAAGGATCTGGTGTTGCCAAGAGGTGCGGCATAGGTCATAGATGCAGCTCTGATCCCATGTTGCCGTGGCTGTGTGTTGCCATGGAGGCCCACAGCTGCAACTCCAATTCTGATTCAGCCCCTCCCTGGGAACTTCCATATGCTGAAGGTGTAGCCCTTAAAAAAAAAAAAAAAGAATCCTCAGTTTCCATGAATGAGAGATGGGGGGCTTGGGAGCCAAGTGGAGAGTGAAGCAAACTTACCCCTGAGGTCTCTTTCAAATCAAACACTCTACAGTCCCGAGTCCCGGGAGCATAACTTACTTTCCAAATTTGGCATGTCCTTCAGAGTCTGGTCCAAATGCCACATCTTCCCAGATCCACCCCAAGGGTGTTCTCTTCTCTAAAGGCCCATAATAGGACTTGCCACTGTGGCTCAGTGGCGATGAAACTAACTGGTATCCATGAGGGTGAGGGTTCCATCCCTGACCTTGCTCAGCAGGTTAAGGATCCGGCGTCACTGTGAGCTGTAGTGTAGGTCACAGATGCGGCTTGGATCCCAAGTTGCCTGGCTGTGGTGTAGACCGGCAGCCATAGCTCTGATTCGACCCCTAGCTTGGGAACTTCCATATGTTGCAGGTGTGGCCCTAGAAAGCAAATAATAATAATAATTAATTAATTAATTAAAAAATAAAAGGCCCATAACACTTTGTTCTTTTATTTTTTTTTAATTTTTTGATTTTTTTTGTCTTTTTAGGGCCGCACCCTCGGCATCTGGAGGTTTCCAGGCTAGGGGTCGAATCAGAGCTGTAGCCACTGGCCTACACCACAGCTACAGCAATGCCAGATCCAAGCTGTGTCTGAGAGCTACACCACAGCTCATGGCAACGCCGGATCCTTAACCCACTGAGCAAGGCCAGGGATCGAACCTACATCCTCATGGATACTAGTCAGGTTTGTTTCCGCTGAGCCTTGACGGGAACTCCCAATTGAAATTGTTTTAACAGCTCAAGCTTGGCGTTGGCAGCCTTGCGGAGAAACATGCTATTATGTGTTGAATTGTGTTCCTCCAAAATTTATATGTTGAGGAGTTCTCACTGTGGCTCAGCGGGTTAAGAACTCAACTAGTATCCATGAGGATGTGGGTTTGATCCCTGGCCTCGCTCAGTGGGTTGAGGATCTGGTATTGCTGTGGCTGTGGTAGTTCCCTAGCTTGGGAACTACCATACGCCTCAGGTGTGGCTCTAAGAAAAAAAAAAGGAAAAAGATAACAATATTCATCTATTATTCCAAGTACCTCAGAACATGACCTTATTTGGAAGTAGGGTTGTTGCAGGTGTTGAGATGAGGTCATCAGGGTGGGCGCTAATCCAATGTGACTGACGTCCTTATAAAAACGGGGAAATTAGGAGTTCCCATTGTGGTGCAGGGGAAACGATCCCGACTAGGATCCATGAGGATGAGGGTTCGATCCCTGGCCTCGCTTAGTGGGTTAAGGATCCAGCATTGCTGTGAGCTGTGGTGAAGGCCCGTGGCTACAGCTCCAATTCTATCCCTAGCCTGGGAACTTCCATATGCCCCAGGTGCGGCCCTAAGAAAAAAGGAAAAAAAAAAGAGAGCAAGGAGAGGTCATCTCTGCGGTCACAGAATTGTTCTTTGTTTTGGCTGTGATGGTGGTTACTTGAACCAACCCGCACGATAAAGTTGCATAAAACTAAACACACACATACAGGTACAAATAAAACTGGGGAAATCTAAGACCAGTGCATTGGGTCAATGTCAGAACCCTGGGTTTTGCAAGATGATACGAGAAAACTAGGCAAAGGGAATAGGAAATTTTCTCTGTATTATTTCGTACAAGTGTACGTGATACGATGACCACAAAATAAAAAGTTTAATTCAAAAAATGTCTTTGTCCAAGGATGTTCACAGCATCCCTATGGAGAATAGGGGAACACCCTAAACTACCCACAACAGAAATCAGTTAAAACCCTGGGAGTCTAATTCCAGGGAGTATTGTCTAGCTCTGAACATTGCCATGTTTGCGGACTGAATAAATATAAAGCTGAATTAGTGTTAAGGGGAAAAGCAGATGGCATCATAGTAAATTCTCTCTGAGACATTCTATGGAAAGCGTGACCAATACCTTGGCAGAGAGTAATTCTAAAGGATGGAGATAAGTTAGAAGGTCAAGTCCACTGGATTCTTCTTCTTCCTCTTCCCCTTCCTCTCCTTTGTCTTCTTCTTCTTCTCCTTCTCCTTCCCCTGCGCTCTCCCTAAACATTACTTCAGTTTCAAATAAAATAAATGAAATCCTGAGCCGGGCCATCCTCTGGTCGCTGGCTCTTCCTCCCATCTCCAGCAGGTGGCAGACGTGTTCCAAGGATGGTCCCCACCGAGTCCCTTTCCTGTGGCTGAGCCGCAGATCCCAACAGCAGGTGGGGCTCCAGCATCATTCTCACCAGCTCAAAGACTCCAGACAGCGGAACTGCCCTCTCCGAAGTCCAGGGCAAGAAGACAGTTGTCTGGCCGCAACAGGGTTAATGGCTCACATTCCAGAGCAAGGAAAAAGGAGGCTGGAGGGTCACAGACAAGGGGAGGGGGCTCGCAGGGCCCCCTTTTCTCACAACACAGGCCAGCTCTGCTGGGAGAGATAGATCACCCCCAACAATGGCCACAGCTGTTTTCGTCTGCCCTGAAGGAAACTGACTTAGGAAGCAGGTATCAGAGAAGGCCCTTCCTGTAGGGGCTTCTGTCTGGCTTGTAAAACTGTCAGAGCAGCTGCATTCATGTGTCGAGTGATGGATGGTGGAAAGGAGGGACAGACGGCCGCAGATGGACACAGCGACTTACAAGTCGAGGCAGGTGGCAGAGGCGTTGCAGAGGCTCTGCAGGTGGGGTGCGCTGATTCATTGCCCAGTGAAAATACCAAGGGGACCTGGGCCACGGCCCTCTTCCCAGCCTCCTCCAGGGCCGGGAGGGGCTGTGCCGCCTCAGACAATACATCTGCAATGAAAGCTTCGGCCACCGGCCCTCCTTCATTTTCCTGCACCTCAGGTGTGAACCTGCCTCCCCCGGGGCCTTTCTTTCTTCTCCAGGGCCTAGGGAGCAATTCCTTTTGGGTTCTCTGTGGCTGGCTGGACCTGGGGTGGCTTCACGGAATGTTCCCTGTACTCTGCACCGATAAGGTTTTCCATAATGGCCTCAGAGCTCGCTTTGAAAAATGTAAGGGGCTGGGAGACAAGAAAAAGAATGCTAGCACTAAAAATGCTGGCTTTCGCTTTTGCTAAGAAAAGGAATTTTCTGCTCTCTGCTCCTTCCCACAGCCTGGCCCAGGGAAATAACTGCTTTTGGCACATTAGCACATTACCAAGACGTGCCTGTCACCAAACGCAGGATTTCTGAGGAGCATGAGCTGAGGTTTCCTCCTTGTCTCCATCACCAGGGCCTGCTGACTGTGCATCCTGGCCTTGAACCCAGAACCCCTGCTCCCTCCACCAAGCAGGAGCGCTGGCTGTGGCCCTCTGGTTTTCCCTCTTCCCTTCCAGAGGATACGAGTGGCGCTTTCTTGGTCTGGATAATTGATGCCGAGCTGCATGGAGTTGAGGGCCAAGGAGATTTCTTAAAAAGCATCCTCCTGCCTCTGCCGGGCTCTGGGGCAGGGGAAGGGGTGGGGGGAGGGACAGATACCCGTAGACCCCCAAGACAAATGAACTTGGTCTGAGACATGGGATCAGCTGGGCTGAGACCTATGGAGGACGCAGAGCTGCCGTTTTCTTTGTTAAGCTGGTCCAGGTTGGTTTTGAGAAAGCCCGAGGGGCCCAGAGAGGTGGAGGCAAGGAGCTGGAGCTCCTTCTGATATCTGAAAACCACAGGCGCCTGCGCGTGGGAGGGAGGCACGGAGAGCAGGCTCGCCGGGCCCGCCCCCTCGCTGTGGGTCACCTGGGAGCACCAGCCGCACTTTGGGGAGATTTCTGAGCCCGAGGAGAAGTCTTTGGGGGAGGGCCTGCTCTGAGCACACCCCGTTCCCTCCCCCTGGGCTGAGGGAAGCATGGGACCAGCCCTGCCCCAGCCTGTCCTCATTGGCTGGCACGAGGCAGAGGGGGCTTTAAAAAGGCAAACGTGGCCAGGCTGGGGACCAGAGCCTGTGCTACTGGACGGCCCAGTGCCCTCCTCCGGCTGGCACCATGCAGCTCTCGCTCACCCTGTGTCTCGTCTGCCTGCTGGTACACGCAGCCTTCCGCGTGGTAGAGGGCCAGGGGTGGCAGGCCTTCAAGAACGATGCCACGGAAATCATCCCCGAGCTGAGCGAGTACCCGGAGCCTCTGCCAGAGCCGAACAACAAGACCATGAACCGGGCAGAGAACGGAGGGAGGCCTCCCCACCACCCCTTCGAGACCAAAGGTATGGAGCAGAACATTTGTAGCATAAGGGTCCTGGGAGGGTTCTCTTTGGGTGGTTTTTGTTTGTTTGTTTGTTTTGTTTTGTTTTGTAATTTTATTGGCGTGTAGTTAGTTGACTTACAGGGTTGTGTCAGTTTCAGGTGTACAGCGAAGTGATTCAATCATACATATACACGCATCTATTCTTTTTCAGATCCTTGTCCCATATAGGTTATTAGAGAATATTGAGCAGAGTTCCTTGTGTTAAACCGTAGGTCCTCTTTGGTTACCTATGTTCTAGCTTTGGTGGGGGTCGAAGACCAGGGTTGACACGCTGGGGTACACTGGGAGCCACTGTCAGCACCAGCGGAGGGACAGTCCTACCTGGAAGTAGGGGAAGGATGGCATGCCAGCGAAGCCTTGGATTTCAAGTGCCAGGGCGTGGGACGGGCAGGGGGCTGGCAGTGAGAGCCCAGAGCAGGAAGGGGGCTGAGGTGGTGAGGGTACAGCCTGGGGACAGGCTCAGGGGCTCAGAAAAGAGACTCCAAACACTCCTCTCCTGAGAAGAGGGGAACCGGGGTCCAGCTGCTGATGCCACTGGAGAGGGGACAAGGCAGGGGAGCCTCACATCTATGAGCACCTGCTGGATGCAGACACCATTTGGGCTGCACCCGAAATGTACCCCCGGAGAACTCCCAAGGTGAAGGTGAAGAAACGGAGGCTTCAGAGATTAAGCGGTTTGTCAGCAAGCAGAGAACTGAGATTTGAAGCCACTTGGATCCCGTTACAAGTCAGCCCTGGCAGGGGGTGGGGTGGGGTGGGGTGTGGTGTCAGGGCCAAAAGCAGGAGCAAATCTCCACCAAGTGGTGGGAGATACCAGAGCGGCATCCTTCCAGCTCCCACCACCCCTGGTCTAGCCAGTGAGCTGGCACCTGAAGGCATGGGAGCTGCAAGCACAGTTTTAGCTTCTGACCTGGGGGGCAGCTGGGTCCAGGCCCTGGACGGGAGGCAGCATCCTCTGTGCAGGGCGTGGACACAGGTGGCCCCATCTGTCCTAAAACCTCACCCCAGACCTGGCCTTGCTTCCGCCCTGGGAGGGAGACTGACCCTGATAGAAAGGCAGTGGCCCCAGCAGAGGGCGCACCTGGGTTCCTGGTCAGGTCCCCACGGAGAAGCCTGGGGGGCAGTGTGCACAGCTGGCCCTGCAGCAGGTGGGAACTGCTGGGGGCAGGGGCCAGGATGGCACTTCAGAGTGAGGCCCTCTGGCCATGGTCCAGGTGAGAGAGGGAGTCCCCCTTGCCCAGGCTCCAGCTTTCTGCCCTGCTTCACCACCAGCGGGGACTGGGGGCTCTGCACGGGGCACCCCCAGATAAGGCTGGTGGAACCACCCGTCTTTAAAGGGGGAGGGTAGGAGTGCCTCTTCTCTGCTTCTGTCCAGGGGAGGTCAACTAAGCTCAAGTGATGGGCTCGAGTACAAGACGCCACCTCCCTGGGCTCCCATGTGAGCCACTGGCCCAGAGGAAGCCTCGTGCTCAAAACAAAGTCACCCTTTGCAGAGGAAGAGCCTGACCTAGGGGTACTATTCTTGGAAAGCCCCACAGCCTCCTTCCCTGGGCAAGGAGGCCGCCCCCACACACCACCCCTGCGGCTTGGGAGCAGGGATCAAGATGCCAAACCCGCCCAGAAACCAGAAGGCCAGCCACGAGAGGAGGGCAGCCCCCACGTCTCTCCTGCTGTGCTTCTTCTCCCAGGGCTGCGGCCCTGGCCTTCTCCGCCTCCTCTCTGGTTTTGGTCTTAGGACTATTTTTCATTGCTTTGTGTCACATTGGAACTGTTCCTATGAGACCCTTGGAGATGAGCAGGTGCTCACATGAGGACCAGCCGTGTAAAAAAGCTCCCAGGGGTCTAAGCCCACAGTGGGAGACACAGTCAAGGTGTCTCAGGGGGATCAAGCCAGGCCTTAGAGCCCAACCTTCCCCCAAGCAGGGGGCAAGCCTGTGTCACCATCAGGTGTCCATCAAATGTACCCCCCCCCAAACACACACACAAAGACGGGCCTGGCAGAGTGCCTGGTACACAGCAGGTGCCTAATACATGTTTGCGGCAGCTGCAGCTGTAGGTTTCCAATCAGAGCTTGGTCTGTCTCTGATAGGGAGATAAAGGCAGTCAAAAAAATCAGCCCTTTGTTCCCCGACCATCAGCCTAGCCTTCCATGGGCTCCAGCAAACGCCCTTGTGGGAGCTGAGAAATACTGAGGCCCCAGGGGAGCAGAGCCGGGAGACCAGCTG
Organism: Phacochoerus africanus; assembly: GCF_016906955.1. NCBI lineage: Eukaryota > Metazoa > Chordata > Mammalia > Artiodactyla > Suidae > Phacochoerus > Phacochoerus africanus. Next base: position 19,516,293 of record NC_062557.1, read on the forward strand.
TGCCTTTTGGGCAAGTGCTTTCCCCACTCTGGGCCTCAGGGGCCACGGCCGTCATGAGGGGCCGGGCAGGCCACCCTTGCTCCTTTCCCATCTGATGATTTCAGACTCGGCTGCACCTCCCCTTCCATCTCTCTTCTCAGCGGCTGCCCTGATTTAGTACCTTCAATCAGCCCCGCTCCTTCCTCCATCCCCTCTGCCAGCCCTCCCAGCCAGAAGAGGAATCTGGAAGAAGCCAAAGCCATTCAGAGAGTGAGGCCAGGGACCCTGTGGCACAGATGTGACTTACCTCTGGCCAAGAGGGCCCCCTGGAGAGGAATAATAATAACATACAAGAGCCAACACTTCTAGCACTTACTGTGTGTTAGGCGGTGTCCCCTGAAATACATACATAATGGATTCATTCACGGAATCCTCAAGACCAGCCATTTTACAGATAGGAAGCACAGAGAGGTTAAGTAACTTGCCCAAGGTCACACAGCGGTGGAGCCCATATTTGACCTTGAAGCAGTCACCTGACCCCAAAGTTTTAGGGGGACAGGGTGGGCCGGAGAGCTTTCCACCAGCTCCAGAGTACCCGGGGCCTTCGCGCATAACAGATCCCCAAGGGCCAAAGCGTCCAGGGAGAGGGCAGGTTTGGAAATGGCGAGGGTGGCTTGGAGGGAGCCCGGCGGGTGGCCCGACTGGGCAGCCGCCCTCACGCGCGCGCCTCTCTCCGCAGACGCCTCCGAGTACAGCTGCCGCGAGCTGCACTTCACCCGCTACGTGACGGACGGGCCGTGCCGCAGCGCCAAGCCGGTCACCGAGCTGGTGTGCTCGGGCCAGTGCGGCCCCGCGCGCCTGCTGCCCAACGCCATCGGCCGCGGCAAGTGGTGGCGCCCCAGCGGGCCCGACTTCCGCTGCATCCCCGACCGCTACCGCGCGCAGCGGGTGCAGCTGATGTGTCCCGGCGGCGCGGCGCCGCGCGCGCGCAAGGTGCGCCTGGTGGCCTCGTGCAAGTGCAAGCGCCTCACTCGCTTCCACAACCAGTCCGAGCTCAAGGACTTCGGGCCCGAGGCCGCGCGGCCGCAAAAGGGCCGGAAGCTGCGGCCCCGCGCCCGGGGCGCCAAAGCCAACCGGGCGGAGCTGGAGAACGCCTATTAGAGCCAGTGGCGCCGCGCCCCGCACCCAGGCGCCCCAGGTTTCCGCCCCCCTGCGCGCGGTTTGAGCGTTTGTATTTCATTTTAAGTGCCTGCAACCCAGGGCCGGAGGTTGAGACCTTCCTGGCTGCAGCGGGAGGGAGCCAGGCCCTGTGGATCCCAGGTGTCAGCAAAGCCCCCCTCTTCTCTCCCTCCTAGGGGGTCCCGGGGCAGGGGAGGAAACTGAGTCACAGACACTGAGCCACGTAGCCCCGCCCACCGGGGCCGCCTACCTTTGCAGGTCCCACTTCCGAGGGGGCAGGAAAGAAAGCGTTTCACTGCCCTGGGGATTTAAGGGAGCAGTGGGGAGTGAGAAGAGTCCAGGGACTGGTTAAGAAAGTTCGATAAGATCCACCCCCACCCCCCAGCTCTCTGCCAGTCAGAAAGCCTTTAGTGCCGTGTTGTGCCCAGGACTGACTTGCTGGGTGACCTCTGATAACGCTCTTCTCTTCCCGGACCTCGATTTCCTCTTTATAAAATGGAGATGGAGTGGGATTAGCATCTGGAAGAATCTGCTGTCCTATGAGTCCCTCTGAATGGGCAGAGGAGAGAGACTTGGATTGAATCACTGATATTGTCGCTTCCAGCATTTGGAGTTGTAATCCTCTGATGTGACAGCCAAAGATGAAAAACAAGCAGGAAAAAAGAAAGGAGTCTATTTCTGGCTGACTAACTCGGGGAAGAAGCTGTGATGTGTCCTAGGCTGCTCTCCCCAGATGTTTGGCTACCCCCACCCCTCCATCTCAAAGGACCCAGAAACAACAACATCAAATGGGGTAGAGAAGACGGTCCCAAGGGTGGTGGGAGGCACAGAAATAGCCCCCTGTTCCCAAAGAGCAGCCTGCCACTCCATGGCCATGTTTTGTCATCACTTTCTGCAGAGAGGAGAGCTCAAGGACCCATACCCTGGGCTTGCCACCGCCCGTTCAAACACCAGCAGGTCCCTTCCGAGGTACCTCCTCCTGCCTCCCACCCACGGAAACATTTCTGGCTGGAAAAGAGCTTCTTACTGCTGTTACGTGGGATGGCATATCTTATATTAAAATAATATCATTGGGGAAAAAATGACAAGTGCTGTATATATGCTGAGAAACCGCGAAGCTTCATAGCTGCCGTCCAAAAACCTTTTTGGAAAATCATTTCCAGACACCACTTAATTTCTGTGCAGTTTTCATTGTTACAAAAAAATTTTTTTTTCAGCAGAAGCACGTGCCGTGTGAAAGCCTACCCAGCTGGTTGTTTTTGCCATCTTTTCATGTGGGATTTGTCCCCAAGAATGAACATCGCAGTTTTTAAAGAAGAGTTAAGTTACCTATTTATTTTCTCACTTAAGTTATTTATGCCAAAGTTTTCCTTGTAGAGAAGGACAACCTAAATATTGCTTTATGAAATACCCGTCTGTTCTTTCAAAACCCAGAGGCATTGTTAATAAAGACCATGAAGTGACACGGAGAGGATGTGATCTTGTTTTGTCAACCACATGTGGTCATTCTTGTCACCGTTAACATCTTTCTCTTGGTCCCTGGCGCTTAAACCTTGGAGGCCCCCTTTGACAGGGTTATGGTAGCCCTTGTAGCAATTATGTCCTTCCTTTGAGAGGTCAAGTTCCGTCCCTTCCTTTCCAAACCCAGACCTCCTCCCTTTATGCAGGCTGTTGTATCAGCCTCAGCCTGCTCTCCCGTTAGCAGCTTGCCCGCCCCAATGTCTTCCCCAAACACTGTTCTCCCCACATCGATACCCCTGCTCTCCATCCCCCAGTAGCTCCTCCTTGCCCAGGATCAAGTTGAGCTTCGAGGTCTGACAAGTAAGGCTGCTTGATTCCCATCCCCCATTCCACCAATCTTCCTTAATGACCCCCAAGTGGCCAGAGCTGTCCTGATTCCGGCCCCCTGAGCTGACACCCCCCCACAACTCCTGCTCTTTCTTGGGGGTTCGTCTTCCTTGTCACCTCTTCCCTAAAACTTCTGGAGATGCTCCAGCCCCTGCTGATGCCTCTCTCCTCAGCCGTCCAGCCCCTTTGTTCGTATCACTCCTTTCCTTCCTGACTCTGTGTCTTCCATGCAACATCCATTCGTGGGTCACCTGTCTCGCCCGGCCAAGCCGTGCTTAGCACTTGGAGAGACACAAAGCCAAGTACGCCTTAGGACCAAGCTCGCTGGAGTTCAGTCAAGCCTTTTCTCCAGTGTGAGTTTTATGCTTCCCTGGTGAAAAGGTAAACTCTTCACAAGCAAGGGCAATGTCTTGTACTTCTCTCAAAAGTCTTGAGAGGGGGTTCCTATTGTGGTGCAGTGAAAAAGAATCCGACTAGAAACCATGAGGTTGCGGGTTTGATCCCTGGCTTCACTCGATGGGTTAAGGATCTGGCATTGCTGTGAGCTGTGGTGTAGGTCGCAGACATGGCTTGGATCCTGCATTGCTGTGGCTCTGGCATAGGCTGGTGGCTACAGCTCTGACTGGACCCCTAGCCTGGGAACTTCCATATACCAGGAGCGCGGCCCTAAAAAGCAAAAAAAAAAAAAAAAGTCTTGATAGACGAGATTACTGGAGTTCCCTGGTGGCTCAGTAGGTTAAGGATCAGGGCACTGTTACTGCTGTGGCTCAGGTTGCTGCCATGCTGTGGGTTTGATCCCTAGACAGGAACTTCCATATGCTGAGGGTGCAGCCAAAAAAAAAAAATCTTGCCTCATTTAATAGGGCTGGATGCCAACTGAGACTCAAGAAATATTCTTCCCTTTCCATAAGGAGGGATGAGCAGTTGCAAAGCTTTGAATCAAGTCCAGCCCATCTTGGGGTAAACCCACCCCCCCAAAATAAGCTGAGGTCCTCCCCATGACTTTCCCTTTAACTCCTGATGAGCCCTCCTAAGTTCATTACCATCATCCATGAGTCTTTGATAGGTGTCAGTGGGTGCTGCTGAGGAGCCTCTGCAGGGAATCCCAGCGTGTCCCAGAGCCCAGGACACGAGGGCACATAGGAAATGAATACATTGCCTAGCCCCCGGGGGCAATGTGGCAAGCTGGGTGGGACACGGGCTCTGGGGCCAGGTGTGTATTTGAATCTGAGGACACAGAGGCACCAAGGGGTTAAACGTTTTGCCCACAACCAGACGTGGGCTCAGTTCCCCGTCCCGACACGCCCTTGAGCTGCTCAGAGCCTCGTGGGCACGTGGGCAGATGATCAGGTCCCATCGTTCTGTACAAAGGGTTACAGGGGCCAAGGATGGCAATAATGGGTTCTGCAGGGGGAACGAGGGATGGAGAGGCTTAGGGAGGGTTTCACGAAGGTGGGAGCTGCTCAGAGGTTCAGCAGGTGAAGGTGAGGGGAGCAGGAACATTGCAGGCAGAGGGCACGGCCCAAGCCAAGGCACTGAGGCTGAAGGTTCGTGGGTGGAGGAGCCTCAATTCCTTAACATGTAGTGAGGCCCACCATGTGTGAGGCAGCGTCAGGGAACCCGGGATTCAAACCAAGACCCCTGCTCCAGCCCACTGCAACCCAAGCCACTGCAGTCAGCATCATAACCCACTGCACGGCAGCGGGAACTCCTCTGTGTAATTCTTAACAGCTCCCACATTTATTCTCAAAAATGTCCTGGTTTGGGCAATAAACGATATACACCTGGGGTCTGCTGCTGGGACCCCGAGTTCCAGAAGAGATGAGCCCAGGCTGCAGTCCCATTACCACGACGGGAAAAAAGCGCAAAGGCTAAATTGTAGGGCCGGCGAGAGGTTATTTATGGAAAGTTATATTCTACCTACATGGGGTCTGTGAGCCTGGCGCCGATCGGAAAGGGAACAAACAGGCTCGGTGGGAGGGAGGGGCAGTGTTCTGCTGCGGGAACATATGTTCCGGGGGCGCAGCCAGATGCAGGGCTTGTATGAATAGTCTGAGGGTTAGACAGACGGAGGGTAAGACGGAAGGAGGGGACAGAAAGAAAGAGGTCTTTGTCTGTCTGTCTCTTTCGCGCGCGCGCGCACACACACACACACACACACACTCTGCATAGGGCTCCACCTACATTGTAAGTATAAACGAGGTTGCCTTTGCACAAGGAGATAGAATGAAAGAAACTCAAAGAAGCCACAGGAACCCAAACGTCCCCATCTTCCTCGAGGCAGGCAGGACTTGGGCGGCTGGGGCAGGGGGAGAGCCTGTAAAGCCCACGCGCGCGTGAGCGGAGCTCGGAGGGACAGCAGCTGCAGGCTGGTGCCGCATCCCACACTCCTCCTCCCTGACCCGACACAGGCCTGCCCTAGTTCCCATCACCAGTTCTAGCTCTGGGGCCTCCCCATCCTCCCGCCCTCCCCGCCCCCACCCATTTCTGGAGAGCATCCTGTCTTCTCCTCTATTCAGAAGCAGAGCAGGCGGAGGCTCCCATCTGGCCGTTTTGACCGACAGCTAAAGTTCCCTTCCTGACTAGAGGGTCAACAGGCAGGGGGACTGTTGCTCTTAATTGACACGACCTTGCGCCTGGTTTGTCCAGGATACCTATTGGCTCAGGGTAATACTTTTATTTTATTTTTTTTAATTTTAATGGCCGCACTCATAGCATATAGGAGTGTCCCGGCTGAGGACTGAATCTGAGCCACAGCTGCAACCTACACCCGCAGCTGCAGCAATGCCAGATCTTTTAACCCACTGTGTCGAGCCGGGGATCCAGCCCTCTGCAACCCAAGCTACTGCAGTCAGCATCTTAACCCACTGCACCACAGCGGGAACTCCTCAGCGTAATTTTTAACAGCTCCCACTTTTATTCTCAAAAATGTCCTGGTTTGGGCAATAAACTATATGGTCCCCCTGCTATTAGGAGATGCAACTTTCTGTGGAGTGGCGGGGGCCAAGTTACCCACTTCCAAATGCCAGTCCTCTGGGACTCGTCTCTGTCGCTGCTCTCCGGGACGCTGCCAGCACCTGGCAGGCAGGAGGCACCGTACATGCATTGTGGTTGCACAGTTGTTTGGTTTATTTCGGATTTCTTCCTTGGTGAGTTGAGGTGGATAGAATGGACTGGGATGTAGGAAAGATGTGTGAAGGGGGGAAGAGCTGACTTCTGTGCAAAGAGATGGTTTGCTCAGATCGCTTTTTTTTTTTGAAGAGAGTGGTATACAATTTAAAATTTATTTAAAAATTATTTTTTATAATTTATTTTTTGTTTTTACAGCCACACCCTGGCGTATGGAGTTTCCCAGGCTAGGGGTCCAATCGGAGCTGCCAGCCTAGGCCACATCCAAGCCACATCTTTGACCTGCAGGACAGCTCATGGAGACGCCAGATCCTTAACCCACTGAGTGAGACCAGGGATCAAACCCATGTCCTCATGGATACTAGTCAGTTTTTTACCACCGAGCCACAAGAGGAATTCCTCGGATAACTTTCTATTAGGTTTCTGAAGATCAGACACAGCTCCTACCCTCAAGCAGTTTATAATCTTGCTAAGGGTCAAGTGGAAAATGATGGCACTGGGTACCACTGTGGAGGATGTGACCATGGCAACATCAGAAGGGCAGAGACAGGAGCGAGTTGGAGAGACCTTCAGGGAACAAGGTAGGCGTGGGGTCCAGCTGAGCTTTGAAGCCTGCCAGGACTCAGAGGGGCAGAGAGGAGAGGCAGTAGAAGGAAAGGGAGTGAGGGGGCCCTCTCTGGGAGTGGGGGAGGGGAGGGGCGATGCTGGCATGGGACCTGGAATGCTGTGGGCTCTCTCTATCTGCGATTATTACGCAAAGAAGCAGAAGCCAGGGAGGCCAGCAGGGTGGGTTGGGATAGATGCTGTCAATCACAGCAGCAGAAAGGAGGCATCTACGGGCAAGGAGGGAGGGGTTGAGTCCCCAGAAGGGTGGCATTGACTCCCATGGGCAAGACAAGGAGCTGGGTCGCAGGTGCTGAAGGGTGCACCAGAAGGTTCTGCTCTCCACCAGCCTGGCAGAGCTGCTTTGGAGTCCTGCCTTTCTTCCAACCTCTCCCGGACGAGTTCCCACTTTTCCACCAATCGTCTGGGCTGCCTGCACTGGGGTGCTGTCCGCCAAGAGGCCCAGAGCTGGCAGTGGGCAGCTGCAGGTGGGAGGTGGGTACCCACGAGGGAGAGTGGGAAAGGGAGATGGAGAAAGAGAAGCCCAGACCACAAACCTCCCTTGCCTGAACACTTCCCGAGGGCTGGTCCTGCCAGCAGTGTGAAGGTGGAGAAAGAGGAAGTAGGAGAGAGGAGAAGATGACTGTGGAGAGAACGGCAATAATCACTCATTCATTCCACTGCATCTGAGCGCCGGTGGTGTGCCCGGCACTGCCCTGAGCTCCATGCATGCAATCGCGACCCTGGAGCCTCACCAAGTTCATGGTCCAGTGCCGGCAGGGATCTGGCTTTTAGGCAACAAGGAAATGCATAGCATAATGTCCAGGAGGGCGTTCTGTAAAGAAAAATAAAGCCAGTGAGCAGCCGGAGAGCCACGAGGTGGCCAAGCCAGGTCTCTCTGAGGAGGTGGCATTTAAGATGAAACCTAAATGCAGTGGGAGGGAGCCACACAAGGACTGGGGGACGCATGTGCCTGGAGGGGAACAGCAAGTGCAAAGGCCCTGAAGGTATGGAGGGGGTGGAGAAGGGACACCACTAATTGCCTGCGGTGACTTTCAGGCGTCTCCAAGCCAAGGCTGCTAACTCCTAATCTGGAAACCAGCATGCTAATTATAATTATAGTGGGGAGGTGCATGTGTGTGTGTGTGTGTGTGTGTGTGTGCGCACACGCATATGAAATAGAGACTCTTCTTTGTATGTTCTCCTGTCTCTGCAAATTAAAGACCAAATGCCCCCTGCCCCTGGGAAGAGAATAATTTGCATATTATAAATTATATAACAATGTACACCTTTATTCTTTTTAAAAATTAATTAATTTTTTATTACAGTATGGTTGATTTACAGTGTTGTGCCAATTTCTGCTGTACGGCAAAGTGCCCCAGTCCTATGTATTGAGCGCCTTTATTCTTTTTTTCTGTCTTTTTAGGGCCGCACCTGCGGCACATGGAGGTTCCCAGGCTAGGGGTTGAATTGGAGCTGTAGCCGCCAGCCTATGCCACAGCCACAGCAACACCAGATCCGAGCTGCATCTGTGACATACACCGCAGCTCATGGCAATGCCGGATCCTTTAACCCACTGATCGAGGCCAGGGATTGAACCTGCGTCCTCATGCATACTAGTCAGATTCGTTTCCGCTGAGCCAGGACGGGAACTCCTATACGCCTTAATTCTTAAAACACATGATAGGTTTGCTTAAGTAAGGCTGCGGGCTTGGGCAGATGTCTTCCTTCCAGGAGATCCATATGTTATGAAATTCATATATAGTAGCAGAAAAAACCATGGTTTTCCTTTACTGGATGCCTACGAAACTCCAGCCTGGGATGAAAGCAAGGATTAGCTTGGCTTGGGAAAGTGCGAACTTGGTCAGAGTGACTGTTCTTTTCCTGCCCTGGTTCTGGCCCAGGCTTTCATGTATAGGTAGAAGTACACGTGTTTCTTCTATTCGGCTGAGACCCTGGATCGGAGATGGAGATCTGAAGGGTTAGGAGGAGTCTAGAAATGAATTCCGTCTGGAAAGGTTCATTCTTACTTCTCAGAACTATATGAAAACATGCCCACTAATGAGCACACTCACACGACAGCATCCACTCCACAGCCCTTCCTCGAAGACTGGCTTTCAGTCGGCTCTTTGGTTTTGCACATGGGGTCACACATGTGTGCATTCGTTCACGTGCACACACACACATATACCACATTGACTCTGAGTAGATATGCTGTCAGTTATTTCCAGGTATCCCACAAGCCTCCTTGTTCCTGCTCCTTGGTTAGCAGATGTCCAAGAACAGCCTTGGCAGCTGGGGACCAAGGACGATGCTCACATCCAGAAGTCACAAGAGATCACAACCGCGGCCAGTTCTGGACAAGATAGAGTCCTTGATCTCCCAGAGACACCAGACAAGAGGCCAAGGTTGCACCTCAGCTCTGCCCAGAGACCAAAAGCCAAGCAAGAAGGTGGGGGTGTTTTCTACATGCATTGCTCTCTGAGGGCCCCCCAAAATCTGCCGCTAGCTTTCCCCCATCCAAGAGATGCTGTGTGGAGGCAAAGAGGCCAGCTTGGGGTCCCTTCTCTCGGTTTCTCCCTTCTACCTCACTACCTGATGGACATTTCTCTCCCCCCCCCTTTTTTAGGGGCTCACTTGAGGCACATGGAAGTTCCCAGGCTAGGGGTTGGATCGGAACTGCAGCTGCCAGCTTATACCACAGCCACAGCAACACCAGATCCAAGCCTCGTCTGCAACCTCTGCTGCAGCACACAGCAACGCCAGGCCCTTAACCCACTGAGCGAGGCCAGGGGCCAATCCTGCATCCTCATGGATGCTAGTCGGGTTTGCTACCGCTGAGCCAAGAAGGGAACTCCCTTTCTCTGCATTTTTTTAAAAAAAGTTCAAATTAACATTTTTTTCTCCAATATTCTTTTTTATATAAAAGCAAATAAAACATTATAGACGAAGCTCTCTTTGTATGTCTCCCCTTCCCCATGTTTCTCTTTTCCTCTCCAGAAGGAACAACCTATGTTTCTATGCTTTTCTACATATGTATTACTTGTAACCATGTACAAAGGTGTGTGGTTTTAAGTTTTACATTTTGAATGTTTAATTTTTTAAATTTACATTTGAAATTTTTAAATTGCAAATTTTATCATACTATATGTATTCTGAAACTCACCTTTCTTTCTTTTTTTTTTTTTTACTCAAAATTATGCCTTTAAGATCTAGCCACGTTAGATCATGTTTCCCTTTTGAACCCTGGTACATTTTATGACTATGTCACCCTTCGTTTATCCGTTTTCTACTGGCGGACATTTATTTTGTTTCCGATGTTTTCACCATCAATGCCATTAGGACGCTGCCTGCACTGTTTTCCTGATATGACATATTGTAGAGCTTGTTCAAGACAGAAAAGGGTGAAGGTTCCAATATAAACATCTAGTCATGCGGCTTCCCTGTTCAAAACGCCTCCATGGCTCCCTATTACCCAAAGGACAAACTCTAGGAGTTCCCTGGCAGCCTAGCAGGTTAAGGATCTGGTGGTGTCACTGTAGTGGCTCGGGTCACTTCCTGTTGTGGCTCAGGTCACTTCTGTGGCACGGGTTCAATCCCTGGCCTAGGAACTTCTGACTGCCGAAGGCCTGGACCAAAAATAAAAGGATGCACTCTAAACTCATTAGTTTCTAGCTTCTGCCTGCTTGTCCAGCCACATATTGGATCACTGGCCTTCTTGGCACTTTATGCCCAGCAATGTTGTATTTCTTTACTTTTCCAAAAAGTCTAGATAGTTTGAAACCCCTGTACTTTTGCACATGCTGTTAAGTCAGCCTATGATACCGTCTTTCCACCTCTCTGTTCTGGAAAGTCCGCTTCATCTTTATTTTTTATTTATTATTTTTTTGTCTTTTTGCCATTTTCTTGGGCCGCTCCCATAGCACATGGAGGTTCCCAGGCTAGGGGTCTATCGGAGCTGTAGCCACTGGCCTACGCCACAGCCACAGCAACGCGGGATCCGGGCCGTGTCTGCAACCCACACCACAGCTCACGGCAATGCCCGATCCTTAACCCACTGAGCAAGGGCAGGGACCGAACCCGCAACCTCATGGTTGCTAGTCGGATTCGTTAACCACAGCGCCACGACGGGAACTCCCAGGTCCTCTTCATCTTTAAGTCTCACCTCAAATGCTACCTCTTCTGTGGGCACTGTGTCACATACATACTGCATCACAAGGCATCACATGGGCTGCTCTTGGCTGCCTCCCCTGTGGGCCGTGAGTCTCTGGCGGGCAGGGTCCCAGCATTTGCACATTTGTAGCCCCAGTGCCTTTGCACAGGCTTTGGTCAGAGTCAGTGCTTGATAACTATTTACTGAATTAACGGCTGTTGGGACAGCAGGGCATGATTTGAGCAGGAATGAAAAGTCCAGCCTCCTTCCAGCTCAGCAGCAGGCCAGCATTCCAGGACAACGTCTCCAAAAGCATTTCTTTCATTCCAGAACTTCCGTAGCTTTTGCAACCTTGTTGGGGGCAGTGAGGCCCCTCCCAAGAAACCAAGTCTATGGCTGTTTACCCAGGCCATTATCAAGCGTGCAAATTACAGATACCTCTATCACTGGGCCAACAATTTGGAGTTGCGGTGTGAGGTTATTTCTGTGTCTGAAGAAAACAGCTCAGCTCTGACTAAAGAAATAAATGATATCATTTTTTGTTCAGGCAACCAGATTCCTTGGTACAAAAAGCTCCCTGGGGAGCAGCGTTGGGACAGCGTGGCTCCTCTCAAGCCCTGTACATCTGTCAGCTTCTCTAATCTCTGGCCTTCCTTCCTTTGCCTGTTTCCTTCTCTTCACACAGAGGCCAGTGTTGAGCCCCATCCCTGCAAAAAGGGAGCCGAAGCCACCGGCCTCACGTATGCGCTGGGGTGGGCGAGGGTGAGGTTTTGGTCCAGTGATATTTGGGGCTTCCCCCCCCCACCTTTTCTTTTTTCTTAGAAACCAGCCTCAATTTAAGATAATGACTCTCCTTGCTGGCTGGTGATCGCTATTTGTAGGGACTTATTTTTCTCTGGTCCATTTGGCTAAGAGACATTGGCTCTAAAAGGGAACATTTTCTAAAAATGTCGCTGGACCATTGGTGGGGCACCGAGGGGCAGCTTCCGGGTCAGCTGTTCCAGGAGAGCCTAGGCGTCAAGAGTTACAGATGGAAGCAGGCTCCTGAGGCTTTTATGACCAACAGGGTCAGGATGGCTCTTTAAAGTGTCATTGGGGAGGAGTTCCCATCGTGGCTCAGCAGGTTACAAACCTGGCTAGTATCCAGGAGAATGTGGGTTTGCTCCCTGGCTCAGTGGGTTAAGGATCCTATGTTGCCCTGAGCTGTGGTGTAGGTCACAGATGTGGCTTGGATCTGACATGGCCGTGGTTGTGGTGTAGGCCGGCAGCTGTACCTCTGATTCGACCCCTAGCCTGGAAACTTCCATATGCCACAGGTGTGGCCCTAAACAAACAAACAAACAAACAAAATGTCATTGGAATCTGGGGCAACAAAGACCCTGAGAAATCTTTTGATCCAGACTTTGGAGAAAGAGTCCAATCTGTCAGGCCCATCTCCTCTCCAGCCCCTCCCATGTCCTTCCCCCCCCACCCCCCACAAGGCCCCGGCTCCCCGCTCTGTCCATGCTGCATCTCTAAGTTCCCCGAAAGCACCAGCTCGTAGCTTATGGCAGTGCTGCTCCCTCTGCCTGCAATGCTCTTCCTGAGCTCTCTGCCCTTCTGTCTCAGCTCAGAGGTCAGCTCCTCTGAGACTGTCCCTGACCTGGCCATCTGAAACAGGACTCTGCTCTTCTCTTTCCCAACCCTTGTCACTACTTGTCATTTTGCATTCGTGTCTTGTCATGTCTGTTTCTGCTGCCCGATTGTCAGCCGTGTCAGGCAGGGGCTGAGCTGGCTGTCTCCCCACCCTGTGCCCTGCTCTGAGACCAAGGAGCCTGGCCCACGGCAGGGCCCAGGAAACGTTTGTGAATGAGTGAACCAGCAAGGGGCAAGGCGGCCTCCAGCACACCCTGCCAAGGTTAAAACGGCACCTTGGCTGTCATTTAAATACCGGATCACGGAGTTCCCATCGTGGCACAGTGGAAACAAATCTGACTAGGAACTATGAGGTTGTGTGTTTGATGCCTGACCTTGCTCAGTGGATTAAGGATCCGAGAGCCATGGTGTAGGTCGAAGACACAGCTCAGATCCCGCATTGCTCCGGCTGTGGCGTAGGCCGGCAGCTGTGGCTCTGATTCGACCCCTATCCTGGGAACTGCCACATTCCGCTAGTACAGCCCGAAAAAGCAATAAATAAATACTGAATCACAACAGGAGTTCCCTGGTGGTCTAGTGGTTAGGATTTAGCACTTTCATTGCTGTGGCCTGGCTTCCATCCCTTGTCTGGGAACTGAGGTCACATATCAGGCTGCCGCATGCTGAGCTCAAAAGAAAAGAAAAACAGAGTTCCTGTTGTGGGAACCCGACATAGTCTCCGTGAGGATGCACGTTCGATTCCTGGCCTTTCTCAGTGGGTTAAGGATCCAGCATTGCCGTGAGCTGTGGTCTAGGCGGCAGATGCGGCTCAGATCCCATATTGCTGTGGCTGTGGTGCTGGCTGGCAGTTGCGGCTCTGATTCGACCCCTAGCCTGGGAACCTCCATATGCTGCAGGTACAGCCCAAAAAGGAAAAAAAAAAAAAAAAAAAAGCCTCAGCTGCTACTCTTGCCTTGGCTCACATCACTTCCTCCTGGAAGCCCCCCGAGCTTCCAGGCCTGGGTTAGGACCCTCCCCTGTATTCTCATGGCAGATGGAAATTTCCCACTACTGCCCTTGGCAAAATGCCCTTTCATCCCAATTTACTGTCTGTTTCCTCTGTTAGACTGGAAGCTTCATAAGGACAGGAGCTCGCTGTCCTGCTCAGGGCTACAGAGAAGACCCTGATTTGAAAATTCTGACTTGGACACATGCAGGAGCAGCCAAACTTGAAGGATATAAATTGACTCAACTTTGCCTCAGGAGCCCAGCCAGGAGACTCTGATCTCCCAGGAGGGGAGTTTTGAGACCCCAGGGGAAGGAGGAGCCCCAGGCATCCTCACATAGACATGACTGCATTCCAGAAGGACATGGGACAGCCCTCCGAGACTTCTAGACAGAAACCGGAGCTGAAGGGCTGGACCCCACCCCCCCTTCTCCTGGTAGGTGGCCCGAAGGGCACAGCCCTCCTGACATTTGAGTGTAGGAGGGGCTGCTGCTTCTCCAGCAGCCGATATTAAAACGTCTACCCCAGGTGAGCCGTGGTGCACGCATGTTTCAGGGGAGAGGCTTATGGAGATTTTTTTTTGGCTCTAAAACGGGACTCATGACAAAGACTGTATTGATTGGGATTCAGCCAGGGAAGCAGCAAATATGGGCATAGGGGACTTATTATAGGCCTTAGATTTTACCCCTAAAGTGGGAGGGGCTGGGGCCGTGATATTCTGCAAAGAGATTTGGATGATCAGAGAAAATGTCATGAGCCGTCTTGCCATGGGTGACAAGTCGGAGCTTGCAGGGACCTTTGAGAAGCCAGGCACATCCAGCTGCCCACTGGGGGCCGTGAAGGGAGCTGGTGGAGACGTCAGTGGGAGCTGTGGCTGGGCAGGGCCAGCAGACAGGACAGGAAGCAGAGGAGCACAAGGACAAGCTGGGACGGACAGGACATTTCTGCCTCTGTCCCTCATGGCATCTGACAGTCAGCTTCTGTTTTCTTTTCCAAATCTCTCGGAAGTTCATCTTTTTTTTTTTTGTCTTTGTTGTTGTTGTTGTTGTTGTTGCTATTTCTTGGGCCGCTCCCGCAGCATATGGAGGTTCCCAGGCTAGGGGTTGAATTGGAGCTGTAGCCACCTAATTGGCCTATGCCAGAGCCACAGCAACGCGGGATCCGAGCCGCGTCTGCAACCTACACCACAGCTCAGGGCAACGCCGGATCGTTAACCCACTGAGCAAGGACAGGAATTGAACCCACAACCTCATGGTTCCTAGTGGGATTCGTTAACCACTGCGCCACGACGGGAACTCTGGAAGTTCATCTTTTGACCGACTCTACCCCAGACCCACATGGAGGAAGGGCTTCTGGGAAAGTGTTATTCCCGGACTCACCACGCTGATATAATACAAGCCAGCACGAGGACCTGGCCCCTCATTCTCCCCAGCCTCCTCTCCTCCATCACCGCCCACACCCTGGCCCCTCTTGGCAGGTCCCCATCGTGCCCCGCCCAGGCTGTGCCCTTGATTTGCAAGGCCCTTGCTCCTGTGTTCAGGTGGTCAACTCTCCTTCGACTTTAGGATCGGAGGTTCCCCGAGAAGTCTTTCCTTTCTGAGAGTCCTGCTCCCCTCTGGGCTCCAAGAGGACTTGGGACAAACCCGTCTTGCAGCTCCTGGGGCCTGCAGCAGCGTGTCTGCCTCCTCCCCAGGTCATGGGCTATCTAAGGAGCCAGGAGCCTGCAGGGAGGGAGCCAGGCTCCCCAGTGTGGACACCACTCAAACACCGGTTTGGTTTGCTGTGCTTCAGAATGAACCCGGAGTTCGTTCAAAATTCAGGTTCCCAGTCCTTGCCTCCCGTATTTCCTAAATGGTTAGAGGGGAGGGGAGCACGGAGGAAAGTCGTGGGGACAAGTGTAGGGTTTCGATGGGGAGCCTTGCCAGTGACCTGGCCGGGGACTCAAGAAACTCTCCTTGCCTACTTGAGGATGCTGAGATGCCCAGTGAAGGCACCAGCTTCAAAAAGCTGAGGGGAGGGTGGGAGGGCTCAGGCCCCTGGGTGGGGCTCAGAGCACATGCCCAGGCTCTGAGGACCCTCTTCCCCAGGGGTCTCCCAGGAGCTGGAACAGGAAGCAGATTCTTTGCCCAGCACATCAGTGAGGAAGATGGGGTCCTGGAGGCACCTTGGGCCCAGTTGGCTGGGGATGTGTGCATGTGTTGGGTGGGGACAGCCAGCCTCAAGGCTGCCTCAGATTGACCGTGGAGGAGCTGGCACCAGGACAGGAGCTGGAACATAGTGGCTCTCACACAGCTGGGCCTTGCCAGCTTCAGCATCTGCTCCCAATTCCTGCCTGGTCCTTCAAGGCGAGGGCTTCGGCGTCCCGGGAGAGGCAGGGGGAGACTCGGTCCTCCCTGACCTTCTCGGCCAGGTGGTGGGAATTGGACACACCCTTGGCTTCTCCCAGGGGGCCCTGAGGGCTGCTGAATGGGATGCTGACTCAGTTGTCTCCCGACTTGGGCCATTATTTTATTTAAAATGACAGAGCATCCCACCCACAATCCTACCCCTTCCAGTCAACATAAGCACAGCTTGCATGTAGCTATAATTCTTCTAGTCTTGCTCTGTGTGTGTGTGTGTGTGTGTGTGTGTGTAGTTATGTTTTCTGCATGATAATGCAAGCGTTTCCCATGTTGCTGCAGAATTTTCATATCCATTATTCCTGGTGGCTGCCAGGCCATTGGGGACGATTGGCTATGATTTCCTTAAGGACTGGCTGTTGTCCTCTGACCCACCCATTAGCCACTCTGTCTTATCCTGGGGCCAGGCTCCCACTTGATGAATGTAGCCCCGGTCCAGCCCCAAATCCTGGCCCTCTCTATCCAGGCCCTTGCCCCGACCTCTCCTTCTGTCCTTTCTTTCTCTCTTTCTTTCTTTCTTTCTTTCTCTCTCTCTCTCTCTCTCTCTCTCTCTTTCTTTCTTTCTTTCTTTCTTTCTTTCTTTCTTTCTTTCTTTCTTTCTTTCTTTCTTTCTTTCTTTCTTTCTTTCTGTCTTTCTTTCTGTCTTTCTTTCTGTCTTTCTTTCTGTCTTTCTGTCTTTCTTTCTGTCTTTCTGTCTTTCTTTCTGTCTGTCTTTCTTTCTGTCTTTCTCTTCTCCTTCTCCTTCTCCCTTCCTCTTCCTCTTCTTCTTTTTGCTTTTTAGGGCCATATCGAGGGGCATATGGAGGTTCTCAGGCTCAGGGTCGAATCAGAGCTGTACCTGCTGGCCGACACCACAGCCACAGCAATGCGGGATCCGAGACGTGTCTGCAACCTAAACCACAACTCACGGCAACGTCGTATCCCTGACCCACTGATAGAGGCCAGGGATCAAACCTGAATCCTCACGGACACTATGTCTGGTCCTTAACCCACTGAACCACAGCAGGAACTCTTCTTGAATTCTCACTGCTCCAGACTTTTGCTTTGTCTCCCAGTTTGTTTGTCACACTCACCTCTCAGAACTGACAACTCAGGGGTTCCCGTGGTGGCCCAGCATGTTGAGAACACAACATAGTGTCCATGAGGATGTAGGTTCAATCCCTAGCCTTGCTCAGTGGGTTAAAGATCCGGTGTTGCCACAAGCTGTGGCCTAGATCCTGTGTTTCTGTGGCTATGGTGCTGGCTGGCAGCTGCATCTCCGATTGGACCCCTAGCCTAAGAACTTCCGTATACCACAAGTGTGGCCATAAACACGAAAAAAAAAAAAAAAAAGTCTAAATTTAAGATCCACTGAGAATATTAGACCTGCAACAATGGCTTTCCAGACACTACCCATGTTCTCGCCCAATTAGAAACAAGACAAAACAAACAAATGAACAATAACAGCAAAAAAATCCGGGTAACTCAGAATACTTCTCTAGAACTGGCCCTTGGCCAAGCTTCTCCGGCCAAGAATGACACACATCCTCAGATCTGATGCCTTTTGCTTGCAGTCCCTCCCCCACCAGGCCCAGGCCCTTGGATGCCACCCGAGGTCATGCCTCTGGCTATGCAATCAGGCTTCTGAAACATCGGATGGCTTACAATATTTTCATTATTGTAAGTATGGTGGCCGGGGCTCCCTGGCTCTGTCGGCTTCTTTCCCCTCTCATCCCTGCGAAGGGGAGAGAGTCTTGTAACATCACCAGTCATTAGAGTGATGGAGAATCCACTGTAACCAGAGAGGGTGACCACACCGAGGGTCCCCCCCAGGGGACAGAGGGAAGCTGAGGCAGGTGGCAGTGCCTACTTTAGACATTGAGCATCTTTGGCCAGATAGAGTTTTCTCTATCTAGGATGATTTCTTTTTCCAGAAGAGGGACAGTTCTGTGGCTCCTGACATGTGCGGCCCGATTGTTCTCCAGAAGATAGGTACCACCTTATAATCCTATGACCCAAACAGGCCAAGAAAAGATCCTCCTGCTGGCACATCTTGATACGCAATAAATCAATGGATAATAGCCAGCGGAACGGAAAATCCCATAGGCTGTGGCGCGGTGGTGCTGTTGCTGGAGAGAACATCCAGATCCGTAACCCCTGGGGCCCCTTCAGATACATTTGCATGGGATTTAAGGGTCATTAGTAGATGTTGCTAAAGCAAATTGATAAATGGCCGAGGCTCTGCAGGTCTTAGAGCAGGGAGCAGACGGGGTGTGAGTCTCAGGAATTCCACGAGGCCTTGACACTGCAGTGTCATCCTCACACCAGGAATTACTTCAGGGCCCTGTTATCGGAAGGTTTCTGTGGCCATCGCGCTCCCCCCACTGATGACTCCCTCTAGATCCAAATTTTCGGGGGACAAGCTGGATTGCTCTAGCTGGGACAACAGTGCTGCTGACAGTCACGACGGGACTGCATGGAACAGGAGAGAAGCAATTGCTCAAATCAGTGGATGAGGAGGATGAGGAGTCCCCACTGTGGTGCAACGGGATCGGCAGCCTCTCTGGAGCGCTGGTTCGAAAACCGGTCCAGCACACTGGGTCAAGGATCTGGTGTTGCTGCAGCCGCAGCGGCAGAGGTCGAAGGATGAGAGCAAAAGCACCAGCTCGTCACTAGCCAAGCTACGAAAACGTTAGGGTTGGGGGTTCTCTTGTGGCTCAGTAGGTTAAGGATCTGGCGTCGTCACTGCTGTGGCGCAGGTTTGATCCTTGGCCCAAGAACTTCCACATGCCTTGGCTGAGCTCAAAAGAAAAAAAAGAAAAAAGAAAATGTTAGGATTGCCGCGTGCTCAAATGGGTTGGCCAAGTAAGGCCACAAACCAAATCTAAGCTGTTGCCTGTTTTTTGTTTGTTTTTTATAACAGCCTGTGAGCTAAGCATGGTTTTTATAGAGGAACACGTGGAATTGATTTGAAGAATTCCAATTCAGTGAAATGTTATCCAAAAAGATTCCATCCCTCTTATTAGTAAATCTTTATTACAAAAAAAATTTTCCTGAATGTTATGATTATATGAAAAATTTTTCAATAAAAATTTGTGGAAATTTGTTTACTCTCATATCACCAAAGTACACACAAAACTTTTTTTTTTTTTTTTGGCTAAACCTGTGGCATGTGGAAGTTCCCAGGCTGGACATCAAACCCAAGCCACAGCAGCGAGCCAAGTCACTGCAGCGGCCGTGCTGGATCCTTAACCTGCTGTGCCACAAGGGAACTCTGATGTATGATTCCATGTAGAGAAAAATGTCCACATAGGCAAATCCATTAGAAACAAAAATTAGGCTAATTGTTGACACTAATTTGTTGGGATAGGAGAATGGGAGTGACCACTAATGAGTATGGGCTGTCATTTTGGGGTGATGAAACTATTCTGGAATCATGGTAATCATTGGACAAACTGGTATCCTAAAAACCACTGAATCATACATTTTTAAATGGTGGACTTTTACGGTATGTGAATTATATATCTTAATAAAGTAGATAAATAAAATAAAAACCTGACATCTGACATAATCTAGAACTCATTCCCTGAAAATAATTTTGACTTGATGTACAGTCTACATTATACATTGAATGTGCCACTGGATGGTCCAATGTGATAATCCAACTGATTGGATATGATGATGGAATAACTGGTGACTAGACAAGCACTAAGGTGAGACCGGGCATCTGTGAAAGCACTTAACTTGTAAAGCTTTCTAAGGTGCTATATTTTATTTTTAATTAAGTTCTGCCCTTGTATCAATGTTCTATTAAAGTCCAATTCAATCCAAGAAAAACATGTCTACAAAATGTATAGCCCTGGCTATCAAAAGTTTGAAAAATGTTTGGGGATCAGTCAGGTTCTTAGTCAGCTTAAGCAGCTAAGAAATTGATTGAGGGAGTTCCCGTCGTGGCGCAGTGGTTAACGAATCCGACTAGGAACCATGAGGTTGCGGGTTCGGTCCCTGCCCTTGCTCAGTGGGTTAACGATCCGGCGTTGCCGTGAGTATGGTGTAGGTTGCAGACGCGGCTCGGATCCTACGTTGCTGTGGCTCTGGCGTAGGCCGGTGGCTACAGCTCCGATTCAACCCCTAGCCTGGGAACCTCCATATGCCGCGGGAACGGCCCAAGAAATAGCAACAACAACAACAACAACAACAAAAAGACAAAAAAAAAAAGAAAGAAAGAAATTGATTGAGTTCCTGATGTGGCTCAGTGGTTTAAGGACCCGACATAGTGTCTGTGAAGAGGTGGGTTCAATCCCTGTTCTCCCTCAGTGGGTTAAGGATCGGCATTGCCACAGCTGTAGCGTGGGTCACAGATGCGGCTCAGATCTGTGGCATAGGCTGGCAGCTGCAGCTCCCATTCAACCCCTGGTCTGGGAACTTGCAGATGCTGCAGGGCCATAAACAAATAAAATAAAATAAAAAATAAAATAAATTGATTAAGGATCTCAGAAAGCTGGCAGACTCCCTGCAGAGGGCTGGGGACCAAGCCCACCAGGGCAAGGCTCTCGGTGAAAGCCCAGTGCTCCGCCACTAGGCATAGGCATCAGCTAACGCTGCAGGCTGGACCCAGGACCCAGAAGCCACGAGCCCTGAAAGGTGGTGATTCTTTCTAGAGTGGACTCTGCCAGGTGCCTGCCTCTTCTGTCACTCTCCTCTGAATCACTCTCGTGTGGCACGTCTCACCAGGAGAGCTCAGGTCACAGGTTCGACTCTGCTTCTAGGAATGCTGAAAAAGTGAGTTTTGGTTTCTATCAGGGACAGAGGGCACTTGCACGTGGGAAATGTATCCAGTGCAGGAGGCGTATTCAAAAGGTGCTGAACAGTCAAAAGAAAAACATGAAAAGCATCCTCTCCAAAATCATAGCCTTCGACGGCATCATTCCTCTTCTAGGACGTTCTCCCATGAAATAACCAGAGCAAAATACACTGAAGTGTCACCTATAATATGGAAAACAAGAGAAGAGGTGAGTAAATTGTGGTTCATGCACAGGATGGAATAGGAGGCAATGAGAAATCATGTTTTAGGAGATTTTTTTATTTCTTGTCTTTTTAGGGCTGCACTCGCAGTATATGGATGTTCCCAGGCTTGGGGTCAAATCAGAGCTACAGCTGCCAGCCTACACCACAGCCACAGCCACAGCCACAGCCATAGCCACAGCCACGCGGGATCCCAACTGCGTCTGCGACCTACACCACAGCTCACGGCAGCACCAGATCCCCGACCCACTGAGCAAGGCCAGGGATCAAACCTGCATGCTCGTGGACGCTAGTCGGATTCGTTTCTGCTATGCCACGAAAGGAACTCCCTTTAAGAGAATGTATAATGCCTTGCGGGAATGCTTACCTTATAATGCAGAGGACGCAAAGCTGTGCTACGTTCACTGTGCAGAGGAGTTCTCTGTATTTTGCTACGATGCAGATTCTGATTCAGTCAGTTTGGGGCGGGGCCCGGGATTCTGCATTTCTAACAGGCTCCAAGTGATGCTTCTGCTGCTAGCTGGGAGCAAGGGTGAAACCACAAAATATATAGTTCCAGTTAGGTTCAAGCACGTATGTGCGCAGAGCAAAAAGATGGGGAGAAAACACACCCAAATGGGCACTTTTTGTTGTTCTTTCTACTTTCCTATGTTTCAAGTTTTCCCTAATGTCCATTATTTAATAAAAAATATTGAATAAAAAAGAAGAGAGATGGCTGCTTCTTTGACTGCACTTAAACTTTTTTTATTAGTATCTCTTTCAACAGTTTTTCTCATCAAAGTCAGTGAGAAAACAGAGTTTGAGGAAAGCAAAAAACAACTGCTGCTTGCAATTAAGACCTGACACTGTCAGGATAGCATCAAGGACACCACAGTGTGGCTCTTGGGATCAGCGACAGACATGGACGGGTTGTTTTTATTGGCTGACTTTATCAAAAAAGTGAATAATGCCCGAAACAATCAAATACCGCATGGAAAAGAATTTATAGCACCTTTTGTGTTTGTGGTTGGAATGACTGCGGAGGTGGTGAAGTCAGAATGTGTATCTGCAGCCACAAAATAGATTTAGGTTTTTGTCTTGCAAAATCCGTCTGAACTTCGTGGCTCCAGTCACAGTCTGAGGATTAAGTCATCAGCCCCGGGGGAGGACTTCAGGGGAGGCTAAATCAGATCCAGCGAGAGAGAGCACGCAGTGCCGTGCCCATCCTACAGGGCATGTTGGAGAAATGTTGCAATACAATCTCCCAGTGTTTATTGCTGGAAAGAAGCAAGCTGGAGAGCACAGGACAGCCAAGAAAAGGACTCCAGGTTCCCCAAACCAATGTCTGCAGAGGGTGAACCAGGAAGAACCAACAGACTCTCTGTTTCCAGGAGGGACTCTTTTCTGCTGCTCCGTGGCTCCAACTCTATCAGTGTCGGAGGGTTGCTTTAGGGTTACCCTTTCCATCTTTGGGGACCCAGTATTACAACCTCTCTGTGTCTTTTCCCTCGTAGAGGACGTGTAGAGAACCTCCCTGGAGAGGAGCATTTGACCTCACAATCGGCCTTCTTACAAGATGCCTATTTGCTGTTTTTGCTTTTCGTCTTTTAGTTTGAGCCGTTCGCATACACCCAACACCATGGAACAGCTTTCTAGCAACTTTGTCAACCAGTGTTTCTCCAAATGTCACCTGCCACAGAATCCCCTGGGGAGTCTTAAAACTGCACTTGAGAAGCTCCCGCTATGGTGCAATGGGATGGGCAGTGTCTTGGGAGTGCTGGGACTTGGGTTCAGTTCCCGGCCTGGCACAGTGGATGAAGGACCTAGCATTACCACAGCGGTGGCTTGGGTCCAGATTGCCATTCCGATCTGATCCCTGGCCTGGGAGCTCCCTATGCTTCGGGGCGGCCCAAAATGGAAAAAAAACAAAACAAAACAAAAACACACACACACACACACAAACAAAAGCACAACACAACAAAACAAAACACCTGATTCTTCTGCAAGCTGAAGCGGGAGATCCCTAGGGTGGAGCCTCAGGAGAGGAGTTTACGATTTGCAGTCAGAACAGAACAGGTGGGGAAAACGTGGTAAGCTGCCCTGTGCCAGCCTCCATTGCTAAGAACAGTGCTGGCCACAGGCCAGGAGCAAAAGTCCTCCCCAGAGGCTATTTGGCAAGGCCAGGCCCTTCCCCAGGGACCTGCCACTGAGTGCCAGGGATGGCCTTGCCCCCAAGAACAGGGCTCAAGAGCAGGAAACGGGGAGAAGGAAGTAGACATTGTCCATTTGGCCAATGGCCTTTATCCTTCTGGAAGGTTCTGGCCCCTCTGAGAACCCGATGACAGTCACAGGTCTTTTCTCACTCGTGGGGGCCCAGCTGGGCCCTATGACCATCTCCAGAAAGGGAGGAAGCTGGAGGCTCCAGCCAAAGCAGGGTCCACACGTCTCTCTCATGGGCCTTCCTGCAAGCAGAGGATGGGAAAGCCAGTAGGAAGCCCAGGTCATTTCAAAGTTTCAGGTGATCTCAGCCCCCAAGCTGGGATCCCTCAGCTGATGTCAGGGAAGCTTCCAGGCCCTAGAACCTGCAAAGACCCCAGGCCGTGCCATTTAATGAATGGGAAGGTTCTCCTCCTCCACCCCTTTGAGACATGCCAGGCCTTTCCAGAGCCCACCCAGAACTTAAATAAGCACCCCCACTGTGATGCTGAGACTCCAGAACTAAAATAAACTTAAATAATATCCCAGAAAATTGTGGATGTAGGAATTGGAATGTACGAGGCAGGGTTTGCTCTCCCTCTATTACAGCTTTCATGAAAGGGAAACAAATAATAACGCTCCCCCAGGCTAAAGTTAGAGTCGACATATAGTTTTCACCAGAAAATATACAGTTAGGTGTCAATTTGGAATGCACGTACTTCCAGTGTGAAATCCTCTCCACGACCACAGGCTCCTCAAAGCCAAAGCCAAGAGCAGGGGAGGCCTCTGTGTGGTCCGAATGCTCAGGAAAGGAGGGAGGTCGAATTTATTGACTGTTTACCTGGCACGTAGCTCCCGCCGTCTTGCAATGTCTTTAACGACAATCCTGTGAAATGGGTTTTATTGGCCTCAGTTTACAGGTGGAGAAGCCGGGGTTTGGAATGGACAAGTTACGTGCCCAATATCATCGAGGGAGGGGAACCATTAACCTGGAACTGATTTATCTAATGATTTCTTTGCCTAATCACCTGTTTGCTTCTTTTGGTGTCCCAGTTTCCCCTCTCTTTTGAGCTAAGGGCTTTATAAAAACTTCATCTCAGGCTATATATTTTCTAAGCAGTCTGCGGATTATTTTTCTAGAGCTGCTGGGTCCCACTGCTAGCGGGTGGCCGAGCTGGGCTTCACACCCAGCCATTCTGAGTCCCTGCCCATGACTTTGTGCTCCCCCTTGAATGAGAAGAGAAAGACAGGATTTCCCTGGGAATCTGAAAAAGCTGGAATTTAGGGGCCAGAGGCCGAGGCTGAATGTCTATGCCAGGCCTTCCCCTCTGCCCTCTCCAGGGGAAGAAAGCCTTGAGCCTTTGCAATGATACCTTCTGTGGCTTCAGTTTTCTTTTCTGTCTGCAGAGGGCACAAGAGTGGATGCGCTGAGGCAGTGGTCCCCAAACGCTGGGGTGTGGGAGCTGCTGTGCATCAGAACACCAGGATAAGGAGTTCTCATTAGGCTTAGTGGGTTAAGAACCCAACAAGTGTCCATGAAGATTTGGGTTCGATCCCTGGTCTTGCTCAGTGGGTTAAGGATTCCGCGTTGCCATGGCTGTGGTGTAGGCTGGCAGCTGTAGCTCCGACTGGACCCCTAGCCCGGGAACTTCCATATGCCGCAGGTACAGCCCTAAAAAAAAAGAAAAACTGGTTTCATGGAGTTCCTTCTGTGGCTCAGCAGGTTAAGAACCCAACATCGTCTCTGTGAGGATGCAGGTTTGATACCAGGCCTCGCTCAGTGGGTTAAGGATCTAGTGTTGCTGTGGCTGAGGCCGAGACTGGCAGCTGAAGCTCCCATTCAACCCCTACCCTGGGAACTTCTATATGTGGCAGGTGCTGCTATAAAACCAACAACAACAAAAATTAAAAAAAAATATCAACACATCTCCAGCTGATGAGTCAATAAATATTTATCGAACATCTACTATTTGCCAGGCTCCGTTTAGGTGCTACAGACACATCAGTGAACAAACAATAGAAATATAAATAAACAGGCCTCGAAGGTCTCTCTTTATTCTCTGTCCATATTTGTCCTGGGGAAGCAGGTGTTGGTGCTTCAAGATGAAAGACCAAATGATAAATTTAATTATAATGCATTTCCCACCCCCATATTCACGCCCCAAACTCCCATCCCCTTTTGATCCCGAGTCAAGGCCAATTTCAAAACTCCCTTGATAATCAGCTGGGAGCTTGCAGGCCCCAGACAGTCCTTCAGTGGCCTGTGGGAATATCCCAAGAGAAATATTTTTTGTCAAAAGAATGCCAGCGGTTTAATTACTCTGTGGCCTGTGTTGCTGATTTCCATTTGACAGAGCGGAGCCCAGAGAGACAGGAAGGTCTGTTGTGAGAGGCTTCGGCAGCTGGGGCCTGGGGCCTGTGCCCTGAGCAGGGGTGGGGAGAGTGGGGAGAGTGGGGAGGTGGGGGTGGGGGCACACGGCACAAATGCTTTGAATGCCTCCTCTGCATGAGGCCTTCTGTTTTACCACCGGCTATTGGGGGCAGTTTAATTTATAATGTCCACTGCTTGTCACTTATCACTAGCCAAACGGGGGGGGGGGGGGGGGAGACAGGGGGGGGGGTGAGGGCGGGGGCAGCCCAGAGGGCAGGCGAGGCTCTCAAAACAAGATGCATCAATAAAGTTAAGGTATACCCACCAGGCTCAGGGAGTGGCCGCGGCCAGGCAGCCCCACGTTGCTCTGAGGCCAATCTCATCTTTCTGCCAGGGCTTTGCAGCAGCTCATGGTGGGGGTTGCATCAGTGAGCGTGTTTTCCCCCCATCAAATCTCAGCAAAGGACTGCGCTGTGTGGTACAAAAGGGAAAGAGAAAGAGCAGGATGTGTCCTGGGATTGGTTCCCACTGGGGCTGCAAACTGGGACTCCAGAGTGGGTCTAGTCTGAGGTTGGATATTGTTTGGCCTCGACAGCGTTTGACAAATTGGAAAATTTCACATCAAATTCTGGGTTTCTGACTTTTCTTGAAAAAGTAAGATGTGACAAAACCACACTGTCTTTTCCAGCAGGGCAAGATGCAGCGGATCACCAGCTTGGGGCAGCCACGTGAGGTTGTGGGGGTTGTGCACTGCACAAGGCAGCTGGTCAAGGGAGCAAATGGAGGCTGACCCCAGCCCAGGCCATCTGCCCAGCAAAGGCCGTGTGGGCAGGATGTGGGCCTTCTAGTTTACTGCCTCCAACAATTCCTGCGGCCGACTCCCCCCGCCCGGCTCCTGAGCTTGGTGAGCACGTGACTTTCTGACTCACAGCATATTAAGGACACTGCTCCATCTTCTCTATGTAAGGAACTCCTCTCCATCCTTCAAGGCTCAGCTTAACTCTAGCTTCCATCAGGTACGTTCCTGGACCTCCCCTGAGAGCTGGTGGTTCGAGCCTCTGTATTTTCCCAACGGCCCATGGCCATGGCTATTACAGCACTCAGTGCACCCGCTGAGCTCTAATTCGTTAACAGGTCTTTGTTGCCTATAGACTCTGAGCCCCTTGAACACGGACCCTACTCCTTCCTGCTCTCCCTCTGCCTGGGGCACAGCACTTAATCAGCGAGGGCTGAATGGATGACTTGTAGAGAAATTTGTAACAGGCAGGGGAAGCTCCCAAGAGGCTGCCTGAATTCCCAAGCCAGGAAGGTCAGGAAGAAGTAAAAGATTTTTAGCGTTGGGGTTTTGAAATAAGCTCAGACTCCTAATTCCCTCTCTTGGATTCTCTATAGGGCATTTGAAATCTTAAATACATGTGTGTGTATGAGTTCCTTGAGGGCTCAGCAGGTTAAGGATGCAGCGTGTCACTGCCAAGGCTCAGGCCGCTGCTGTGGCATGAGTTCAGTCCCTGGCCCTGGAACTTCCACATGCCTTGGGTGTAGTCAAAAAATACATATGTGCACATATATATTCAATCTTTTTTCTTGGTATTTTTGAGATAGAATTGGCATATAACAATGTGATGGTTTGACACACAGATATATTGTGAAATGATTACCGCATAAATTTACTTAACACCTACATAATCTCACATAATTACAATTTGGTGGGGGGGAGTATGGTGAGAACATTTAAGATCCTGCTGTGTAGCCCAGGGAACTATATCCAATCACTTGTGATAGAACATGATAGACGATAATATGAGAAACAGAATGTATATATATACATAATTGGGTCACTTCGCTGTACAGCAGAAATTGACAGACCATTGTAAATCAACTATCATAAAAATTTTTTTAAAAATTACTCTCTTAGCAATTTTCAAGTATAAGTTGCAAATTCTAGTATTTTCCACTATCTGGTCCAGTTAAAAGGATGAAAAGGTGTGACCTGGCAAGGGGACAGCATCACGCTCAGCACACCATCAGTGCTCAACAAACCTTGGCTGTTAATATTATTACCCATTCAAAGAACACGGGCTGAGGGCCCACCCTGCAATATGAGTAAGATGAGATTCTTGATTTTGTGCTGGCTAAGCTGGGGAAGCAAGGCGGAGGTTGGAGGAGTCAAGATCAGCTGGTCAACAGAGTTCCCATTGTGGCTCAGAGCAAACGAATCAGACTAGTATCCATGAGGATGCAGGTTCGATCCCTGGCCTTGCTCAGTGCGTTAAGGATCCACCATTGCCCTGATCTGTGGTGTAGATCATACACGCGGCTTGGATCTGGCGTTGCTGTGGCTGTGGTATAGGCTGGCAGCTGTTGCTCTGATTAGACCCCTAGCCCGGGGACCTCCATATGCTGCAGGTTCGACCCTAAAAAGACCAAAAAACAAAAACAAAAACAAACAAACAAAAAAAACCCCAAAAATCAGCTGGTTCATGCTGCAGTAACAAATGATTCCAAACAAATGAGGCCTCAAGCATCACAGTCAAGTTTCTTCATGTGTGTCATAAGTCAGCTCCTGCCTCCCTCGGCACTTTCTTTACTCCAGTGCCAGGCTGGCAGCGCGGTTTCTGGCAGGGGCATTGCCGTCCTCTGCAGTAGAGGGAAAAGAGAGCAAGGTGAACCCTATTTGGCTTTGGAAGCATCTGTTTCTCACTGACTCATAAGTCCCACTTCACAGGCTGGTGCAAGTCACGTGGCCAAGCCTGAGTAGGCCGGGCATCAGGGAAGCTGGATCCTTCTCCAGGGAGGCGGAGGGAATTATCTCTGAGCAACGGGACCGTGGAGCCCAGGGCCAGCAAGCAAATAATTACAGGCTGGGAGAAGTAGCATACAGTTCTGCATGGTGCTAGCAGAGGAAAGGGGCTGACTGCCTGCAGGGCAAGGAGAGCTTCATGGAGGAGGTGACATAGGAGTTGGATCCTGAAGGATGAGCAAGAGCTCACCGGGAAGGGAAAACAGGAAACATTTAGGTGGAGTGAAAAGGCAACTGACCAGACATGGAATTGTGAAAAAGCCCCAGTGACTGGGGGCGAGGAGGTGAGGGTGGGTCAGGGTGGGGCTAACTCTGTCCAGGTGGATTTGGGCCAGGACAGGGGTGCTCTGTTGACCCTCAGGCTAGGGATTTGGGAATTTTCTCTAAGGGTGATAGAGAGGTATTAGCCAGGAGATACAATTTTGATCCCTGGACTGGCTAGATGCAGGGATGTTTTCATCCTAAGTGCAGAGAAAGAGCCAAATAAAAAGCAGCCCTAAATCAAAGAGACTCTCTCCTGCGGCCCCCCACCCCCCCAAGAAGCGCGTCTTTCTGCACTGGAGCCCAGACTGGACTGATCTCCTGGGGTCGCCTTTCCTACTGCCAGAGATTGGGCACAGCTGGCCTGCAAATGCTACAGGGGTGCAATGGGGACGGAGGTCCCGTGGACCCGCCTGACCCCGCGCACCCCCGCCCGCAGCCCCCGCGCTGGAAGAGAGGCCCTTCCTCCCCTCTGGGGGCCTGGGGTGGCGGATATTTGTCTGTGATACGATTGTAATTTGGGCCCCATTTGGCCGCAGTAAATTGTCCTGTTTGCACAGCGCCAGGCTGAAATAGCTCGGCGCGCGCGCCCCAGGAAATGAGCTCAGGGCCTGGCCGCCGCGGAGAGCGCGCTGCAGCCGCCCCGGCGCTCCCGGCGCCCCCGCGGGCCCGCGTGCGGGCGGAGCGGCTATTTTTTCATTTGACCGACTTAAACAGGTAATTTGAATTATGATCATGAAAAAGTGTCCCGAGGCTCTGTCTGCCACCGAAAGCTCTGAGCAAAGTGGGAGACTCTGCCATGGGAACTTGGGGGATCTGCAGCATCTTCTTTTGGGGCGGGGGGTGGAGGGGGGGCAGGAGGGAGGAAGAGGGTAGGGAACCAAGGCTTGGTCCCAGATGGGCTTCTTCTGCCACCTCCAATGAGGCATTAAAAAAAGGCAAAACCCCGGGGGGACAAAAATGCTTTCTGGGAGGAATTCCTGTCCTGGCTCAACAGAAATGAATCTGACTAGCATCTCTGAGAAGTCAGGTTTGATCCCTGGCCTTGCTCAATGGGTTAAGGATCATGCGTGGCCGGGAGCTGTGTCGCAGACACGGCTCAGATCTGGCGTTGCTGTGGCTGTGGTGTAAGCCAGCAGCTACAGCTCTGATTCGACCCCTAGGCCGGGAATCTCCATGTGCCATGGGTGCGACCCTAAAAAGATTTTTTTAAAAAATGCTTTCTCAATAGGACTCTACATCCATGGAAGAGGACAGGTGAAGTATGGGTACACCGACGGTCCCAGCCTCTATAAGCAACACAACAGCTATTTTTTTTTTGTCTTTTTGTTGTTGTTGTTATTGTTGTTGCTGTTGTTGCTATTTCTTGGGCCGCTCCCGCAGCATATGGAGGTTCCCAGGCTAGGGGTCGAATCGGAGCTGTAGCCACCGGCCTATGCCAGAGCCACAGCAACGCGGGATCCGAGCCGCGTCTGCAACCTACACCACAGCTCACGGCAACGCCGGATGGTTAACCCGCTGAGCAAGGGCAGGGACCGAACCCGCAACCTCATGGTTCCTAGTCGGATTCGTTAACCACTGCGCCACGACGGGAACTCCCCACAACAGCTATTTTAAAATTTCTCTAGCTTGAGGTGGATCTTCACCCCATACATAATGCGATAATCATGGCATATATACAGTTCTGTGCTCTCTTTTTCACATGCTTTTAATTCCCGAATACTGTTTCTTGTTGTTACACAATTTTCCAATTTACCGTCCTCACTAGTATCATAGTATTTCGTTGGATGGATGCGCCATCAATTAGAGGACCATCCCCCTAGGTTGGCTCCAATTTTCCCTCTCATAAATAACGTCGCAGTAAATGTCTTTGTAGGTATAGAATTGTCCTCGCTTCCTGATGAATTATTTCCTTAGGATTAATTCCCAGGAGGTAGATTATTGGGCCAAAGGCTATGAACACTTTTATGTCACTCGGTATTATTGCCGAATTGATTTCCAAAAGGGTTGTGTCTGATGATTTACTGTTTCAAGAGGAGGAGCTCACCAAATGTGAGCTTCCCCACCCACACACAAAGGGCATGGCCTTGGGGGTCAGAGAGCAGGTCCCTGGGGGGAGCTTCCACTGGGGGGGGGGTAGAGATACAGGTGAAAAGGGCCCCGGAGGGGTGGATGCTGGGACAGCCTTCACCCCAGGGTCAGTAATTTCTGGAAGGGCCAACTGTCTCACTGTCCATCCTCAGAGTTCCTCCTGCCACGACCACCTGGGAACGGGCCCAGCCTAGGCCTTGAAACAGCACGATTTGCTGAGCCAGCTTTACCATGAAACAGAAGCTACTGGCACTCTGGCTACTTGTCATCGTTGTTTCCTGTGACGCAGCGCTAACTCCTCAGTGACAGACTCAGGTGGGGTGGCTGGATTTGCCATAGGAGAAGCCGTCTACCTCAATATAGGCAGGTCATTGCCAGGTTAAGTGATGGCGGAATCTTCTCCATTGACAAAGACCAAGACTTGGGAGAGGAAGACAAAACATTGGCTGTCCACACCCCAACGACCCCATGGGCTGAAGTCATTTCTCCCACAACTGTTTTTAGTATCACCTCAGCTGACCTCCTGGACAGTTTTGTTACTTTCTCGACAACCCCGTAGAAGAAAGCACTTGTAGGGACTACTGGGCCAAGGGAAGATAAACTTGACTTCTTCTCTTCGATAATAACCCATGTGTTCTTGGGACGAGCCACTCAGAGAACGTGGGTCCCAACTCTGCTGACAAGACCAAGTTCTGGATGGGTCGGCCACATCATTGCTGTCCCTAAGGCCCAAAAGCCTTTGGCAAAGTATCTTTTATGCACCCACGTCTTCCTCTCAAGGCGGCACCATGCAGAAGTGGACAGGAGGGCGCCGTGGCAGGAGGGACTCTGGGGATTGGACAGTGAGGTGGAGGCTTGGGAGTGACACAGATCTGAACATCTGACATCTGACAGTGAGGGCAGGGGGCACAGGGGTTGGCGGGGGGGGGCAGGACAGGGAGTCAGAAAATCCCTGGGATAAACCGTTACCTGCCAAGTAGAGTCCAGAGCCGGGTAACACGGTGCTTTGCTCTGATCCCTCAGGTCACAGCTCCTGTCCCCAGAGCCTGCTTCCCCAGGGTCTCCTGGAAAGCTACCACGCTATCCCTGAAGGGTGTCACGCTCAGAATCACCCCTCTACCCCAACTCCCAACAGGGGTCCGAGGATCCAGCTGTACCCCTGACTATATGTCTCCTTAGCTGAAGTTCTTGGCCATTGCCTGAGAGGAGGACAGAGGGAAGCCACCATTTCTCCAGCAGCCTGGAGCTCATGGTGCTGGTGCTGTGGCTACCTCCCTGATGAGCCTCAGCAAAGCAGAAGCCCGCAGGAGTTCCCTGGAGGCCTAGCAGTTAAGAATCTGGCAACTGTCACTGCTGTGGCAAGAGTTCAACCCCGGCCCTGGAATGTCTATATGCCTTGGGTGTGGCCAAAAAAATAAAAATAAAAATAAAAATAAAGCAGAAGCCCACACATCAGGGGACTCCATACTGGTAATGGGCATCCCCTTATTTCCTGCTGGGTGAAAATGGGTGTGAATTGGGGGATGTGGGTGCTGTTCTTAGGTTGGGCCTTTCTTACTTTGGGCTGTGTTTTCCCACAAGCACTGCCTGCTGGCGGGCATCCTTTCCCCTCACCCCACTCAGCCGTTTTCAGCCCCTTCAGCTCTAGTTCCTAACCCGAAACATTGTCCCCGGTTCTCGCAGTCTAACTCATTGGGATGGCATCGCCCAGTAGGGACTCAGGGGCCTCTCCTCCAAGGGTCTGCAAGGCTCAGCGAAGCCCAGCCTCCCTTCATTGTCTTGTTCATGGTCACAGAGTCTGTCTCCCCAGTACATCAGGACCCCGGTGGTGCTGCCCGTGTCTTACGCATCACTCGAACAAGGCGGCGCCCCACCCAGGGCCTGCCTCTCCGAGCTTGCGCAGAAAAGCACGCTGATCAATTTCAGTTGTGCATCCAACTCCGCCTACACCTGACCAGGCTCTTGCTTGCAAGTGGTAGAAACCCACGCTGGCTAAGGCGCAGCAGAAGAGTTGATTAGAAGGATATTAGTGAGCACAGGCATCCGCCAGAAGGCTGGGCACCAGGATGGTATGGCAAAGGAGGCCAGGCAACAGGAAACAAGCTGGTGTCACACCGCAGGGACTTGGGTTGGGAGGTACCACCCAGGTACCACCCCTACTGACCATCTCTGTCACTGCTCTGGAAATCACTGGCCAGTGTGCATTCTGGCCCAGTTTGAGGAGCATCAGGTTGGCCAAGCCTGAATCACATGTCCAACTCCAGGCAGAGGTGGGAGGATGTGGCTGGGCTCCCCAACTTCTGTGGCGGGACCCCTGACTTCCCCTAGGCCCATGGGAGAGCCCACACCCCAATGCGGGCTGCTGAGCAGCCCCCCAAATGACAAATGTCTAACAGTTACCAAGAGTGTACCAGGCGTTATCCTGGTGCTAGAATATGGACGGGAGGGAGCCAGGCCCCAGCCCGGCAAGGAGGCTGGTGGGAACGTA
Source organism: Phacochoerus africanus (assembly GCF_016906955.1). Classification (NCBI taxonomy): domain Eukaryota; kingdom Metazoa; phylum Chordata; class Mammalia; order Artiodactyla; family Suidae; genus Phacochoerus; species Phacochoerus africanus. The sequence continues at coordinate 19,549,393 of NC_062557.1, forward strand.
CTCCCAGCAATGTTTGTCACTTATGGGCACCCACTCCATGCCAGGCACCATCCACGGTCTTTCTCAGGCATTGGCCCGGTTTATCTTCATGCGGGCAGAGCTGCACTAAAGAGGCTGAGGGTCAAGGGAACAGCCAAGTTGTTAGGGCAGCATCACAGGGAAACTACTGTCCAGCTGGGTCTGAGAGACGGTAGATACACTCAACGGAGTGGAAAAAAGGGAAAGGCATTCAGGCGGAAGGAACAGCATGTGTAAAGGCACAGAGGCACGGCAAAGTCGGAGGATGCTCAGGCCATTGTGGCTGCCAGTGTGGAAGGAATGTAGGGCGCACAGATAGGCTGGAGGCTATTGCAGTGGTCTGGGTCAGAGACGAGGAGGCCTTGAATCACAAGGCAGTAAAAACAGCAAATATTTCTTGAACATTTAGTAAATGCCAATCCTTACACAGGACTGCCTCATCAATTAGCTCCTTGAATCTTCACAAGAGCCCGTAAGACAAGCATTCCTTTTTTTTTTAATTTTGAGGATGAAGAAACTGAAGACCAGAGAAGTCAAGCGACTTGCTCAAGGTCACACAGCTAGTGAATTGGCAGAGCCAGGACTTGAACCAAAGGCCATATGTCAACCACTGAAGGTGCCAGAAGGGGCATGACCTGAAACGACTTCTGATGTCGTCTTGCCTGATGCTTCCTGACAGCCGCGTGTTTTGCTCATGGAAAGCCCAGAGAGGAGCTCCCCGCATTGACGGGCTGGCCCTGTGTGTTGGGCGAGGGCAGCTGCTCCTTCATCCTGAGGCCTTCTCACCCTGGCAGGGCGCCCCGGAGCCAGACCTCTGCATGGGACCTCCAGGTACAATACGGGGATGCTGAAGTCTGGTCCAGATTGGGGGTTGAAGGGAGGAAGCTCTTTTCTAGGAGAGCCGTGGATTTAAGTCTCAACTCTGCTACTCATTGTCTGTGTGAATTTAGGCAAGTGGCTTAATAGCTCCGACCCCAGATTTCCTGGTCTATAAAATGTGTCCTGTATCCATTCCCCAGCATCCCATGGTGCCCTCACCACTCTTTGTGTTGTTTTGAGGAACAGGAAACCCAGACGCCTGCCCTTTGGGAGATTCGTCTTACGGCCCCTCCCCTGCGGGGCCAAGGGGCCTCTGCAGGGTCAGTTTGGGTCTTGGATGGGATATGGGAGGTGATTGGAGCTTGGTGGGTCCACTGGGGCACCCAGGAGAATGTGATGGGCAATTCTCGGTCCTGTCTGCTCTGAGCCTCTTGTCCAGCCTTCCTCTCCATTCTCTGAGCTCCCCCTTGCCCTTCCAGTAAGTTCCCAGTTTGCTTATGTTCGCTGGAATCCAGGAGTAAGACTTGCAATCAAACACTCCTCCCAATACAGCATGTCTCTCCAACTCATGCGATTATCATAGAGATTAAAGACGAATGCCTGTGGCTGGCACATCGCAAGGGGACCAGCGATGTTGTCACCAGGGTAAATCTCAGTTAGTCTCCACAACAACCCATGCATGAGGCAGGGGGGTTTACCCATTTGACAGATGAAGAAACAGAGGCCCCAAGAGATGATCCCAGAGTGTCTGACTGCAGTGTTCCTCAGCCATCCATGGTCCCCCACTGCCCCGGGGGGCTCCTACGACACCGGTACACCTCCCCAGAGTGTCACTCACCAGCTGGAACCACACTGCCTTCCAGAATGCCTTCTGCGGAATTCCCACTGAGGCATAATGTGATTGGCGGCATCTCTGGAGCACTGGGATGCGGGTTCGAGGTTTGATCCCTAGCCTGGCAGAGTGGGTTCAGGATCCGGCATTGCCGCAGCTACGGCACAGGTCACAACTGTGGCTCAGATCTGATCCCTGACCCGGGAACTCCATATGCCTTGGGGCAGCCAAAAAAAAAAAAAAAGGTAGCAGTCAGAATGCCTTCTGCAGCTCAGGCATTGGCCCTGCATAGCTCGAGGTTGGCGGGGGGGGGGGGGGGGGGGCGAGGACCAAGTCCTCCACGTGAGTGTCCTGTAGCCCCGGGCTTGTCCCTGCTGTCTCAGGTAAAACTTTGGAAACCTCAACCCCTAATTACCGCCTGGCACAGGGCACCCAGTGGTTTCCGGGTGGCTTGTATTGACTCGCGCAGTCTTCATAGGAAGACATGGGTCTGGGCTAAATTTAAGCACCGTCACCGACAATTTAACAGTTTTCTGTGGGGGGGTAATTTAATGGTAAACCATAATTACCGATACAACTGATACCTTAATTCCCAAAACAATCTGTGGAGGTGTGTGGAATTCAAATCAGTCCAATTAGAATTCCATCTGCTCATAATAAAATATAGCATAATTGCTAATTGCCCTCCTTGGCTCACAATATTTTAAGGTAGAAATTTGGGGTTGTTTTTTAATATGGCTTTTATTTTAAAGTGTTTGGTTTCAATTTTGGACAAATGCCCATGAGAGGGAAGGCATCCAGGTCTCCGCACTTGGGCTCCTGTGGGGCCTCAGTGCTTCTCCCCTTGGCAAGAGCAAGTGGCCCGGGAGAAGGCCAGCTTGCACATGGGGCCCTGCCAATATCAGAGGTCCAGGGCTTAGCAAGGCTGAGAGAAGCTCTGTTGACATAAGCCACTTGAGTTTTAGCGTACTTTTGAGTCGGCAAAGCAATCTGATAAGCGCTAGAATCAGAGAGGCAGAGGTTCAAAGCCAGACCCTAGGATGTGAGGCAACTTACTCTCTGTGTGACTCAGTTTCCTGATCTGTAAAATGGGTATAATGATTGATCTTCCTCAGGGGGTTGCTGTGAAGATGGACAGGGTGCCTGGCACACAGTAAACATTCCAGACATGCTAGCTGTGCAGTTATTATAAATACATTCATTCGGGGAGTTCCCACTGTGGCTCAATGGAAGTGAATCTGACTAGTATCCATGAGGATGCAGGTTCGATCCCTGGCTCCGTGGGTCAGGGATCCAGCGTTGCCGTGAGCTGTGATGTAGGTCGCAGACATGGCTTGGATCCCAAGTTACTGTGGCTATGGTGTAGGCTGGCAGCTACAGCTCGGATTCGACCCCTAGCCTGGGAACTTCCATATGCCGCAGGTGCATCCCTACAAAGCAAAACAAAGAAACAAACAAGAAACCATTCACTCATCCAGTCGACAAATATATACTGAAGCCTGCAGGTGTCAGGCATGGTTTAGATGCTGAGGATGTAACAGTGAAAGTACCAGATCAAGCTCCTGCCTCGATGTAACTTCCCTTCTTGTGGGGGGACGGCGGGTGGTAAGCAAAGGAAGATGGAAAATAATCTGACCCCTGCAAGAACCATGGGCTCTGGTTTACGTGGTTTTCTCACTGAGGATCTGAATTGTTCAGCCCTCCCTTGGAAGCTGAGTTTATAGATCAGGGAATGGAAGCTCCGAGGTGAAATTTGGGGCAGCTTGCATGTCCCCACCCCCACCCCAGACGTGGGAAAGATGAGCTGGGAGAAACAATCTCAGCAGAAAGGAACTAGGCAGTCAGGACAAGAGGGCCACCGAGGAGGTGCGAGGACCCAAGGCGCTGAAATCTCAGCTCTCTACCTTTAATCTGGAAGCGTCCTCAGGATCCCCTGGAGGCCACCGCGGAGGGGCAAGGGCTCAGGCAGTGGTGTCCCAGAGACCTGGCTTCAGATCCCGGCCCTAAACCAACTTGCTGTCAGGCCCAAGACAACTGCTTTACCTGCTCCCAGGAGGTGTCCGCGCCCCTGTAAACTGAGAATAAGAAGATCGTGTCACAGGGTCCTTGGCAAGGGTTTGTGGGGACCCTGCATGTCAAGAACATAGTATATCTTGGGCACTCCAGAAGTTCCAAGTCTGTCTCCCTCTTTTTAAAACTCAGGCCCAGAGGTGTTCCTCCTGTGGCACAATGGGATCGGTAGTATCTCTACAGCGCCTGGACACAGGTTCAATCCCTGGCTCAGCACAGTGGGTTAAAGGATACTATAGCTGTGGTATAGGTTGCAACTGTGGCTCAGATCTAATCCTTTGCCTGGGAACTCCATATGCCACGGGGCAGCCAAAAAAAAAAAAAAAACAACAACAAAAAACAAAAAACTCAGGCCCAGAGAGGGGAAGTGACTTGCCCAAGGTCACACAGCAAGTTGTGGCAAAGAGTAGGCAGGTGTCACTCCAGTGTTCTTCTCACCCTCCCGGACAGATAGGAGGCAGCTTTTCAGTGGCCAGGGAGAGGGTCTTTGCCAGGCAGGTGCTGACCAGCAGTAGGCCAGAGAGACAGTTTCAAAAGAAGGGGGGATGAGTGTCCAGCCAAGAGACACTCCAATTTGACATGTACCCGAGTTAGAACAAAATAAGCCACGTAGATTTTGAATTCAGGCATTTGTTTACTTTCAACTGCTGAGCATGTTGGAGACGCCATGGAGGAGCAGAGAGGGAGTAGGGGGGGGCAGGTGGCTGGGGGAGGTTGGAGGGCTGGGGTTGGACTGGTCTGGAATGGAGGCATATTCCTTCAGATGACCCCTTCCTGCTGAGAAGCCCTCTGGCATTCCCAGACAGGCCCTCCCCTCCCCGTTGGACAAATCCACTTCCCAGCTGAGATCCAAGAGGCCTCCAAGATTAAAAACCTGGTCACCCACTGGTTATGGGGCAAATGGCTCCTATTACAAGAGGGCTCCAGGGGCCTGGGAACCCAGCAAGGGGTGGGCAGGTGCCTGCTGATACCGTCTTACCCAGGGCCAGAGCCATTCACTGCCCACATGGAGGTGGGGGCCTGGGGGACCCACATTAGCTTCCTGTGCCTCGGCGGTAATGACCACTAATGGGCTGGCCACTGCCCAGACCCCAGACCAGCCCATGGATGAGAATCTGGGTCCAGACTGAATAGGGCTTGGCTTGCTGCTCAGGCGCACCCCTTCCTACAACTGGGGCCTGGGGGAGGGAGGTTCAGGAACTGACTCAGACTTTTAGACTTTTAGCAGCCCCTGGGAGAGGCCATGAGATTCAAGGACGGAGGCCCCAGGAACGGGGGCAATAGGCTGGGAAGACTTTGGGGGTTTAATTCACACTTTTAGCCAAGAGACTCCCCACCTCCTGCTCCCATGCCCTCAGAGGCTTCTGGATCTAACTTTTTTTTTTTTTTGGCTTTTTAGGGCCACACCCTCAAAATATGGAGGTTCCCAGGCTAGGGGTTGGATTGGAGCTGTAGCCACCAGGCTATGCCACAGCCACAGCAACATGGGATCTGAGCTGTGTCTGTGGCCTACACCCCAGCTCATGGCAACGCCAGATCCTTAACCTGCTGAGCAAGGACAGGGATCAAACCCGCAACCTCATGGTTCCTAGTCGGATTCATTAACCACTTAGCCATGACAGGAACTCCTCCATTTTGGGTCTAACTTTAGACTCTCAGGTTCCCTCATAACTTCTGCAATTGCAGGTATAAATGGTTCACTGAACCAGCACAATTCCTAGTATCATCAAAACACAACGCTTTGTCCCCCACCTTCGTTTACGTTTTCTTTCATGAGTAATTGCCCCTATTTTGGAATGAAAACTCCCGCAGGCCCAGGCCTTTTCTGTCCACTCTTAGGTAAAAGAGAGTTCTGAAGTCACTTTAAGTCACAAACAGGGTCTCAGTTTCAACATGGAATTGCTGAGTTCTGTGCAATATTTTACTGTGGGCAGCAGGGTCCCTTAGAATAACGAAAACTAAAGTAAGACAATGTCTACACTTGTCTTCGGACACAATTCTCATTTAGTCACTTAATTTGCAAACTCTGACCCAGGGTCCATATATGGTTGATGCTGGCTGAGGATGCTACAGCGACACCTCATCTGTGTGTTCAAAGACCTGCCCTCAGTCACCCATCTCACAATGATTAGAAGTTCCGTGACACCCGGGAGAGGAAAAACCCATTTCTGTCCTTAAGGCAACAACCAAGAAGCATGGTGCTCTACAGCCTACAGCCTAGATGAGATCACACCTCGTTTACCTTCCAGAAGTACCCATTTTACTGATGGAGAAACTGAGCCTCGGGGAGATTAACTAATGTGCACGAGAACGCTCGTGTTTAACATTAGTAAATGGCAAAGTTTAGACTCTAATCGAAGTCTTCTAGCCCCAATTTTGAACTTCTCTCTGCTTCACCACCAGTGTCTGGTCCATTTAGGGCCATTTCCCAACTCTCTTTTGTTGCCCCTGTGAGAGAAGAGTGAGGCAGAGCATCTGCAGTCTGAGAACCAACCCTGGAGGAAGGGCAGATAGGCTAAGTCCTTCCCCGCCATCAGCAGAAAGCAAGCAAGACTCAGACCGTCACTGTGGCCAGGGAAGCCAGAAGGTTAAAGCCAGCTTTGAACACCATAAATTTGTGAAACCATGTAAGCCCTTGAGTGCTGTGATATTATTGGTGAGATGAAGACTGTAGGAGAAAATTACGATTCGGAATTATTCAAAGGAGTGAAAACTATTTGGAAGTCGAGGGGAACAGGGGCTGGAGGCAGCTCCTGGCTCAGTTTTATTCTCTCAGGCACCCCATCTTTAGGAGAGATTTTCTTTCTTTCTTTTCTTTTCTTTTTTCTTTTTTTTTTGTCTTTTTGCCATTTCTTGGGCTGCTCTTGCGGCATACGGAGGTTCCCAGGCTAGGGGTCTAATCGGAGCTGTAGCTGCCAGCCTACACCAGAGCCACAGCAACACGGGATCCGAGCCGCGTCTGCAACCTACACCACAGCTCATGGCAACGCCAGATCCTTAACCCACTGAGCAAGGCCAGGGATTGAACCCGCAACCTCACGGTTCCTAGTGGGATTCGTTAACCACTGTGCCACGACGGGAACTCCAGAGGTTTTCTTTTCCCAAGAGTTCAGAGAGAAGTCCCAGAACAGATCCTCATTGGCTCTGCTGGGTCATGTGTCTCTCCCTAAACTACCCACGATGGCTGGGGGAGTCTGTGACATGATTGGCCAAGTCTGGTCACATGACTGGTCTGAAGCACAGCAAGGGTGGGAGTCAGTCCCACTGAGCTAGTAAGGCAGGTAGGGAAAGGGCTGTTACCAGAATTCTGGGGGGAAGGGGGGAAATTGGACAGGAAAGAGGGCTTTGGATGACAGACTAAGGATTTCTACTTTATAAATTGGCAGGAAGAGCTAATGGATGCTTTTACACAGGGTAAAGACATTATCAAGATGGGGTTCAGGGAGATGAATCAGGAAGCAGTGAAATTGTTGCTACTCATGACTTTTAATCATTAGGGGTCAATTAAACATACATACATCTACTCGTGTAAATTACTCAGCCATGTGGCATAATGAATAAGAGAATAAAGCCTGGCTTTGTCACTTACCGATGACTTTGTGGAAGTTACTTAACTTCTCTATGCCTCAGTTTCCTCATCGGCAAAATGGGTATCGTTTTTTTCTAGGCTTTTCATGCAAATTAAAGGGATTTACACATAAAGCAGAGAGTTTGCTGCAGTTCCCAGGAGCCAGGACACCTCAGGTACTGGGGAAGCCTCTGGCTCCGGCGGCACCGACCTGCCCAGGCTGGCCTGGCAGCGGTAGCCAGCCTGAGCGGTGACCCACTTGTGTGTTGCCCTCCGCAGCCTCTCTTGGCTGACAAACAGGAAGGTGGCAGTGCTGCCTAGGTGCCCCTGCCGCCCCCACAGCCCTGTGTCTGTCCCCAACCCTCACCTCTACTTGAGGCTGCGGTGAGCTTGGTTGGTGCTTCTCTCACCACAAGCCACAGTCCATCACAAATTGCCCTGTGGTGAGTTGCAAGCACATTTATAATGGATGAAATCAGGGGGCGAGAGCTCATCGCTGAGATATTTAGTAAACAAAACCCTGGGCCCTTGGGTGGGGGGCAGGGATGCTCGAGGGAAAACAGAGACAGAAAAAGTGGGGTCCCAGCTCCCTCTGAGAGTGCTTGAATGGCTCCACCCGTCAGCTTTTGTTTTTATTATTAAACTTATTTTGAAAATGTTCAGTCTATAGCAAAGTTGCAAGAATATGATAAACTTCCATACACCTGTCATCTAAATTCGCCCTTCCCAGAGTTCCCGTCGTGGCGCAGTGGTTTAACATATCCGACTAGGAACCATGAGGTTGCGGGCTCGATCCCTGGCCTCGCTCAGTGGGTTAAGGATCTGGCATTGCCATGAGCTGTGGTGTAGGTGGCAGACTCGGCTCGGATCCATCGTTGCTGTGGCTGTGGTGTAGGCCGGCAGCTACAGCTCCGATTAGACCCCTAGCCTGGGAACCTCCATATGCCGCGGGAGAGGCCCTAGAAAAGACAAAAAAAAAAAAAAAGCTAAATTCACCCTTCCTTAGCATTTTGCTATATTTGCTTTAGTTCTTTCTCGTTGTACACATGTATATTTAATACATGTGTACATATATCTAATGTAATAAAATACACACTGTTCTTCTTAGTGTTTTATTTTGCTAAACCATTTGAGAATACGTTGCAGCGGAGTTCCTGCGGTGGCTCAACAGGTTAAGAACCTGACTAGTATCCACAAGGTTGTGGGTTTGATCCCTGGCCTCGCTGGGTTAAGGATCTGGTGTTGCCGTGAGCTGTGGTGTAGGTCGCAGATGCAGCCTGGATCCTGCATTGCTGTGGCTGTGGCGTAGGCTGACAGCTGCAGCTCAGATTTAACCCGTGGCCTGGGAACTTCCTTATGCTGTAGGTGAGAGGCCCCAGAGAGAAAAAAAAAAAAAGAAAGAAGTTGCAGTAATCATGACCTTTCCCCCTCAAAATTTCAAGGACATTTGCCTGTATACCTATAGGAAAAGTCATCAACCTCAGGGGCTTGAGGTCACAATACTGTGGGTGATCTAATTTCCACTCTAATTTTGAATTCCACTGATTGTCCAATACCAGATTTTATAGCATGTTGTTTTGCTTTTTACAACCACACCTGCGGCATATAGAAGTTCCCAGGCCAGGAGTCAAATCAGAGCTGCAGCTGCAGCTGCAGCTTACACCACAGTTACAGCAACACTGGGTCCTTAACCCACTGAGCCACAACAGGAACTCCTATAGCAACGTTTCGTTTCGGTCCAGCTCCCCAGACTCTCCATAGTGAAGGTCCCAGGAAACTGGACCCCTTTGGTCCCCCTCCCCCCTCCCCACCGCTGGCCACTACTCTGCAGTCAGGTAGGAGAACTGAAGCTATGACCAGGTCAGAAAACAAAGCCAAGCTTGGGGTGACAGATGGGGCCAGACGTAAGATCTGGCTAAGCTTGGAGAGCCCTGGCAGCTTCTTCCAGAGGGTCCTCGGGGATGGGAGTCCAGGCGAGCAGGGGGAGGGGCATGTTGATTCTCGAGGGTACTGGGAGCCCAAGGGAGACAGGAGGCCCCCGTGTCTCCTCTGTTATAGCAGCCAATCCCTGGCCCTGGATCGGTGGGGGCAGGAGAGCTATTAGGGAGATGGGGAGAGGGACAGCTTTGTCATCTGAGTGCTAAGTGGCTACTTTGTATAGTCACTCAACAAACATTTACTGCACCCTTGCTCTATACAGAGAACTACTCTAGGTGCTGGGGGTGAAGCTGGATAGGTCCCCAGCCCCAGTCCCGTGGCGTTTTATGTTCTACTGGGGGATGTGACAGTTTGGATTGTGGTTATGGAAATAGTCACTCTCCCTACCCACCCCCACCTGCCCCCACCCACACATCCACAACCCTGTTATGAGCGGAATATACTTCTCACTGCTGATATATCATCTTGGCCATGATGCTTCTTTAGCCAGTAGAATGCTGGCGGTGTGTCATGAGCACCCTTGCTGTGAGGTTCGGCTTGGCTTTTAAGTTCCTGCCATCCTTCATGAAGAGAATATATCCCAGGGAAGTTCCCACTGTGGCACAGTGGGTTAAGAATCTGACTGCAGCAGTGTGGGTCACTGCAGAGGCACGGGTTCAACATCCAGCCTGGCGCAGTGAGTTAAAGGATCTAGCGTTGCTGCAGCTGCCACTCAGATTCAATCCCTGGCCAGGAACTTCTGTATGCCGCAAGTGTGGCCATTAAAAAAAAAAAGAATATGTCCCTGGAACCACTGGTCCAAGGAGAGTGAAGAATTACTTGGAACAGATCTGCACCAGAACTGCAGCCTGGAGCTTCACTGCCCTGGCTGAGCCACAGACTCACAAATAAAAGGAAACGCTGTTGTTTGAAGCCCCTGAGTATGGACGTGCTTTGTTACACAGCGTTGTCTCTGTACCAGCTGACTACCATGGGCAGAGACATAAACAAGCCAACTAGTAAATGCATGACGGGAACAAGAAGACAGAGAAGGCTGCAGGAGAGGAAGAGAGCAGAGATGCTGGAGATGCCACTAGAGAGAGGGCAGCCGGGAAGGCTCTCTGCTAAGGGAGAGGCGAAGGAAGCAGGGGAGGGAGTCATGTGTTATCGAGGGGAGGGGATTTCAGGCAGAGAGAGGGAGAGGAGAGAAGATAGGGAAATTGAGTTCTTGATGGAGAGTGGGGCCCCGAAAAGGTACCAGGAGGACCCGGCTCCTTTCCCACTTACTGACCTCAGCCTGAGATGTGGGGTTTCCTCCATGAGAATCACAGGGAGCAGCACACGCAGCAAAATCCCTTTGTAGACGGTACCATCCAGCACAAATGTGAGGGCCGGCTGTTGTCCGGTGTGTGTCCAGCGGTCTGGGTCCCCCATTTCCTGGACAAAGACGACATTTACTCATATTTCTCCTCGTGTGTGCCCTTGTGCCCAGCACTGGGGAGGGTAGGTCCACAAACACATTTATTATGCACCTGCTGTTACTGGACACCGTGCGGGGGTGTCTCACACAGATGGCTAGAAGGAACCTTGGAACTCAGATCCACCTGCTCACAGATGGGGAAACCAAGGCTCCCGGAGGTGACTTGACACCCTCAGGTAGAGCTCAGATGCTGAGGGATGGGGGCGGGGAGTGAATGGGGTGAAATGGGCAGCGGTCAGTGTGAACAAGAGCTGATCCATGGCTGAGTCTTAACCTTGACCTTGCTCAGTGGCCGCAGCAGTACCGCTATCTTTCCCAGGCTCCCAGAAATCTCCAAGGGGACCCCGGAAATGCAGGGCACTGAGGACAGACCTCCGGGCCCCGGCGTGGACTTGGCCGGGCGGGCCTTGCCCTGGGCTGCCCGGCTTTGCCACTCTGTGCCAGGAGCTCCAGCCTCTCCCCAGGGTGCAGGACGCCACCCCCAGCCACTCTGGCCCAGTTTCTTACAAGCTGCTCGGGGATGGCAGCGTCCCAGCCCCGCTATAAATAGCATCTCTCCTGGGCCCCAGACGGCTAGTTGGCAAACACTGTAATTTGCTGAAAAGTTTGGAATGTGTCTAAAAATGAAGAAGGCAAATGAGACCAGCCTTGAGGGGGGTGCGACCCGCGTATCCATTTCAGAGAAGGGCCGAGTCGCTCTCCTGATCTTCGCCAACATCTTCGCAAGGGCGCTGCAGGCAGGGCTTCGGGGAGAGGGAACAAATGTGGGTCTAGGAAGTAAATATTATATTTCCACCGACGGCGGCCCCCTCTTGTATTGGCCTCACCCCTGACCTTCCTGTCCGAAGGAGAGGGGCTGCCGCCACTGGGAGCGGGCGGCCATGGCTTAACCCTTTCTTGGACTGTGCTCGCTAAATCGAAGAGGATGTGGTCAGCTTGTAAGGATCATGAGCCAGAAGGGAACCCCCCCAAATAATTTCATCCAGCTCCCCCAGTTTGCAAATGAGGAGGTGATCCGACAAAGGCCAAAGAGCAAATTGCAGCTGAGCCAGATTTAGGCTGAGGTCTCTGGGGTCTCAGTTTGGTGCCAAGTCATGGACCCATGGCCTCCTGCAAGGGGCCACCTCTCTTAGGGAGGAGGTGGGGGTGGGGGTAGGGGGCTGCGGGGGAAGGGTCTGTGGCTCTCTGATCGCAGGGAACATGGACAAGCCTTTCTGAGGTTCTGGTCTGACTCTCACTGCATTGCTGGGAGGCACAGCCATTGTTGTTCTTACGGCCCCGGGGGAATAGAGACTCATTCTCACCCACAAGCCAGAAAGAGGCTGGAGGGAAACTCAAGACAAGATCAGAGCCTTGCCTAGCTTCCAGTAGAGCTCACTGCCCCAAAAGCCATCTTTATTATTCCTTGTGCTATCTTCTGAGCTCTTGATTTTCCCCTCAAGGCAGAGACAGAGTGTCGTCATGGTGGACTGGGAAACAGGAATTCTGAGCTGGAGCCCCAGATGCAGCACCAGCTCACTCGGGCAAGTCACTTCTCTTCACAGAGCCTCAGTGAAACTATATGTAAAACTATAATGGAAAGAGCTGGAGTTCCCGCTGTGGCTCATCAGGTTAAGAAGGCAATATGGTGTCCATGAGGATTCAGCTTTGATCCCTGGCCTCGCTCACTGGGTTAAGGATCCAGCATTGCCACAAGCTGCAGTGTAGGTCGAGGATGCCGCTCAGATCTGGCATTGCCGTAGCTCTGGTGTAGGCTGGCAGCTGCAGCTCCAACTCAACCCCTAGCCTGGGAATGTCCATATGCCACAGGGGCGGCCCTAAAAAGACAAAAAAAACCCACAAAACTTCCAATGATGGAGGCCCTAACCATGTGCATTTACATGCATTCATTCTCTTTGTCCTCGTAACAACACACACGATATATTCTTATCCCATTGTCCAGATGAAGAAAATGAGGCAGAGGGAGTATATAAATGTTCAAAACCACACCATTAAAAAAAAAAAGTTTGAAACCCACTGCCCTTGATGTTCTGAGGTCCCTTTCAGCCCTAATAATTTTCTGCCTTTGGAGACTTCAAACAGTTGGTAGCTCCAAGCTCTTGTCTGTTGAGAGGCTTTGTCTGAGGCAGGGCAGACCAGGAGAGGGGACAGTTCACACCCGTGGGGAGGATGTCCATGAGGAAGGAGCGAGGATACCGAGGGAACAGCCGCATCCCTGCGAAAGGCACCTGCCTCCCTGGAGGCTCACACGGTGGGGAATTGTGGCTGCAAAGCGACATCTTGTGGTCAGTTTTAGAACTGCACCCCATAGGACCTCAACGTCCAGGTTAATTCTAGAGGACAAGGAAGAATGGGGGAAATATTATATTACATTATGATCATCTACATTTTTCGTGGAGTGTTTAAAACACACAGACTTCAGGGCCTCACCCCACGCCTAGACAACCAGAACCTCAAGGTGAGGGACAGGGGGACTCTGGTTTTTTGGCTGAGGTGATTCTGCTGCAGCCTGACCCCAAGCACAGAGCTTTCCAAGGGGTGCTGGTCAGAGGACCTTCACTGTACAGCAGCTCCGACCGGTGTTTCACTGCTGTCTGAGCCACTAGAACTTTCTAGGCTGCTGACAATACTAAATCCATTAGGTATTATTTACAAAAGGAAATCTAGCTGCATCTTCCATTTGATTTGTGCTTTATTAGGAAATAAAATGGTAGCTAATAAAGACAATGTTAATATGGAAATCGAATCAGTCATTTTAGGTCAATGTCAATGAAATTTAGTCCATGGGCAGAGGATATAAATGTCTTTCTTTCCCCCTTTAAGGTAGCGGGTTTTTTTTTGGGGGGGGGGGGTGCTGGGTGAATCCTCCAAACACTAGTAACAACAGAACTCGCATTGTGGTTTATACTTTTTGAAGCACTTTACAGGTACTTTACCTGATTGATTCTTCCCAATTATCATGACTTCCCTTTAAAATGAGTAAGTCTGAGTCTGAGGCTTGGGCAGTCATGACCTCAAGCCACAAAGCAGGGTAACAGGAGCATCTGTCAGTTTTCTCTTGTGACCTGCTGCCTCTCTGTTCCTCCCTCACCCCCTAGAGGGATTCTCCTCTCATCCTTCCCCTGCTCAGGAAGCCACTCTGGCTCCCCAGCGATCAAGTCCAAGTGCACAGGCCTGGTTTCGAGACCAGGTAGCCTGGAACCACCTTCTCTCCCATCGCCCAGCTGGGCTCCTCTCCCTCCATCTCCTCCTCCCCACCCCTTGCTTGTCTGCAAACGAGTCCAGGCAGAGCAGCCCCTAGAGAAACAGAGAGAGTCCTCAGCCAGGTGGGGGTGGCGGGTTGGGGGGGGAGCCTGGCAGTGGGTCCCCTTCACAACACCCTCCAAACCCCCATGCCCAGCCTCCCTTTTTCAGCCCCTACCAGTCCCTCCTCCTCCAGGAAGCCTCCCTGTCCTTGCTTGAATATCCATAGGCCAGCAGGGCAGGACAGCCCCCTATGTATGGCCTCCTACCTGCCCTCCCCCCACCTCACGCATACACCTGCCCTTCGCCCTTTCTGCCCAGCATCGTAATCTTTTTTGAGTTATTTCTGTTTGTCCCATCTGTCAAGTGAGGGGGTAGGTGGTGACAAGGAGAGCGTCACCATCCATGCTGGAACCCACTGCGAGTCCATGAACAGAATGGGGGTGACGGACGGGGCCCCTCCCTCCCGCCCCCCGACCTGCTGAAGCGCAGGCAGAAATCACGCTGGCTGTTGTGATCTCTGGGGGCCGCCCTGCAGAGCGACCCACGGCTCTGGGAGGGACATCCTCGGAGCCACTCGGGGGGCAGGAGGGCCAGCTGGACGTGGGTGGCTGGCCTGGGAGAGGGGGCTGCAGGGCCTGGAGCACTGGCTGTGTGCCACTTTCATGTCACCCTCAGGGCACGGGGCAGAGTTTTACCCACACCCTACAGGTGGGAAAATGGCGACCCAGAGGCGGCTCTGGGGTTCACGGCGGTGCCCCCGCCTTTTAACGCAGCCGAGGCCAGGCCGGGGCTGCTTCTCAGCCCTGGAGGCACGAGAGAACTACAGGGGCCCTTTAAACTCCCCAAGTCCCCGTCTGCACCCAGACCCTCTCTGGGTGGGGCCCAGGTGACCATGTTTTTAAGGTCCCAGGGGATTCCAGCGTGTGGCCAAGAGGAGAATGGACACTACGGGCTGAGAGCACCTTGCAAACTGCCCCTCGGTGTCACTGCATGCCTCCTCGGTCACGGAGCCTCTTTCCTGGTCTGTGAAATGGGAATAACTGTGCCACCCTGAGTCAAAGTGCTTCCTTAATGAACACTGCCACACGCTTTTTTTTTTTTTTTTCTTCCTAGGCCATACCTGCAGTCTACAGAAGTTCCTGGGCTAGGGGTCCAATCAGAGCAGCAGCTGCTGGCCTTTGCCATAGCCACGGCCATGCAGGATCCAAGCCACATCTGCAACCTCCCATCCTACACCACAGCTTGCCACACCCCTTAACCCACTGAGCGAGGCCAGGGATCGAACCCCATCCTCAGGGACGCTATGTCGGGTTCTTAACCTGCGGAGCCACAACAACAGGAACTCTGCGACCTGCTCTTTTTGCCCTAGCCCTTATCACCTGCATACACACTAGATATTTCCCGTATTTATCCTGCACATGCTGTTCTGATTGACACACACGCCCCACCTCTGCCAGGACATGGTTCTGTTCAGGGCACGATCTCCGTCTTTGCCTCGTGTTGTCTTTTGCTGCATCCCAGTCACTAGTCAGCTCACACAGCCCTTGGCACACAGTCAGGGCTGAATAAATATTTGTTGAATGAATGAATGAATGAATGAGTCACAGTGCCTGGCAGCACGGCAGGCCTCTCAGAATGTCACTGGCATCCGTTGCTGCCACTATGCTTGTGGTCACAGCCTTCCAGCCCGAACGGCTCACCTCCCGGAGCTGCGTGCGATCTTAAGGCCACCCAAGGTCAAGCAAACTTTCCTTTTGCTCTAGAAACTTGCCTCCGTGCCCTGCTCCTCGGGCCTCCGATTCTGGGCACCAGCAGCGAGAAACCACCAAGTTTTAAGATTTCATTTGTAATTCTTTGCAGATGAAATGTCAGAACGATGGGAAAGGCAGAGCCATAAATCTGATCCTAATATAGCATAGAGCTTATTAATGAAGAATAAATCACTGAGGGAAACCTCCCCGGAGTGCTTGGCCGGGGCCCGCGGGGAGAATGGCATATTTATGTGCAAACCTATCGCATCTTGTACTTTCTCAGATATATGACCAAGGCAGATTTGCCAGGGCAGCAGCCTTAACATCCAGCAATTATGTTTTTTTTTTTTTCCTAGCAAAAATTCATCTCTTCTATAGAAATCTCCTAAGCATTTATTGGATTAGGACCACATCCAAATGTAGAAAATTAAACATACACACCGCCGTGGGACCTCGGCAGGTCCTGGTACAGAACGCCCATACCCCCACCTCCGAGATGCTCCCAGGGGGCGAAGCCGAGGCCCGAGAAGGGACCTGCTTTCCGCAGCATCACCCAGGTGGCTAAGGCTGGTGGAGACGAGAAACTGGTCCTTACTCCCACCCGCCCCCACAAAGATGTGCGTATTCTCATCCTCTCATCGCCCCCGTGTGAATTGGTTACCACAAGGGAGAAGGGGCTTGCCCGGTGGGATTCAATGAAGGAGAAGATGACGGGGAGATTCTCCAGTGTCATCAAAAGGGTGCCTATGGAGGAACGAGGGAGGCAGGAGAGACAGGGAAGACGTGAGGGGCGAACAGAAGCCACAATGATGCAGCGGCTTCTAGACGGCAAGGAGGTTGATTTTTGCTCAGAGCCACTGCCAGAGGGCATGCAGCCCAGTCAGGACCTTGGCTTTCGGACTGCTGACCTCGGACCGTAAGTGATGGAGTTGGGGTTGTTTGAAGCCACCGCTTGTGGTCATTGGTCACAGCTGCCAGAGGCAGCTAACAGCGTATAAGAGAGAAGCTGTGTCCCAGGAAGCTGCACCCGGCGGCGTCTGCAGACAGCGCAGGGGAGGGACCCCCTGCCCTTGAGGGTCACCCCACATTGTCCCTGGCGCCAGGCGGCTCCTCCCGTGGGCTCTTTGCAACTCACCCTCCCAGGCTGGGCTGCAGAGGGCCCTTCTCCCGTTTTCTCAGTCCCTCGGTCCCTCGTCTGCAGCTTTTCTGCAGCCCGACGCCCCCTCCATCACTCCCTCCAAAGCTCATCACCCAGCCGCCTAGCCCCCATCCCCTCCTCTCTTCTTATCCCCGAGAAGCTAAGGAAACAGCGACTTAGTCCAGGGCCTCCCCCGACCCCCGCGGCCTCTCCTGTTCTCAGCCACCAGCCTTGCCACCCCTCATGGCCTCGGGAGCCACAGGGCTGGAAGTCCCCTGCTCGATGCCTCTTTGGGACCTACTCCAGTCTGGTGATTGCTCTCTCCACCCCTGGGCCCTCAGGGACAGAGATGTGGCACAGGGAGCTCCCGGGGGAGGACCTGGGAAGAGGGGCAAATGAAGGGGAAGGGGGAAAGTGGAAATTTGTGAAAAAGCGGGTGGCCGTGGCCGTCATTCTCCAAGTCTGGCCAGTGGCCCGCCTCGCCTGGCCAGCGGCTTATTAAAGTGCACAGTCCTGGCCGCTCCTCTTTCTTCGTTACTGAGCAGAAAGGGTGGGAGGTCAGCACCTCCGGGCTTGAACCCTCCCAGTGCGAGATGGTCATGCAGCCTCTCCACACCCCAGGGGGCTCTGATTTGCACACAGCAGGATTATGAGGATTAACATACATACACAGGAGCTCCCGCTGTGGCTCAGCTGTAAAGAACCGGACTAATATCCATGAGGATGTGGGTTCGATCCCTGGCCTTGCTCAGCGGGTTAAGGATCCGGCATTGCCGTGAGCTGTGGTGTAGGTAGCAGATGTAGCTCAGACCCAGTGTTGCTGTGGCTGTGGCTGTGGCTGTGGCGCAGGCCGGAAGCTGCAGCTCCTATTCGACCCCGAGCCTGGGAACTTCCATAGGTTGCAGGTGCAGCCCTAAAAAGAAAGAGAGAAAAAAAAAAGTGTATTGTTAAAGAAACAAAACAAAACATAAATACATAAAGTGCAGAAGCCATGGGTACCCCCTCCATACCCCCCAGGGCCCATCATCTTGAAGCCCAAAGGATCTAACCTCTGCCCGCCTGAGGGCCTGGAAGTGCCAGAGAATGAATGCCCTTGACTGGCTAGCCCCGGGGACAGAATGGGGTTGGGGTATACCCCAGCTCCTTCACCCTCCAGGCAGATTGCTCTGAGGTGTGACTCCCTGAACCCCCCCCCAACTCCCCTTACCCCCCAGCCCCCCACCTCCACGGCCCAGTGAGATTAGGCCCCAGTCAGCCCGGGGTGACCTGCCTGATAACACACCTCCGCTGCCTTCCCTTCGCTGCCCCACTTCCCAGGGCTCCTGCTGGCCTGGCTGTGAGCTCCTCTGATAACAGCTCGCCCTGATTCCTCGTCCGTCTCAACCCCAGGCTGAGATGAGCCCTAGCATCTCAGGGTCTGGTCAGGGCCTGGCAGCCAGGAAGTGAATCCTTTTTGACTCCCAGTGTGGAGGGCAGGTTAGTCCAGACCAGGGGAGGTCACGGCAGAGCCTGGCGTAGTCCTGTGGCCTGGAGGCAGGGGTGCCATCACTGACCAGGGTCTGCCAGGATGGGCCCCATCCACCGGAAGTGGTCCCAGGAAAGCCACCTCACCCTTTCCTTTCTGTTTCTATTTCTTTTTTTCTTTTTTTCCTTTTTTTAGGGCCGCACCTGTAGCATATGGAAATTCCTGGGCTAGGTGTCGCATCGGAGCTGCAGCCGCCGGCCTACGCCAGAGCCACAGCAACGTGGGATCTGAGCCTCATCTGTGACCTACACCACAGCTCATGGCAACTCCAGATCCTTAACCCACTGAGCAAAGCCAGGGATCGAATCCGCATCCTCATGGATACTAGTCGGGTTCTTAACCCACTGAGCCACAATGGGAACGCCACCCTTTCCTATTTATTATTATTATTATTAGTCTTGTTACGGCTGCACTGGCAGCATATGCAGGTTGCCAGGCTAGGGGGTGAATCAGAGCTACAGCTGCCGGCCACAGCCACAGCCACAGCAACACCGGATCCTTAAGCCACTGAGCGAGTCCAGGGATTTCCGGGGACCGAACCCATGTCTTCATGGATACCAGTCAGGTTCATTACCACTGAGCCAGGACCTCTAAGCCATGATGGCAACCCCAGCCCTTTCCTTTCTCAGATGCCCAGTATCTGTGAGCCAGAGAGCTGAGCTGTGTTCCCAGCTCCCATAATCCCCTCTCTCCTGACCCCAAACCCCTCCATCTGAAATCACACCTCGCCACCCCGGCTCTCACCCCATCTCCCTTTCCTAGTTCCTCCAACAAAGCACACCCTCCTTAGAGACACATCGCCTTGAAATCTTGAAACCGCCACGCCAAGCCCCAGCTGCCTGGGCCTCCACAGCCACATGAATTCTAGTCCCCAGGGCCATTGAAGTCACCTCCCAGAGAAATCCCTATGATTTCATCTTCTATTTAATCTTTATTTCTCCTCATACTTTTTAGAACTTCAAATAATTTCTCATTTGTAGTAACTAGGAAGCCATAAATCGCCCCTTTATGTCTGAGGAAAATCAATTGTTATTTGACATTTTACCTTAATATTCCCGACTTCCTTCAACCGTAATAAAGCTTCCATCTGCCTTTTATTTTACAGGCAATTAGTAAGTCACCTTTTAAAAATTTCTCCACATTTTCTATCAAATGAATGCCAGGATCGAAAGGGGAGAGCTATTTTATGGGATTGAACTCGGCGAGTAGAAGGGGCTGATCGGTAGCCTTCGAGGTACCAACACTCATTAATGGGTTTTATTGATTCGGGGGCTTTTTAACCCTTAGCAATAATACAGGTGTCACCTGCCTGCGGCACTTGGGGGATGGGGTGGGGAGAAGCCCACACTGTCCCGAGAAACCCTTTGAAATGTGATCACTCCTGGCCCAACTCCACTCGCAGAGGTAAATCACAGCCCGGACACGCTCTCTTTCCTAGAGAGAAAGTTTGGGGTTTTTTTTTTTTTTTTCTCAAATTACCCAGGGGAATGTGACACGGCTGCCCTCCACCCACCCACCCCCCTCCCCCTACCCAGCCCCCAGGCGATCAAAGGGGAGAGGCCTGTTCTTGGGGTCTGAGGACCTGGGTGTGGCTCCCAGGTTTGCCTCTGTGAATCCTTGGGCAGGTCATTGAAAGAGCCTCTGAGACTCAGTTTCCCCAGCTGCTGAGTGGGGAGAAGACCCTCCTGCCGCCCCCCTCACAGGGCTGCACGCGGTCCACCCACCAGATCACACTGTGACAGACTCTTGGAAGATCATGGGAGATGGAAGAAACCAGGCAAGGAACTGGAGTTCCCGTCGTGGCACAGCAGAAATGAATTTGACTAGTATCCATGAGGACACAGGTTCGATCCCTGGCCTCGCTCAGTGGGTTAAGGATCCGGTGTTGCCATGAACTGTGGTGTAGGTCGGAGACATGGCTCGGATCTGACATGGCTGCGGCTGTGGCATAGGCCACAATTGGACAGCTCCAATTTGACCCCTGGCCTGGGAACTTCCATATGCCACTGGCGTGGCCCTAGAAAGATAAAACAAAAACAAAAACAAAACAAACCAAGCGAGGAACTAAGCACAGCTATGGCTACAGGTGGGAATCTGTCCACAAACTCCAGAATGATACCTTCCTCACTTTTTTGGAATTCATCTTAATCTGTTCTGTACCTCGGTTCCAGGGCGCCTTTCCCCAGCAGGCTTTCCAGAACCCCCAGCAGCCATCCTCCCCCCTCACTCACAGCAACCGTCCGACCCCAGATCCCTGCAGGCCCTTCTTGGTCCAGACAACAGGGCTGGATGCTTCAGAGCGGTTAGCAAGAGACCAGAGTCCAGGGGAGGGGAGGGGGGAAGGTGGCAAAAGCCTCGTCACAGACACGCGATGAAGCAACCAGAGGAACTGTTCTTGGTGGCAGGTGTCTGAGTGTTCACCCTAAAAGCCTCTCCACGTTGCTAGATGCTTGAGACATTCCATTAAAACGTTGCAGGGGGAGAAAGGCTCAGTCTGGGAAAAATGTCCCCCAGGTGGAGGGCCTGCCTGTGATGGGAGAGGGAGGAGGAGGGGGGCAAGAGCCTTCTGCATCCAGAGGAACCTGCTGAGGGAACAGCTTCATTATTTGTGGTCTTAATGCAAAACAAAAAGGCAGGGTCCCTTCTTCAAACATGACGAAGGATATCGAGATTGCAACAGCAGGGCATGAAACGGTAAGTGCGAGGTTCTTCTAAGGCAGGAGCCACCCAGGAAGCTCTGTCTACTTGGATGGAAGATCTGTTTTCTTTCTCTTAGGGCCACACGTGAAGCTCCTGGGCTAGGGGCCAAATAGGAGCTGCAGCTGCAGACCTACACCACAGCCACAGCCACACGGGGTCAGGACACATTTGTGAACTTTTCTGTAGCTTGCAGCGATGCTGGATCTTTAACCCACTGAGTGAGGCCAGGGATGGAACCTGCATCCTCACAAATACAATGCCAGGTTCTTAACCTGCTGAGCCACAATGGGAACTCCTAAAAGATCCATTTTAACCAACTCCTTCCCATCCATCACTCCATGTCTTAAAAGAACAATATGCTGAACCTAACATCTGATGCAAGTGGACAAAGAGTGGATAGCTTGGGGCCTCTTCTAATAATAATAAGAGCTAACGCTTATGTAGGCCTTGCCATGTGCCAGGCACTGATCCAGCACTTGACATTGTATTAATTATTTAATCCTCCCAACAACTAGATGGGATAGGACTATTATGCCTCCCATTTCACAGATGAGGAAACTGAGACACAGAGAGGATAAGTCTTGCCTAAGGTCTCAGAGCTGATAAGTGATGGAGGCAGTGCTTTTGATCACTCCTTTCTGCTGCCTCTCTGAAAAGATCGTCAGGAAAAGCCTGATAGTGACAGACCCCTGGATGAATCTTCACTGTTCCCAGAGGGTCACCTTCTCAGCATCTCTAGCTCAGTGCGTCTCAACTACAGTGTCACCGCACACCATCTTGAAATATGACATAGGTATCATATTACTAATGTTAATACCAAAGTCTGTAAATAATTGAACTTGCCATGTAAGGTCCTCGATGTAGATTCTTAGGGGAGCAGGGTGCCAGGGAATGTCATTACAAGGTGTGGCAGGGCAGGAAAAGCAAGAACCATGGCTCTTGCCTCATTAACATAAGATCAGAAGACTGCTGAGAGGGAGCCTCTCAACACAGCTGCTCTAGGGATACCACTGACACCTGGTGGCCACCAATGGAATTGCAGGCCTAGTGTCGAGGAGCTGCGAGGAGGTTCTTCCATCTGCTGTAGCCAGGGAGAGGAGCTATATTCCCAACTCCCATAATCCCATTCCCCTTAATTCCGTATCCCTCAATTTGAAATTGTCCCCAACCATTAACTTCTCTAACCCCATCTCCCTTTCCTAGTTCGTTAAACACAAAGTAAATCTAACTGTTTCCTCTCTGCAGTCACTTTGCCTCTAATCTTAAAGCCATCATGCCAAAGGGTCCTAAGTGCAGTCGCAGAAGGAAGCAGGATATCAGCTGTGTGTGGGTGAGTCAGGAAGACCCCCCCCTGGGGAGGAAGCCCCTTAAGGATGAGCAAGAATTAGCCAGGAAGACAACAGACGAGGGACACCCTAGGAAGTGGGGGGCAGAAATGAGTCAGGCTTTATAAGCAAGGAGTAAGAAGGTATGTTTCATACTAGGATGCACGCTATGATTTTTTTTTTTCCCCTTTCAGGGCCTCACCCGCAGCATATGGAGGTTCCCAGGCTAGAGGTCAAATCGGAGCTGCAGCTGCCAACCTACACCACAGCCACAGCAACGCCAGATCTGAGCCATGTCTGCCACCTATACCACAGCTCACAGCAAAGCCAGATTCTTAACCCACTGAGTGAGGCCACGGATTGAACCCGTATCCTCATGGATCCTAGTCGGGTTCGCTAACCGCTGAGCCGCAAAGGGAACTCCCGTGATTATTATTTCATTTCACCCTCACAAACAACCTTGCCCGGGAGCTATTACTGCTCATCTTTTAATATGAAGAAATTAAGATTCAGGAAAATAAACTTACCTGCCCAAAGGGATCAGATAGATAAGTGGCAGGGCCAGCTGCTCTGATGTGAGCTATGGAGGATCTGAGCTGGTACAGATCAGGAAGGGCTCGAGATCACCCAGGAAAAACAATAAACATGTGGGGTGGCTTTCACGAGCCCGGTCCTCAGAGGCACTGCCAGGACGACGAGGGTCCCAGGAAGACAGCTGGCACTGACTGGCCTGGGCTTCCACGCTGGACAGAGAAGGCTGCAGACATTGAGATTTACGATGGCCGTGACCTTCATGACTTTATGGTCAGGAGTTGAGCTATTTCATCTCATCACACAATTTTGCCTAGAAATAGCTGCAAACTTGCCTTCCAGGATGGCTTTCAGTCATGAGCGGGTGACCTGTGTATCTCTTAAATCATATTAATGCTCAGGGCAGTAGGCCTGTGCTTCCTTCCCCCGGCGGAATCTCTCGCCTTCTGCCTGCCATGTCCTTCTCTGAAGGAAAGTCCCTCTGGACCAGCCACACCAAGGAATTCGTAGGGGGGCAGGAAGGCCACTCCGGTGTGGCCCATCCTGGGGCCATCTGCCCCCCAACACACACACACAACAAACTGTCAAGGGGCAGCAAATTGGCCTGGGCTCCCCCCACTCTCTCTCTCAGGATTAACACAGGTACTTCCCTTCCAGCCGCTCTCCTCCCTTCCCCCACCCCCACTCAACTCTCTCAGCCTCATCTCCCTAGTGGCGGCTCCTCCCGAGGGACCTCCCTCAGGTGGGACCACTTGCTGAGCCGTGACATGAAGGCATGATCCCTTCCTACCAGGGGACTCAGTGCTTGCATAAGACCCTCCAAAAGACCGGGTGTAAAGGGTTTCCCTGTGTTCCCCCTGAGTCCTCCTCCCAAGGACAAGCATGGGCACTCCTCCCCACACCTGCCTAGGTGTTCGGGGCATGCCTTAGGGCTTGAGAGGTCCAGGTAATGGATGAAGATTAAGCAAACATCCATGCTGGGTGCAAACTGGGGGAATCCAATGGCAGGGCCCTGGGCACAGACCCTGGGGCCATCTCAGCCATGGGCATTGGCTGGAGATGACGCTGGCAAACAGTGTCCTCGCTGGTCCTTTTCATCACCCCCTCACCACTCAGCGGCACTTCCCTTCTCAGGAGGGGCCTCGAAAACCGCTTCCTCAGATCCGCCCCTAAATTCAGGCTCCTCCACCACCACCTTGCTTACCCCCTCCCCCATCCTCCCCTGGGGCCCCACCCTACACTCTCTTGCCCACCTCCACCCCCTCGGGAAAAAAGCTCCTTCACTTCTTTCTCGATTTATCTTGATGGCCCGTTAAAAGCCAGAGCCAAAGCCAAAATCATTAGTGATAGACAGTTGTCCTTCTCCAAAGGCAGGAAGGGCTGATCTTCAAACCCTGGGGACCCTCAAAATAAGCGGTAAATTAAAGGAAGAAAAGGAAAACAGGCCAGCGTCCACAACCACACGGAGGATAGCTCTCCTGGGACCAGTGGGCGCTCCCGGCTGTTTCTGGGGGTTTGCACAGACCTTGCACGGCGGGGCTGTAGTTCCAGGATCGGGCAGCAGGGGGCAATCGGAGGCTGTGGGCGGCTGTGGGACCCGGCCTTGGCGGTCTGGCCAGGGCTTTCAGCACCCAGAGCTTGGACCAATGGGACCCGCGGCTCTTCTCTCGAAGGCTCCCTGGAGCCAAAATCTGTGTGGAGGAGGTGGGGGGGCCAAACACTGACAGGGCGTTTCTCCTGTATCGGGAAATTGAGAGGCCCGGGACAGACCCCAGCACTCAGGCCCGACTGCGGAAGTGGGGGGGGGGGGGAAGGGGGCGGGGAGTAAAAATGGGCGGAGCCTGCCTCTTGGGCTCTGGTCCCAGTCAGTGATGGAAAGGCTGATTTATCGGTGCCTCTGTTTCCCCGTCTGTGAAATTGCAGGGTTAGCGCGTCAGAGATCCCTGAACCCTTAAAGGCAGTGTGTGTGGAGGGGAAGGAGCCTGACCTGGGCTGATTCAGAAAACCCATTGGGGGCGGGAGGAGGAGGGAGATACATCCCCCTCTTAGAACCTGAGGTGCCGAAGCTGGCCTCCCTGCAGGCACTGGTGCTCGCTGTGACCGAAAACTAGAAAATGTTCCTGATAACCTATGTGGGAGAAGAAATACGCAGCCTCTTCGGTAAATAAGAATATCAGCTCACAGAGTCCCAGGGAGCTGGGGTTGGCGTTGGTGGTCAGCAGAGCCGGCCTTCCCTTCCAGCTGTCCCAACCCCTGCTGGTCTTTCATGCCGGCTTTCTGGCTTTCTCTTCTCTTCCTTACGGAGAAATTGTCACCAGTCTCCTTAGCCTGGACGTTTGGTGTCGTCGCCCCCCCACTCCCCCCCCACGACCCCAAAGCCATCAAACCTAATTACCCGAAACGGCTTTGTTCTCGGTGGAATGAAATGAGGCTGGAGGGTGAGGCCCCACAGGTCCTGCTTCCTCGGGAGAAAAATCAGGGAGCTTGGGACATGGTGAGAGGGCTCTGCCTTGGCAGTGACTTTCACCAGCTTCCCCCTGGTCGAGGAGGTATTTATGGTGCGAACTCTTCTCCAGGGCGGAGGCAGATGACCCAGACCTGGAAGAGGTCAACCGAATGGACAGCGGTGGGGCGCTGGAGGGACTTAGCTGTGGCCTGGGATCTGGGAACAGTCACCAAAGCGCCCTCCTTGGGCAAGGAAAGAGGCACAAACGCCACCCACCAGATAGGGGCGGGGGGGGGGGGAGGGGGGGGCTAGGGGGGCGGGAGGCTCAGCGTGGCCGCCTGCCCAGGAGCCTCAGAGGCTCCCCCAGGGGAACTGCCTGTGAAGCTTGCTCACCCCAGGGAAGCAGCAGCAGCAGGACTATTATTATGACCTTTCACCTTGATCTTTCACCACAGCCTGACCCCTCTGAGGTGGGAGTGAGTGCGGGCAGGGCTCCCCATCAGAGGAGAGTGTTTAAACCGGGCCAATCAGAGCCCCGAAGACACTGTCCTGGGCTTGCAGCCTGGCCAGCAGGGTTAACAATTAGGAGGCTCCAAGACATGGTCCCAGAGCCGGTGAGGGGGTAACGTCAAGCCCCCAACCTTCTTTTCTGATTTCCAAGTGAAGAAAGGAAAGCAGATGTGTTAGCGCCCAGAGACAGTGGGCCCGTGCCCAGCCTCCAGCGGCGGCGGGTGGTGGTGGAGGAGGGTCGGCTCTGCCCTCGGGCCCCTCCTTCTGTCTGGGATTTGACTGTGTTGCCAGTTCAGTGACCTGTTCAGTGACAATACTCAGGGCGGGCTGGACTGCTCTGTCCAAATACAGGTGTGCCCCGGCCCTGAATTTATGAGACTTCAGACCTGGGGGGCCTGGGGCAGTAATTCAAGGAGCCTTCTGCCAGCCCGAGGAGCATTCCAGTGGCAAATCCGAGAGAGCGCGGTTGAACCCACACCTGCTCCCCCAGAGAGCATGAAAGGACCCTGAGGTCCTGCAGAGTCCCCTCCTCTGGCCACCCACCCCAGGGCACACCTCTCTCTGATTCCCTAACAGCCTCCTTCTCCCCCAACCCACTCTCCTCCCGGCTCCAGGCCCTGTGCCTGTGCAAACTCCTCCCCCCAAACACACACACACACACACACACACACACACACACACTTCAGCCCCTCTGTTGCCCTCTGACTCCTTACCCAGCACTCTCTAATCTGCATTCTATCAGAGACCCTTCCAGCAATCTCTCTCTGTGCTTTCCACCAGAACCTTCCCTTCTGGTTGGTTCCCATGGCCCTGACTTTTGCATGCCCATGGGCATTCTTGCTTTGTTCCTCCTGCCCCTCCTGACACACCCCAGCCCACACCACGTCCTGGTCCTACCACCCCCCCACCCCCCCACCCCCCACCCCCAGCCTCCTGAGTCCTTCCCTCCTTCACAAGCCAGCACCTCCCCAGGCCAGCCCTGCCCGGGAGGCCTCTCCCCTCTGAACGGTGGCCCCAGCATGCTTTCCTCCACCCCACTGGCTCCTCTTCCTCAGAAGCCAGTTGGGCCCCCCCAGGACCCCCCCCACCCCACCCCACCCCCCGCCCCGCCCCCAGAGCTCCCAGGCCAGGAGCCTCTTCTCTGCTCCCCTAGGGAGGAGCTCAGTGCCTGTCTGTGGGTTGACGAGTGATTCTGACCTTTACAATCATCTCCTCTGAACAGCCAGCAACTGCGGCGCATGGACAATGAGGTGGGTTCTGAGAAATTCCCACCCTTGCATTCTGGAGGGACAAGCCTGCTTGGAAAATTTATTGCAGGAGAGGCAGGCCAGGCCGGGACCTGTGACCCCCTTCTCCCACAGCTTGGGGGAGTGACCCTGCCCAGGTCCCTTGGGGAATAGCAGTATGGGAGCCCTGAGAGCCTCCTCTGGGGAGAGGCACATGGTCGTGACCCTGGCGGTGGCAGCAGGTGGGAGACCCATCAGATGGCCTCCGGAGCAAAGACAGAGGCAGCCCCGTGAGGGGCATGTGGTGATGCTAAGGCAGACTTGTAGCTGCTGCCCCATGACTGGACTTCCAGGCACAGCTAGAGTGACACCCTGCTGGGCCCTGAGTGGCTGGTGGGGACAGTGCTTGCAAGATGTGGGGAGTAACTCTTGGCATAACCCCATCTGTACCTGCCAGCTGATGAAGTTTTGGGGAAACCTTAGTAACAAATATTTGAAAAGGAGTAAAGGAGTTCCCGCTGTGGCTCAGTGGGTTAAGGATCTGGCATTGCCACAGCACAGGTCACAGACGCACCTCGGATCTGGAGTTGCTATGGATGTAGCTGTGGCTGTGGTGCAGGCCAGCAGCTGCAGCTCCATTAGACCCCTAGCCCGGGACTTCCATGTGCTGTAGATGGGGCCTATAAAAAGAAAATATTTTTTTAATTTGTAAAAATTAAAAAATTTAAAAACCTCTTCATAATTGTATACAATTAGTGGAGCACTTTTACCCATATTATCTAATCTAGATTTAGCTGTTATCCCCATTTACTAAACAAGAAAACTGACCTTGAATATGCTAAACCACAAGCCCAAGGTCAGGTGGCTTGTCTGACGCAGGCCAAGCACTTGAATGCAGGCCTGCCTGGCCCTGGCTCTGGTGGCCTGTCCACACTGCCCACACTTGCCTTGACATGTTGACCATCTGAACAACTGGTTGATTCGCTGTCTGACCCTTTTGGATTCCGAGTTGAATTGGGCCTTGAGAATTCTACACCCTGACACACAGAACTCAGGACATGTTGGCTCATGGAGCGTGGTGGTTGTATCACCTTGCTATATGGAAATGCTCTCGGCCAGAGCATCAAAAGAGATTTTTCCAACACAGAGATCTGATCATGCCACTCCCCTCCTTACAGCCCCTCAGCTCCTATGGCCTGGGCCCTCTCCCCCACCCCCACCTGGCCCTTACACTTGAATCCTTTTCTCCACATTAGAGCTTCCTGCCTGTGGCAGGTGCTGTGCCAGGGGCTTTGTTGGGCCTGGGCAGGTGAAGAGGGATCTGCCTTCCAGCACTGGATCTCACCAGAAGGGGATATTGCAGGCCTGCAGTGGGGACATTTGTCCAGCCCACAGGCTTTCATATATTTTGCATTTAAAATCCAGGTCCTGGGACCTACATGAGCCTGGGATGTTTTGAGGGAAGGGGTTCAGTAACC
This sequence comes from Phacochoerus africanus, assembly GCF_016906955.1. Classification (NCBI taxonomy): domain Eukaryota; kingdom Metazoa; phylum Chordata; class Mammalia; order Artiodactyla; family Suidae; genus Phacochoerus; species Phacochoerus africanus. The sequence goes on from NC_062557.1 coordinate 19,577,973, forward strand.
AGTAGGTAGCTCTCTTTGCCCTGTGTCGGCATGCAGCTGTGGGGCCAGAGGGGCCAGAGGGGCTTGCCACGCCATTCTTCCACCACCATTCTGGGGTCAGAAGCAGGTTGGCTTGCTCTGGAAAAGGTAGAAACTTAGTCCTAGGCTCATTATAGAATGTACTGCAATTCTGATTCTAACCACAAGATGGCGTCCCAGGGACCAAGGCCCACTCGTGGCGCTAAAATATTTAAATACTAAATCCCAACCAGCTTTTCTTAACTCTCCCTTTCCTTGTAGGTGGACGCTCCTCCTGAGAGGATAAGTAAGGTCCCTTTGACTAGGGTGTGAGATGCTCTGAAAGTCCAAGAACTGGGGCATGAATTGTTTTCCGGAAGTGGGAGTTGGGATGTAGGTTAAGCTGCCAGAGAATGCTGTTACGGTTGGAAAATGGAACCACACAAAACTAACCCAGAGGCCGAGGGCATGCATCAGGGTGTGCATGCGTGTGTGCACACATGTGTGTGAGAGACCAGAGAACCCATGTACACTGGGGTTTCAGAGCTCCTCTCTGTGTCCAACTGTCTGAGAGTCTGGACAGATAAAAATGTTCCTCAGAGGATAAACACTCATATATGTAGAAGGAGACGGATGTGGGGCCACTTCCATCCTCCTGGGCCACCTTCTTTTTTTTCTTTTTAGGGTGCACCTGCTGCATATAGTAGTCCCCAGGCTAGAGGCTGAATCAGAGCTACAGCTGCCAGCCTACACCACAGCCACAGCAACCCCAGATCTGAGACGCGCCTGCGACCTACACCAGAGCTCAGGGCAATGCCGGGTCCTTAACCCACTGAGAGAAGCCAGGGATCGAACCACGCACGCGTATCCTCATGGATACTAGTCAGGTTCTTAACCTGCTGAGCCACAACAGGGACGCTAGCATGTCTAGTTGTGTGGGCGGGTAGGAGTATGTGGATCAAGCATTTGTGGCTGTGCTGTGTGTCTGCCCTGCTCTGATATTTCTGCCCAGATGTGTACCCCTAGTGGTTGCTCTGAGAGCATCTATCACAGACTACGTGGTGCACTGGGCCTCTCTGTATTTGACTTTGCGGGATGTAGGGCCCCAGGTATGTCAGGGCCCTCAGAGCTGAGGCAGGAGGTGCGCACATATGCCCGCACCGTGATATGTGTGGCATACCCCTGGCGACCTGCCTCACCGGGGGCTCAGGCGAGGCCAGCTTGCTCTCTGTTTCCTGGCTGTTTTACCTCTCACGACAGTGTCCTCCAGGGCTGTCACTTGCCTCAGTAAACATTGCGCCTGCCTTTTCGCCGGCCAAGGATCCCTTAGGGGAGATGGTTTATTTCTTCAATTAAAATAAGAAGGGCCCTGGAGGCTGCACACTTGAAATTACCACATTTTAAAATGCTCTGACATTCATGAAATCTTAAATCTCATGGTAGTATCTCGGCTCCCCCCAGCCTGGCTTCCTCCCCACCCTGAACTAAGCGGTTCACCTCCTCCCCAAACTTGGCTGGGGAGACCTGAGTTTTTTCCTCTCTGTGTGTCTCTCTTGGTTCCTGTGATTCTGTTAATCTTTCAGTTCCCACCGGGCTTTTCTGCCTCAATGTGGTATTCAGGAAAGTCCAGGAAGCAGAAAAACCAGATTCCAATACCCTGTCCCTGGCTGTGTGAACTTGGACAAGGCCCCCAACCTCTCTGAGCCTCAGACTCCTCCATAGGAAAAGGAAGCTGGTGCACCCTGTGATCGGAAATGCCTTCCTGCTCTGATGCTGTGAGTTCTGAGCCCCTTTCAGTAGAGCCTTGTACAGTGTGGACGGAAGGGGTCAGCATGGGAGTTCCCCTTGTGGCTCAGAGAGTTAAGAACCCGAGGATGCCTGGCCTTGTTCAGTGGGTTAAGGATCTAGCACTGCCACAAGCTGCGGCGTAAGTCGTAGATGTGGCTTGGATCCCGCATGGCTGTGGCTGCGGTGTAGATCGGCAGCTGCAGCTCCGATTAGACCCCTAACCTGGGAACTTCCATATGCCACAAGTGTGGCCATAAGAAGAAAAAGGGGAAAAAAGAAAAAAGAAAAAGAAGAGGTCAGGCTTATCATTATTTTACGGTGAAGGGAGCCACAAGATCCCTCCTGGGACACTGCTCTTGCCACATCATCGCCTGGAAACTGGCAAAGGCAGAAGAGCACAGAAATCAGACACACGCTCACCACGGAGGGCTGCGATCTTCTCCTAGAACACCCCCGAAGAGCCAGGAGGAAATGGATGACAGCTTGTCTCCAAGCCCCGCACAGTAATTATTGGTGTTCGTAATGATGCCCCAAGGCATTACGTTCTCCTGAAATGCCTTCGGATTCATCAAAGAAAGATTAAACCATACCTCGTATAATTGCTCTTTGAATAGCTTCTTTTTTATTCTCTTGCTTGGAAAATTGATAACCTATGGATTTTCAATTAACTTTAAGTTACGAAGAACATTCAGTTTACCCAAGTATCCCATCCATTTTCTGTTCCCTGGTAGGAGGAGTTTATTATCCCTCTCAGGCTGCATCCCCCAAAGTTGACAGAGTTTGGGGGGTGGAAAACCACTGATCGGGCATTGGCAGCCCTCGCTCCGGCCCTTTCTAAGACTGTTGACCCTGCAAGTCAGCTAACCCCTCCCAGGCTTGGTTTCCCCACCTGTAAAACAAATAGACAAACAAACACAAAAAACGGACTAAGACCCGCTCCATTCCCACAGGACCATTGCTGGAATCGAGTAGCCTATGGATGTGTTTGAAAATGTCGCGTCTGTGCATATAAGAGATACAGGGGAAGCACTTGAGAACTGCTTGAATGACACCTGGGGCTCAGCTGGCAAAACTGCTCGCTTGAACAAGGAGTATTGGGACCCATGTTTTCCCAGCAGCAACCTGTGCAGCCCTGGGCACGTCACTAGGCCTCTCTGGGCTTCGGTAGACCTGGAGGAGACCAGGGACCACGAATTGGCAGTTCAAGATCCAAATCTTGCCATTAAAAGTCTTCTTTTTTTTTTTTTTGTCTTTTTGTCTTTTCTAGGGCATATGGAGGTTCCCAGGCTAGGGGTCTTATTGGAGCTGTAGCCACCAGCCTACGCCACAGCCACAGCAACGCTGAATCCTTAACCCACCGAGCGAGGCCAGGGATTGAACCCGAAACTGCATGCTTCCTAGTCAGATTCGTTAACCACTGAGCCACGACAGGAACTCCTAAAAGTTCTCTTTTAATGGAACAATGGTGTTTTAAATTCATTACCAACATTTAAAGACCGAGAGATCACACAGCTACCACATCCAAAAAAAACAAACAACCTCATTAAAAATGGGCAGAGGACCTGAATAGATTTTCCCAAGAAGACATCCGGATGGCCAACGCGCACACATGAAAAAATGCTCAACATCATTCATCGTCAGGGAAACGCACATCAAGACCACAATGAGCTGCCCCCTCACACCGGTCAGAATGGCTCTCAACAAAAAGACAAACAATTAACGAGGGCCGGTGAGCATGTGGAGAAAAGGGAACCCCCTGCACTGTTGGTGGGATTGTACATTGGGGCAGCCGCTATGAAAAGCAGGATGGAGGTTCCTCAAAAAATTAAAAATAGAACTGCCGTATGATCTAGCAATTTCACTTCTGGGCATTTACCCAAAGAACATGAAAAAACTAATTCGAAAAGACACATGTGTCCCCCATTCACTGCAGCATGATTTACAATAGCTAAGCAAGGGAAGCCGCCTAAGGGTCAGCGGATAGATGAACGGGTAGAGGTGCGAAATGCATTATGTGGAATAGCACTCAGCCATAAAAAATGAAATCTTGCCATTTGTGATGACATAGATGGAGCTAGAGGGTATTAGGCTAAGTGAAATAAGTCAGAAAAAGAGAAGACAAAATTCATATGATCTCACTTACATGTCGAATCTAAAAAACAAAAGTAAAACAGACTCATCCATACAGAGAATAAATGGGTGAGCGCCAGAAATAGATAGAGGGGATTAAGAGGTATAAGCCTCCAGTTCTATAAATCAGCCACGGGGATGTAACATACAGCCCAGGGAATGTCAAATAATATCGTAAGAACTTCGTAATGGGCGCAGATGGTGATCATTTCAGAAAGTAGGCAAATGTCACATTGCTATGTAGCCCACCGAAACTAACATCGTACATCAACTGTGTTTCAGTTAAAAAATAAATATAATTGATGAATAAAAATGGAAAGATCACCTATAAAAAAATCTAGAATCGGAGTTCCCGTCGTGGCGCAGTGGTTAACGAATCCGACTGGGAACCATAAGGTTGCATGTTCGATCCCTGACCTTGTTCAGTGGGTTCAGGATCCCACGTTGCCCTGAGCTGTGGTGCAGGTCGCAGATGCGGCTCGGATCCTGCGCTGCTGTGGCTGTGGCGTAGGCCGGCAGCTGTAACTCCCATTCGACCCCTAGCCTGGGAACCTCCATATGCCGTGGGCGCTGCCTAAAAAGTCAAAAAATAAAAAAAGAAAGAAAAATCTGGTAAAACTAGGCCCAAGTTCTTACCAGGTGAAATTGGCCAGTGCCAAGCAGCTATTGGGACCCCTCGATCTGTCACCATACCCCTGTGTCTCCCAGCTGGCTTCCCTCGCTTGTGTTTACTCGCCCAGCCCCTGTGGGTTCATGACCCATAGACGGAGGGATCGCTAAGGCTTTAGGCCTTGAGAGTCACAGTTGTCCCCAGGGATGGTGCCCTTTGTCCTAAGGCGAGAGAGCGACGTGGGACCTGCCCGGGGCCTCCCTTCCCACCTGGACCTGGCCGGGGGAGGGCACATTCCTTCAGCCCCTTCCAAGCCCATGCGGAGCAAAGCGTGTGGGGGAGCCCACCCCCACCGCAGTGCTCACAGGCCTTGCAGAGCCAGGAACTCACAGCTGCGGTTCCCCGCGTGCTGATTTCTGTTTTAAAAAATACTGCTGGGTAAACAGTGAGGGAAACCCGAGCTCTTCCCACACCACATAAATCCCCGGTTTGCTGTCCTATCTGGTTAGCTGGTTTTCCCCCAAATAATGGCACTGCTGCCTTGCATCAAGGGCTAGAAACGGGTGCCCGGGGACTTGGGCCCGGGAGCCTCCCAGGCTGGCGCCCAGCCCAGGCCTCCCTCCTTCTCTCTTTCAGCACTTCCTGCCCAGGGGCACTCACCTTTGTCCTCACCCCCTCCACCTTCGCGCCCTTCCTCCTCCGGCCTCCCCGTGTCTGCTTTGTCTCACTCCACAGGCCTCCACGGGGGAGACCTTCCTGGGGGACCCTGGGCTCTTCTTGCAACCCGAAAGCCCACCCCCCAAAGTGACACCTACCCCACCCCCGCTTCCCCTCGGAATGCCCCCCTGAGAGTTTCCTTCCAGAGCCTTCTGTCCAAGTGCAAGCATCCTGGCTCAGAACGTAAGGTCAGAGTCCTCTCCTCGGTCAAGATGAGTTTTGCCTTTTAAGGTTTCCAGACTTAGAGGGTGGGAAAAAGGCACCCAGTTAAATCTGAATTTCGGATAAACAACAAATACCTTTGTAGCTGAAGTGCGTCCCCAGGATTGCATCGAACATACTTAACTGGGCTCGCTATGCTTTCTTCTGGTTGCACGGACCTAGAATCTTCCCTTAAGATCACAACATGCCTCTAACTCCAGGCATAGAAGCCCTGGAAGGGGTGCGTTTATTGAGCGCCTACTGAGTATCTGCCCGTGGTCTTTACAGCAAGCTTGCACGTGTTGGTAGAGGAAAAAAGCTTCCGTGAGCTCCAGGAGCCGGGGTTCAGATATGGGCCACTCTCTGCATTATTGCCTTTTCCAGTCACCTGCCCACATCTTGGGAGCAGACAAGTGATGGCTGCAATGAAGCTTTAAAAAAATATATACACAAGAGAAATTTTTCCTTGGAGGACCCTCTCTCCATCATTAACGCAGTGTTTTCTGGGATCTAGGGAAAGACTCTGTCACCGGGTCTCCGGGGTGCGAGCTTCCTGGGAGCATCCGTGACAGTCGTGAGGACTCTATTCCATGGTTTACTCAATGCTGGCCTGTCCGTCCCACTGTGGGAGCCTCACAAAACTCCTTGCGGTCACTAGTGACCAGGACCACAACCTTCCAGTCCACAGTGATTTCCCCTTTTTTTTTTCCCGCTTTTTAAGGCCACACGTGCAGCATATGGAGTTTTCTGGGCTGGGGTCAATTCAGAGCCGTAGACGATGGGCTACCACACAGCCACAGCAACTCGGGATCCAAACCACATCTGCCACCTATACCACAGCTTACGGCACTGCTGCATCCTTAACCCACTGATCAGGGCCAGGGATCGAACCTGCGTCCTCATGGAGGCCAGTCAGGTTCATTAACCATTGAGCCACAGCAGGAACGCCAATTTCCACCATACTTAAATGTGTCTGTCTCCCGTCCCACCCCTCCCGGTCTTGCTGGGGAACAGGTGCCTTATCCGATTCATGCGTTCTAACTACATGAATGGATGCTAATGGCTTCCTCTTGTCCCTCTCAGGTGGCTTCTAGAGTTGTCCTCGAGGCAAAAACCTCTCGTATTTTCATCACCATCATCCAGACATTCCCTCTAAACCCTACACGCCGGGCTCTGGCAGGAGATTTCCTGCATCACCTCCCTCACCTCCCAGCAACCCAATGGGGAACGAAGACAAAGTTTATCCCCCCTTGGCAGATGAAGAAACTGAGGCTCAAGGGATAAAGTGAGTGGCCCCAGGCCATTCCGTTTATGAGTGGCAGAGCTAGCATTTGCACCTGGGCTTTCCCAATTCCCAAGGTCATGATCACGACCCTCTGTTTTGTTACCATAGGAGATGATACGGGGGGCTCAGCTAGGGTGGGCTGTCTTCACCCTCCATGGAGTGGTGAACTGCCCCCCAGTCTAACAGAGTAAGTAATTCTCCACATGCATCACTGTTTACGGTCAGCTGGCTCTTTTCACAGCCATTTATCCTCATAACAGCCCCACGAGCCTGATACTGTCATTCCACTTTGCCAACAAGAGAACCAAGGCTCAGAGAAGGGGTGTGACTTGCCCGAGGCCGCACAGCACCAGAAAGGCAAGGCCATACCTTGACCCCTGGTCTCTGCCTCCAGGCCCCAGGTTGTCCCCTGACACCCCTGCCTGTCCAGGCACAGGTTGGGGGGGGCGGGGTCAAGCTCGGAAGCAGGTCTCTGGCGCCAAGGACACGCCTGCTCGTTGCACACAATGGGGGAAATTCCGAAAGTTCCTTGGGGTGGCTCAGGTGTGGCCAAGCAGCCCATCCTCCGCGGGGCCCCTCAGGGACCCTCCTGCCGACGCAGGCTTTTCCTCTTCCTCTCCCGCCCCCCCAACAACAACCAGAAACGGGGTCCCCTCCCTTCCTGAAAACGCTGCTCCCCTTGGCCTCGCAGGGCTTTTTTCCACAAACAGCCACGTCCATCCATCTCTGTCTCACGGGCCTCAGGGCCTTGGCGGGGACACGCTGACTTTGAGGAGGTTAAAGGTGCTGGTGCCCGGCCTTCATCTAACAAATGGGTCGCCGTGAGGCGGGGGGGGGCCGTTGTTGTTCTTTCCCGGCCTCAGAAGAGGGGCCTGTCAGGAAGATGTAGAGGCCGGCAGGGGCCCCCGGCCGTGCCCTGCGGGGAGGCTGACAGACGCCAGCAGCTGTGTGGGCGCCGGGGTGCCAGGGCCCTGCCTTCCCAGCACAGAGGGGCCCCCTGCGCCCCTCCTGACCTCTCAGCCCCCCCCCCCCCTCCACGACCCAGGGCCCACCCTTCCTGGGGCAAAGGGCCAGGCGCTGGGCCTCCCTAGGATGGGGTCCCTGGCCAGATGCAGAGGCCAAAGCAGGAATCCGGTTACAGCCTGCGGGCCAGGCCCTGGGAAGCTCTCCCCCCTCCCAGCCTCCTATGGATTCCTTCCAGAGCCCCCACAGCCGGGAGCCCCTCAAGGGACCTCCCAAGGCTGTTTCTGTAGAATTTCCCCCATAACCCCCAGCCCTACAGCCTCCCTTTGGAACCACGGAAGTTAAGGGGAACCAGACCTGCTAGAGAGGAGCCAAGGTTACCCATTACCCACTACGCACTTCACAGCAACGACTTCATTTATTTGATTGATTGAGCGATTGCTTGCTTTTTAGGGCCGAACCCGCAGCACATGGACGTTAGTTCCCAGGCTAGGGGTCCAATCAGAGCTGCAGCTGCCAGCTTACGCCGCAACAACAGCAGCAATTCGGGCTCTGAGCCGGGTCTGTGACCTACACCCCAGCTCAATGCAACGCCAGATCCTTAACCCACTGAGTGAGGCCAGGGATCAAACCCGCATCTTCATGGATACTAGTCAGGTTCGTTACTGCTGAACCATGACAGGAATTCCGCAGAACAATTTCACGTAAAATTCCTCGGGTGTTCCCATTGTGGCCCAGCAGGTTAAGGACCTGACATCGGCTCTGTGAGGGTGCGGGTTCAATCCCTGGCCTCCACTTACTTAGTGGCTTAAGGATCCAGTGTTGCCAAAAGCTGTAGCATAGGCTGCAGGTGTGGCTTGGATCCGGCATTGCTGTGGCAGTGGTGTAGCTCTGATTCAACCCCTGGCCTGGGAACTTCCATATGTCACAGGTGCAGATGTAAAAAGAAAAAAAAATTCTCCAGTGTCTGTGGCGGCAGGCATTCCAATGCCGTGGGGCCAGGCTGCCTGGGTTTGAATCCTGGAGCCTCCTCCACTTCCCAGCTGTGTGACCTTGTGCAGGTTACACCGTCTCTCTGGGCTTCTGAATCCTCTCCTGAAAGATGCTGAAGGTGAGAAATGCCTCAGAAGGCTTTTGTGGGCATCTATTGAAGGACACGTGTGAGGCAGTAAGGTCAGTGGATGAATGGCAGCTATAACTTCCCTACCAGGGGAGCAAACAGAGGCTCAGAGAGGTGAGGGGACTTGCCCAGGGAAGTGGCAGACCCTGGAACTGAACTCAGACCCGTCTGAACCCCAAAGTCCGTGCTCCTTCTTCTGCATCAAACTGCTCCAGACTGGACAGCCACACCCCTGGGGACAATTCCCGGTTCTGCCATTTTTTATCAGTATGATTCTGAGCAGCTCACCTCATCTATCTGAGCCTCAGTTTCTTCATTTGTAAAATGTAGAGCCTAATTCTTTTTTTTTTTTTTTTTTGTCTTTTAGCCTTTTCTAGGGCCACACCCGTGTCATATAGAGGTTCCCAGGCTAGGGGTCCAATCAGAGCTGTAGCCACTGGCCTACATCAGAGCCACAGCAATGCAGGATCCGAGCCACGTCTGAAACCTACACCACAGCTCACGGCAACGCCAGATCCTTAACCCACTGAGCGAGGCCAGGGATCAAACCGGCAACCTCATGCTTCCCAGTTGGATTCGTTAACCACTGAGCCACAACGGGAACTCCCAAGCCTAATTCTTACTTTCCCGAAAATAGGAGAGTTGCGAAGGTCAGAGGAGAAATTGTGCGACAGGTAAATCCTGGACAAAGCGGGGAGGTGAGTCTGGTTTGTGGCTATGACCACATCTCCTCTACTAGCTGGCAACACCCTGGCTGCCTGTTCTGGAAGACGGGATGCCAAGGTCATGAAGAGCGTGCGTGCAGCCTCCAGGCTGCAGTGCTGAGACCCATGACTCCTCCTTGGGGAACCCTGTGGGTCTTTGGAACCAGCCAAGAGGGATAGCACTCTTCTGGTCCATGCCCATTTCGGCCCCAGTCCTGCAGCTCTGGGCTGTGGAATAGTCAGGAAGAGAAGAGCTCTGACCCCATGTGCTTGGAATGTCATCCTCCAAGAATTTTTTTTTTTTGTCTTTTTCTAGGGCCACGCCCATGTCGTATGTGGGTTCCCAGGCTAGGGGTCGAATTGGAGCTGTAGCTGCCGGCCTACGCCAGAGCCACAGCAACGAGGGATCCAAGCTGCATCTTCAACCTACACCGCAGTTCACGGCAACGCCAGATCCTTGACCCACTGAGCGAGGCCAGGGATTGAACCCTCAACCTCATGGTTCCTAGTTGAAATCATTAACCACTGAGCCACGATGGGAACTCCCCCTCCAGGAAATTATATTAACCCTCCAGAGAGACCAGCAGGGCCTGGGGATTGAGTGGACTAACTGGACAGTTGAAATGGCCTTGGGGCCTCCAGGGACGGGCACCAGCCTGGAAGACCATGCAACTGTGTGCCGAAGAGAACTCCTTTGGGAATGAGAATCGCCCTGATTGCTATTTCCATGCCCAGGTTCCATGGAAACCCTGGCCTCTGGGGGTTAGGGGAAGCAGGTGGGTGAAGGTTAGGAGGCCAGAGAGCAGGTGGGGGAGGCCTGGAGGAACTTCAAGGAGCTTATCTGACAGTCTTTCCCTTGCCATGGAGAAAAATGACTTGAAACCCCTCTAGAGATGAGTGTGGCGAATTGGCATGTAAGTTGGGGGTTAAAGAGCGGAAGGAAGAATCTGATTGTTTTTTTAAGTTACTGGGAAAGTGAGAATGTCACTTTGGGCCGAGAGAAACCTTTTTTTTTTTTTTTTCTTCTAGAGTGTGTCTTTCTACTATAGACGGTAGTGGGCCGCTGAGACTTGCAAAAAAAGCTTTCTTTTAATCCACCTTCCTTTTGCCAAGCAGCAGTAGAAGGGCCTTTAAATCAAATGCAATCAGCAAACTTGTCTCTTGCACTTATTCCCAGCTTCACTCCCTGGAATTTGGCACTTGATGGATGCTGGATCTGACTTAAGGCTTTTTCCAAATCCGAGACTTGGGGAATTTTGTTAACAGTGCAATAAAATAACTTCATAGTGTTATAGGAGGCACATTAAAGAAATTGTGTGTGTGCTGCTCTCTCTCCTTAAAAAAAAAAAAAAAAATACAGACAATGTTTCTTTAAAAGACTCCATCTGCAAATCCCATTAGATGTGCATATAAGGTTTCTGATGATTAATAGTTGCCTGCTCGGGTTTTGGTTGGAGGGGATGGTGTGTGTGCTGGTTAACCCCTCCCTCTCCTCTCTCACATTTCACTTCAGAAATTTGTCACTCTCTCCCCACCGCAGGATTTAAAAGTGTGTCTCAGCAGCCCTGGACCAGCTCTCTGCAGGCGTTTGCTGCAGGCTCCAGGACAAGCGCTCTTTAGCTGGTGCGTCTGGGCCGGGACAGTGAAAATGTTGAGTGTCATCAGCGACACATACACGTACAGGGGACCCCGATAGGCAAGCTGGTGCGTCGGGGGGGCCAGGAAGCCAGGAGTGAAGTCTGATAGAGGTGTGTACACACGTGTGTGGAGCCAGCCACCTGTGTGCGGACCGTAAGGAGCGACTTTAGTTTTGGTGTTTGTTTGGGGTCCTGGGTGGAATTTTTCTGTTGAACATTTTTCTCTTCTGTTTAAAAAAAAAAAAAAAAATTTTTTTTTTTTTTTGCATTTTTAACAAATTGAGTATAAAGTATACCAATCCAGCCTTTGAAAGGACTGAGACGTGGGGCAGACGGCAGATGGATCCAGTGGCCAGCAGCTGCATGAGGGGCCCCCACCCCCCAGCCCCGGTCTGGGGCTGCCTTCGAAACCCCCACTCAGAAGGCAGCGGGGCCTCAGGGCTCCCCCACTACCCGCCGACCCCGTTCTCCTTCCACCAGAAACCAGACTTCACAGCGACAGCGACGACAGCGTACCCTGACTTCTCGGCCTCCTGCCTGGCGGCCACCCCGCACAGCCTGCCCCAGGAGGAGCGCCTCTTCACTGAGCAGCACCCCGCCTTCCCACAACCCCCTGACTGGCCCTTCCCTGTCTCGGAGGCCCGGCGGAGGCTCAACCCAGGCCCGGCAGGGGGCTCCAAGGAGATGGGGGCCCGCAGCCCAGGCCTGGTGGACACCACGGGTGGCCCGGGCGAGGACTACGAGGTCCTTGGGAGCAGTGCCAATGAGACGGAGAAGAAGTCAACCAGACGGAAAAAGGAGAGTTCAGGTAGGTGGCTGGGGAACAGCTGACGTTTCCTTTACTGTGTGATCTCGGGGCGGTTGCTTGCCCTCTCTGAGCCTAGGTGCCCTGACCGTAAATTGGGATCTAATCTAATGAGAGGTGGGGAACTAGACCAGTTACCTCTGAGTTTCAGGATTCTCTGGTGATGGGGGCTATGACTATGTCCCCAGCCTTCCTGGGCCCCGGAAAAGATGTGCCAGCGAGAGAATGAAACAGGATCCACACCGAGTTGGAGGGCATGTGGGAGGGAGCCTCTGGGTAGAGGCTGGCAAGGGCTGGAGAGGGGCTTTCCTGCATATGGGCTGCCTCTGGGTCATGCTTCTCCCCACCACACCCCAGCCAGCTCCAAACAGTCCCAGAGCCCCAGGACTTGCTCCCAGGGGCGTCAGCTGAAACCGAGACTTGGAAGGTTAAGATCAAGGCTGGGACCCTGGGCAGCCAAGCAGAACCAGAACTCTCTGTGTCCAGGAGGCAGAAGAGCAGGCACAGGGCAGGGATGCAAGAGGCAAGCACTGAGCTTTGGGGCCAACCACCCAGGAGGTACCACCCTACCCAGCAGGCCAGGCCCAGGCCAAAGGGTCAGCTCAGCATGCTAAGGTCTGGGTGACCCCCAGGGAAGGCTGCCTCTCTGAGGAGCCCTCCAGAGAGAGTCAGGGAGGCAGGCAGCAGAGGGCAAGCACTGGATCTTGGCGTGAAGGTAACGCCCAACTTGGTGCTGGAGCCCCCGAGGCCAGAGGCTGGAGCTGGGCTGCTTGCTAAGATCCCAGCTAAAGTCCATCTCCTCCCCGTGGCGGGGACCTGTTTTTTCCTCATCTCCCAGTGGGACCCGCCCTAGCCCCCCACCACGGGCTTCTCTCACCTCCTGTTCACCTTTGGCCTAGATCCCTCCCCCATCTCACACGGCACAAGACAGTGCCCTGGCCTCCTGCCCCTTCTGCCCCACTGTGTCTTCCTGACAACTGCTTCGGGGTACATCTGACTGTCTGAACCTACAGAGGACCTTTCTTGGGGCTCACCAGGGGCAGGCTGAAAATGAGAGGAGCAGCCAACCAAAGAAAACATGCTCCGCTTTGCTTTACAAAGCGCTTGCAACGTAGCACAGACTTCCCGAGCATCTTCTCTTTGCCAAGAGGCCCTGGGGTTGCAGAGATGAAAAGGCGGTCTCACCCCCACCTCCAAAGAGTGCAAACGGAGAGGGAGGGGAGGTCGGCAGGTGCCCGTCTGGCAGTGGATGTGCTCCGATTCAGGGGGTTCGAGGTGCTGCAGGAAACATACCATAGCTCTTTTGAGTCCCACAGGTGTTCGAGTTTGATACAGCAGGTCTTGTCAGTGACTTGATTCTTTAGGCGTGGAAAAGGAGAGACTTAAAAGTTTGAGGGGAGCACTGCTAGCAAGGAGTCAAAATAGAACGACCCATTCATCTCAATGAAGCCAGGACTTTTCCGGTTTTAGCATTGAAAGTTCAGCACCCCAGGGACAGTTGGTCACCCAAGAAGAAAACTCAAATCCCAGACTTCAGACCCCAAACCCACCCCCTTCGGTGGATTTCAAGCACAATGCTTCATTTTGAAATATTGGGTCTCCAGGCTTGAAGAAGCCCCTCGGTGTGCTTGCAATGAATGATAAAAACCACAGCCCTCCCGGCTGCTCAGTAGACGGGCCCTTTAAGTCCCCAGTCGGCTAAATCCTGACCTATTCCTAAGCTTGGCTGGAGAGGTGCAGAGAACGGGGCATTTCTGCTTCTCCTCTCCAAGAAGCTCTCAGCCACTTGGGTCCGCGCCTCGTTGAAGAGCCCTCCCCTCTGTGGCGCCTGCCACCGTAGCTCCTCCATCTCTGCCCACATCCACCTTGGCTGCATCCAGGGGCCTGGGAGCCAAGGGCACTGGGAAGACTCAGGCAAAGCCAAGGGCTGGATGTAGGCAAGATCATTCCGCATTTTGGCGAGACCCAAATACACTGTCTCTCCTTTCGGCGAGTGGCCCATGGATGGCGCTGCTCATGTGCTAAGCTGCTGGCCACCCCAGGGCACAAAGACACCTTCCTCAGAGGGTCTGTCTTTGGTCGGGGGAGGTTCCCAGCCAGGAGGGGCCCTGGGTTCTCCCTCCAAGTCCCCTCAGAAGCAGCAGAGGAGCAGCAGTCACAAAGCAGGGCACAGCAAGCTGACTCTCATTCATTCTCGGCGGGGGGTGGGGTGGGGGGGGGCCCCCCAGACCCGCTCAGGTCAGCATGGAAATCCTCATTGCCCATGACTTGCATCTTCCTTTGCAATTTAACTGAACGGGAAGGAGGCAGGAAAGATCAGCTTTGAAAGCGCCTGAAGAAAAGGGAAAACGATGAGCAGGGCTCACAACCAACTGCAGGAATCTGGAATTCAGTTCACGAGACACAAACCCACAAAGAATCCCCCACCCCCACCCCACCCTTCCAATCCTGAGCCACTGGCTGGATTCTCTATTTGAAATTTTGACAGTCTGTTCATGGTGGACTTTGGGTATTAATTTTAATTTTTTTTTAATTGACATTAAAACATTCTTTCTCTTGATTACGTGAGTGCCTCTCGCGCCTCACCCTGGCCCCTGCTAACTATCTCTGGAAGGCTAACCAGCAGTGAGCAGAAACGTTTTTTCCATGGTGCTTCATAGTCAGGCAGCCAAGCTGCAGGATCAGCACGGTCCCTTTGACTGCATGACTTTGGGGAAGCTCTTAACTTCTCGGAGCCCCTGTTTCCCCAGCTGTAAAATGGGACTCTAACGATATCACTTTCCCCATGGAGTCACTGCGAAGGTCAAACGCTGTGATTCCTAAGATTAACCCTGTGCCTGGCATGTGAGTTCCATAAACTGAGTGGTATGAGGCCCATATGTGCAGAACAAGTCAACACTGAATCTGACAGATAGCCCTGTGTTTATGGGGATGGTGCAATTGAATATTTCAAATATGTTGTTTCAGAAATTCTTGAGTCTGGGACGTAAGATGGGGGAACTTCTTGCCATCATTATTGTCCTGAAATCCAGTGGCCATCAGTTAGGAGCCTGGAGCTCAGAGATCTGCTGGAGCGGGTGGGGTGAGGGGGTGAGTTGTGCCAGGTAAATTCATCCCACACTGGCTGACCTGGCCAAGGAGGGTGCATAACGGAGAGGTGTCTCAAGAGGAACGTTCTCTGCTCTCCCCTGTCCTTCGTCTGACAGTCCCCACTGTCCCCCGTCATTGCCTGTCAGTGGAAGTGGAGCCGATTTGCTCAGGAAAGTAGGGCTCCCTGGCCCCCACCCTGAGACCTTCTGTCAGTTCACAGCACAAGACTGATTTAAGAGACTGGTGGATGTTAACTCAGCCCAACCAGGCCCTCCCCAGGGCCAGGGGGGTGTTAAAGACCCCTGCTGGCAGGGACAGCTGCGAGGCCACTATCGTTTGCCCCCAGCCTGTCGTGGCTACCGTGGTCGTCCTGAATTTATGGGAACGAAGGATTTCGCGGTGATTTCCTGACGGGGTTCAAGGGAAGGTCGCTCGTGATCAGTTGGGCTCCAGGTGAACAGATCACCCGCCTGGGAGGGCCGGGTACCCGGGCTCCGTGCAGCTCTGATCACCAACGCTCTCATGTACTCACTTTGCCTTCAGCGGACTAGCTTTGTCCCCTCGGCAGCTCCAACTCGTGTGTCCCCCAGGGCTCCTCCTTCCCCGATTTCCTCCCCACGAGATCTGATCGTCACTTGTACCTGCCCAGCTACGTGCACCCTTCTTCCCCTGAGGCTGAAAAACCCTTCACAGATTGGCCTCTTTGCTACCTGATTTCCAACTACAGGCTACCCCTCCCACTTCCACCTCCCCTCACCTCGCTGAGCAGCCCTGCAAACACACCCTGATTTTTCTCCCCATCACACTCCTGTTTTCTCAGTGCTTCTCCCTTACCTCAAACACCCTCTGCCCACTTATTTTGAAAGCCACCTACTCCAAGGATCCATCCTTCCTTCCTTCCTTTCTTTACTTGTACATAGCATCATTTCCGTGAAAGCCGCAGTTTGGAAGTTTCAAATTATTGGAGTTCCTGTTGTGGCTCAGTGGTAAGCGAACCCGACGAGTATCCAAGATCCCTGGCCTCACTCAGTGGGTTAAAGATCTGGCGTTGCCACAAGCTTTGGTGTAGGGTCACAGACAGGGCTCGGATCCCAAGTTGCTGTGTCTGTGGCTAGGCTAGGCCAGCAGCTGCAGCTCCAGTTCGACCCCCGGCCTAGGAACTTCCATAGGCCGAGGGTGCGGCCCAAAAGAAAGAAAGAAAGAAAGGGGAAAAGAAAGTATAGCATTGCTAGAAACTGTACTGATTTTATAAATAACAGCTTATATCTTCATAAAGGAGCTCTCCTAAGATTTCTTACCATTGGACATCATGTATTTGAAATCTTTTAAAATTGCAGTCAAAAACACATAATGTAAGATGTACCATCAGAATTTTTTTTTTTTTTTTTTTTTGCTTTTTAGGACCTGTGGCATATGGAAGTTCCCAGACTAAGGGTCGAATCCGAGCTACAGCTGCCGACCTACACCACAGCCACAGCAACACGAGATCCTAGCCACCTCTGCAACCTACACCACAGCTCACGGCAATGCCAGATCCTTAATCCACTAAGCAAGGGCAAGGATCGAACCTGCATCCTCATGGAGCCTAGTCAGGTTTATTCGCACTGAGCCACGACAGAACTCACAACCATCAGAACCATTTTTAAGTGAACAGTTCAGTGGGGTTAACTATATGCATACCGGTTGTGCAACAGATCTGTGGAATTTTTCATCTTCCAAAACTAAAACTATATCCACTGTAAAGCAACTCCTCTTACCCTCTCCGCACAGGCCCTAGCAACCAGCATTCTACTTTCGTTTCTAAGAATTTGACTACATACATACCTCATATAAGTGGGAGCAAGCAGCATCTGTCTTTTCGTGACTGGCTTGGTTTACTTAGCACAATGTCCTCAAGGCTCAGCCATGTTGTAGCGTACCATAGGGTTTCATTATTTGGTAAGGCTGAATAATATTCCATGGCGTGCATAAACCACATTTTCTTTGTTCACTCATCTATCAATGGCTTGCTCTCTTGGCTATTATGAATAATTCTGCAATGAACGTAGGTATGCAAATATCTCTTCCGGATCCTGCTTTGAATTCTTTTGGATATATACCCAGAAGTGGGATTGTTGGATCATATGGTAATTCTACCTTTAATTTTTTGAGAGACCTCCCTACTGCTTTCCACAGCAGCTATATAATATTTACAATCCCACCAAGAGTGCACAAGCGTTTTAATCCCCCCACACCCTTGCCAGCATTTGTTATTTTCTGGGATTTTTTTTTTAAATATTATTGTAGCCACGCTAATAGGTATGAGGTGACATTTCACTATGGTTTTGATTTGTATTTCCCTAATGATTGGTGATTTGAGCATCTTTTCATATGCTTATTGGCCACTTGTATATCGTCTTTGGAGAAATGTCTATTCAAGTCCTTTGCCCATTTTTAAATTGGATTGTTTGATTTTTATTGTTGACTTGTAGGCCTTCTTTGTATATACTAGATATCAACCCCTTAGCAGATATATGAGCCGCAAATATTTTCTCCCATTCATTCCATAGGTTGCCTTTTTATTCTGTTGATTCTTTCCTTTGAGGCACAGAAGTTTTTAAGTTTGACGTAATCCTACTGGTCTATTTTTGCTTTTGTTGACTATGCTTTAGGTGTCATATCCAAGAAGCCATTACCAAATTCCAAAGTCATAAAGCTTTCCTCCCATGTTTGCTTCTAGGAGTTTCCTAGTTTTAAGTCTTACATTTTTAGGTCTTTAATGCATTCTTTGGTGTCTTTTGTCTTTTTAGGGCCGCACCCACCACCTATGGAGGTTCCCAGGCTAGGGTTCTAATCGGAGCTACAGCTGCTGGCCTACACCAGAGCCACAGCAATGCCAGATCCAAGCTGTGTCAGTGACCTACACAGCTCATGGCAACGTCAGATCCTTAACCCACTGAGAAAGGCCAGGGATGGAACCTGCAACCTCATGGTTCCTAGTCAGATTCATTTCCACTGCGCCATGACGGGAACTCCTTTAATGCATTCTGAATTAATTTTTATATATGGTATAAGATAAGGATCCAGCTTCATTCTTTTGCATATGGAGATTAGTTTTCTCAGCCATTTGCTGAAGACTATCCCTTTCCCAAGTGAACCCTTGGCATCTTTGTTGAAGATCATTTGCTCATCTATGCGAGGGCTTACTTCCCAGCTTTTTTTTTTTTTTTTTCTGTTCTGTTGATCTGTGTGTTTGTTTTTGGTGCCAATACCATACTCTTTTGATTACTGTAGCTTTGTAGTATGTTTTGAAATCAAGAAGCATGAGGCCCCCTGCTTTGTTTTTTTCCTTCTCAAGATTGTTTTGGATATTCCAGGTTCTTTGTAATTCCATATGAATTTTAGGATAGCTTTTCTTCTATTTTTGCAAAAAATGCCGTTGGGATTTTGAAAGGGATTGCACTGAATCCGCAGATCACTTTGGGTAGTAGGGACATGTTAACAACATTAAGTCTTTCAATCCATGAACGCAGGATGTCTTTCCATTTATTTGTGTCTTTAATTTCTTTCAGCAATGTTTTATAATTTACAAGTCTTTTGCCTCCTTCGTTAGGTTTATTCCTGGGTACTTTATTCTTTTTGATGCTTTGTAAATGAGATCGTTGTCTTACTTTCCTATCGTATTGATCATTTTTCATGTATAGAAACACAAGTGATTTGTATGGGTCGATCCTGTATCCGGCAACCTTGCTGAATTTATTTCTTAGCTCTAAGAGGCTTGTATGCAATCTTTAGCATTTTCCACATACAAGATGTTGTCATCTACAGAGATCATTTTTCCACCTCCTCTTTGATTTAGACACCTCTTCTTTCTTTTTCTTGCCTGATTTCTCTGGCTAGGACTTCCAATATTATCTTGAATAAAAGTGGGGAGATGGAGTTCCCGTCGCGGCTCAGTGGTTAACGAACCCGACTAGGAACCATGAAGTGGTGGGTTCGATCCCTGGCCTTGCTCAGTGGGTTAAGGATCCGGCGTTGCTGTGAGCTGTGGTGTAGGTGGCAGATGAGGCTCGGATCCTGCATTGCTGTGGCTCTGGCGTAGGCCGGTGGCTATAGATTCAAATTTTTTTTTTTTTGGTCTTTTTGCTATTTCTTGGGCTGCTCCCGCGGCATATGGAGGTTCCCAGGCTAGGGGTCCAATCGGAGCTGTAGCCACCGGCCTACACCAGAGCCACAGCAACGCGGGATCCGAGCCGAGTCTGCAACCTACACCACAGCTCACGGCAACGACAGATCATTAACCCACTGAGCAAGGCAGGGACCGAACCCGCAACCTCATGGTTCCTAGTCGGATTCGTTAACCACTGCGCCACGACGGGAACTCCCTATAGATTCAATTTAACCCCTAGCCTGGGAACCTCCATATGCCATGAGAGTAGCCCAAGAAATGGCAAAGAGACAATAAATAAATAAATAAATTTTAAAAAGTGGGGAGAATGGGCATCTTTTTCCTCATCTTAGAGGAAATGATTTCAATTTTTCACCACTGAGTATGATGTTAGCTGTGGGCTTTCCATAGATGGTCTTTATTATATTGAGGTCATTTCCTTCTATTTCTAGTTTGTCGAATGTCCAAGGCTCCTTTCAAGGCCCGCCTCCCCACACCCATGCCTGGTTGATAGCTCCGTTTTAGCATCAAACCACAGTTGGCCTGTATCCAGAGTCATAGATGCAGATGGCTGCCTTTTTCCTTAAACCCGAAGTGTCTGGAGGGCCGGAATGCCACCTTCCTCGCCTGTGCAGGCTCCCTTGCACCTGCTGAAACATTTTCGCACAGGAGACGCTCACGCAATAGCTGGTCAATAACCTCTGCACGGCAGGCTGGCATCGGCTCATTCATCTTCTCACTTTTTGAGATTGGCTCCACCACCCGGCATGAGGGTTTTCACCACATGTGATGTGCTTCTGTAAAATGCATCAGGAACTTTTATAGTCTCACTCATGAAAAAGTGTGCAGAAAACCAGACTTCAATCATAAAACCAGCGCGGGGTCAGGGTGAGTGCGAGGGTCAGAAAGATGCATAAACACACCCACATGCAGGCTGGGCTGACTCACAGGAATCCCTCACGGGGTCCCAGGGTCAGATCCCAAGTACTGCCATGGCTGGGAAGCACATGGAGCTGCTGTGGCTGAGCAATAAAGGTGACCCACCATGGCCAGGCAGTTGGGGAGGGGGTTGCTCACGGCAGGGCAGCTAGAGGCCCAGCTGCCACAGGGACAAGGGGCTGTGCTCTCCGGTCTAGAGGGAAGGGCCTCTTTTTCTAATTTGCAGAGAGGTCCCTGTGGGCTTGAGTCAGCCTTGCCAAGCACCCCCGTGGCCCTGCTCCCTCTGGCTCCTCAGTGGTAGGCACGGCTGCTACGGGGAACCGGGGGGCATCTTAGTTTGCTTGGGCTGCCACTACGAAATACTCCAGACTGGGTAGCTTAAACAGCAGACACTTATTTTTCCCACAGTTCTGGAAGCTGGAAGTTAGAGATCAAGACGTTGGCAGGTCTGGTTTCTCCTGAGGCTTCTCTCTTTGGTAAACAGTTGCCATCTTGTCATGTCCTCAATGTGGCCTTTCCTCTGTGTGATATTTCCTCCGTGTTTCTCTTTGAAGACATTAGTCAGATTAGATTAGGGCTCACCCCTACAGCACCATTTTTTTGCAACTTTTAAATTTTGGGGGCCACACCTGCAGCACATGGACGTTCCCCGAGCCAGGGATCAAATCCCCACCCCAGTAGTGACAATGCCAAGTCCTTAACTGCTATGCCACTAGGGAACTCCACGCCCCAGCCTCATTTTAACTTAGTCACCTCTTTAAAGACCCTGTCTCCAAATACAGTCACATTTGGAGGTACACTGGGGCTTAGAATTTCAGCATATTGATGGGGGGGGGGGTGGCATGATTCAGCCCATCAACAGAGGGTACAGGGACAAGGTGCTAGCAGTGGCACAAATGCTCCAGTTAAAACCCTCTCTGTCAACCCCTCAGAGGTGCGCACGACCTCAGAGCCAGCCTGGGGTCCTCTGACCCTTGAGCTTTTCCACTCACATGGAACATTGTTTCTGGCTACAAGCAGCTCCCCGCACTGTTATCTAACCCCCGTAAGGAGAGAAGAAAAAAGTGGAGACTGTTCTTAGGAGGGAATCTCTAAAGAAGCAGACAGTTTGACAGAGGAAGAAGGAAAGGAGGTGATAACGAAATAAACGGACAACCCCAGTGAGTGTCACCGGGTCACGAGCATGACACTGAGTACCAGGCTGGGTGGCCTCAAATATACACCCACTCCCTTCCGAGGGCCAGGACTCAAGGCCCCTGAAGACCCCCTGGGACCAGCTCCCCCAGGGCCCACTCTGCTCACAGAATCACACTGCCCTGGCCTCTGGCCAAGATTCCTTTCCCAGCTCCCTCCTTGTATATGTCATGTTTTTCCTTGAATTCAGTGGTGGAGGGACAGTGTAAGCCACGGGGCCTGGGGCCTGAGGCCTACACTTCCTTTGGTGACAGCTGAGGGTGACATCTGGAACTTATAAACACAAACAAAGCCCAGCGCTGCCCACGCCTCCCCCGACCATCTCGGAAGTTTGCTGCTGCTCCCACCTCTCATCGCCACTGCACTCGACTCCCTCCATGCCTCTGCTCCCCTCTTCTGCCAGCCCCACTCCCCACCTCCTCACCCAGCCCACCCTACTCGCCCTCATCCCTGCCCCCCCCACTGCCCCCCCCCACCTGGCACTTAAGCCAAGAGGACTTTAGCTCTAGGCATGCCCATCCCAGCAAACATTCCTGAATCCCCCAACCCTACTGCTAGGCTCCTCGCAGAGGCTGAGAGCCCTGCCTTGCCTCTTCAGATCCCCAAGGGAGGGGGAAAGGGCCAGGACATTGAGGTGGGGTGGGACCCAGAGAGAAAGGCAGGCCAGTCCCTGGAAGCCAGGGGGGTCTGGATGCAAACGCCCAACTGGCCTTGGGCCTGGCTCTTATCTCTTTTGAGGGTTTGACTCCTCCCTCTGAAGTTGAAAATATTAACACTAGGAGCTCCCACTGAGGCTCAGGAGGTTAAGGACATGATGCAGTCTCCGTGAGGATGTGGGTTCCATCCCTGGCCTCACTCAGTGGGTTAAGGATCTGGGGTTGCCATGGGCTGCACCATAAGTCACAGATGCAGCTCAGATCTGGTGTAGCCTTGGCTGCAGTATAGGCTGGCAGCTGCAGCTCTGATTCAACCCCTAGCTCGAGAACTTCCACATGCCACAGGTGCAGCCATAAAAGGAAAAAGAAAAAGAAAAAAAAAAATATATATATATATAAATTAGTGAGGACATGAAAAGTCTGCACTGTGACAGCCAAGGAGGCTACAGACACCATTTTCAGAGGATTTGCCATCATGCCCCAAATATCCCCTCACACTTCCCTCCCTGGGGAGTCCTGGGAGACCAACCTGGACCCAGACCCAGATAGCATCCCTGAAGCAAGCACAACTCCATAGTCACCAACCCCACAGCGCAGTGTGATATATGTGGTAGCTGTAGTCGGGACTGGTCCCAGGGGACAAGCCATTTCGTCTCTGCGTCTTACTTTCTTCATCTGTTCAATGGGCTGATGTATACCTTACCTTCCTCGCAGAATAATTAAGAGGATCCAATAGGAATCTGCCTAATATTGTGGAAATAGCTTCCTATCAAGGACCCCTGCATTCTCAGCCCAAGTCAGCTGAGAATTTGCTGTGCATCTTCAGGCAAGTCTCTTACCGTCTCTGGGCTGGCTTATAAGATGACAAGGCCACATCAGGTCATCTCGAAGCCCCCTTCCTGTTCTACTGTTCTATGATCCTGTAGTACACAGGGAAGCCCGAAAGCGGTTCAGGTCTGGAGAGAAGAAATCCACTGTCGACTACAAAGTTCTCCTCGAATACGGGACATGTTCTGTCTCTCGGGTCTTGGATAGAAATTTATGTTAAATGGCTGAGAGGGCTGCGGAGTACGAATACAGGACTCCAAAAAGACATGTTCCCCAAGGTCTGTCTGAACCTCCTCGTGGTTCCGATAAAGCTGTCTGCTAACTTTAAGAAGGCCTGCCAGATGTGACAGCTATGTATGAAATAATTTTCCTTGGATAATGATAGAAACCGCAATCACACACACACACACACACACACACACACACACACACACACACACACACACACACATCCTGTTTGCATTTCTCTGCGTGCTGTGGATCGTTCCACCGTGGCCGTGCTCCCTCTGAGGGTGTGCGGGGCGGCGGCGGGGGGTGGGGTGGCCCCTCCTTAACCAGAGCAGCAGCCAGCCCAGCGCCAGCCTCCTCCTTCGGCCATCCTGGAAGAGGCATCCCTGGTCCTGAGGACCAGGGGGACTGATGGAGCTTGTCACTCTGATCAGTTCTGGTCACTGTGCCTGGAAGTGACAGGGGCCAGAGACCCAGATTCGAGCACAGACGTGACAAAGCAGTGAAGGAGGGAAAATAGTTGAAAGGCCAGATATTGCAAAGGCATCCTGGAGTTCCCTTTGTGCCTCAGCGGGTTAAGCACCCGACTAGGGTGTTCCCACCGTGTCGCAGCAGTAATGAACCTGACTAGGATCCATGAGGTTGCCGGTTCAAACCCTAGCCTTGCTCAGTGGGTTAAGAATCCGGCATGGCCAGTGAGCTGTGGTGTAGATCACAGGTTCGGCTCAGATCCTGCATTGCTGTGGCTGTGGTGCAGACGGGCAGCTGCAGCTTCCATCCAGCCTCTAGCCTGAGAACTTCCATATGCCACAGGTGCAGCCCTAAAAAGAAGAAAAAAGGCACCCCTTTCCCCCAGCTCTGGAGCCAGGGTGCCTGGAGAAGCATCAAACTTTACCTCTGCCTGTGAGTCCACATCATCTCCAGTAGAACCTCTTCTGATGGTTTTTCAAAAGGCATCTCAACTGTGTGCCAGGCACTGTGCTAAGTGCTAACACATGTTACCCGCCTCCTTCTACCTCCGCAGCAGCCTTCTGATCACAGTGGGCACAGCTATTCTGTTTTACAAATGAGGAAACTGAAGCTCAGAGAACTTTAAGGGACTTACCCAAGGTCAGAGAGCTCTTTCTTGGAGCCAGGGAAGGCCCAGGCTCTCTAACGGGTCCTCAGAAATCTCTGCAAACACAGCTCTCCTCCACACAGCTCCACACTTAGGGAGATTTGTGTGTCAGAGGGAGAGAGAAATTTCCCAGCAATAGCCCTGATCTTTGGGCGGAAGATGTGGGGAAGGCTGCTGAGGGCCTTGGGACAAGACACACACATACATGAGGCCAAGACAAGACTCTCTGAAACTGGGGAGTTCCCAGTGTAGCTCAGTACTAACAAACCAGACTAGTATCCATGAGGACATGGGTTCAACCCCTGGCCCCGCTCAGTGGGTTAAGGATCTGGCACCGCCGTGAGCTGTGGTGTAGGTAACAGATTCAGCTCAGATCCCAAGTGGCTGTGGCTGTTTTGTAGGCTGGCATCCACAGCTCCGATTGGACCCCTAGCCTGGGAACTTCCATATGCTGCCATCCTAAAAAGCAAAAAAAAAAAAAAACAAAAAAAAACAACTGACACTGGAAGAGACCTCGGATTCCATGCCAGGCATTCTCGACAGAAGAGGGAGTAGGGAGAGAAGAGGGAGTCAGGATTGCATATTGGAAAAAAACTCTGACGTCAGCTCCGCAGGAGAAAGACGGCCCAGCCCAATCCCATGCTTCACCCATGGGGAAACTGAGGCCAAGAGAGGGGAGCGGGGTCCCCAACAAACGTGCACTCTGCTGGGATCAAACCATCTTGGGGTTAGTGTGCATACACGCTGTGCATGTGAGCGGGCAGAACCCACGCTCCCTGGCCAGAAGTGGCATGAAAATGCCCATTGTTTTTCTTTCCTTTTTCCTATTTTGATGAAAATGTTGCCGTTTCCTATACTACTGCAGAACCAAAAGAACCATAACTTCCACTTCCGTTGTCCTAGCTTGCTTGCCATACTTCTGGCCCTTTCGCTCATTCTTTCTTTCTTCCTCTCTTACTTTTTAGGGCCACATTGGTGGCATATGGGAGTTCCCAGGCTAGGGGTCGAATAGAATTGGAACTACACCTGCCAGCCTACACCACAGCCATTGCAACTTGGGATCCGAGCCGCCTCTACGACCTACACCACAGCTCACGGCAATGCCGGATCCTTAACCCACTGAGCAAGGCCAGGGATCCAACCTGCAACCTCATGGATCCTAGTTGGGTTTGCTAACTGCTGAGCCACGAAGGGAACTCCCCTTTTGTCATTTCTTATAATGAAGGAAATTCTTATCTTTCTGGGCAGCTGATGAGGGACAAGGCCTTTGGCAGGTGTTGCCCTGAGGTTCACACAGGGGTTCAGAATTTGGTTCCCCGCTCACGCTGAAGCCTCAGTACCTAAATCAGGACAATAAAAGATGGGAGTGGAGAGTGGAGAGAGAGGGTGTGGCCTGGCTGATAATGGTCAGCTGTCCCCATAACCCCTCCAAGACCAGCTCCAAAGGGCTCCTCCCTCTATGGGCCCTCGTCTCTCTGAGGAATATGAGCAGGGCTCTGGAGCGGGTTGGGTTATTTGGAAGGATCCCACAGGCAGCTGTGCTCATCTGAGCAGCCTGGGGAGAAGGGGAGGGTGGGTGTGGGCATCAACCCAGGACAGGACACCCAGAAGCCCTGGGGGTCCAGACAAGCAGGGCTGCATGGTCCAGGTCCAGCCCCCAGCCAACTGGCCAAAAGATGGAGAACCTGACGCCAGAGCAGATGGACTTTGCTCTAGGCAGGTGGATCTCAGTGCTGCTGCCCCTTAGCTGGCTGGCACACGGGGCAAGGTCCTGGGCCTCTCTGGGGCAGCTTCTGCCTCTGTATACAGAGAAGGATTTAGCAAGTACCTCCTGTGTGCCAGGTACAGTAGCAAGTGAGAAAAAGCAGTTACATCCCCTGGGAGAGAGAGCTATTAATCAAATTATCACACAAATCCACCCAAGAAAGCCAAAGGGATAATAATAGTACCTACTCCTACGGGTGTTGTGTGGGGAGGATTAAAAACCCTGACTGCATCTTAGCTGAGTGGAAGCCTTCGAGAAAGGACAGCTGCTCTCATTCCAGCTCCTTAGATGGCTTCTCAAGGAACTGGAGAATCGAAAGAATAGTTTATATTTGCCCAGTGCTTTGAAGTTTTAAAAGCATTTTCCGCAGCTGGTCCAGACTTCCCAGTAACTCTGAGAGGTAGACTTCTGGCTGAGAGGGCTGACGCTCAGAGAGGCTAAGCGACTTCTTCAGAGGTTCCAGCAAGAAGGTCCAGGATTCAAACCTCGGCACAGGGTGGGGGTGGGTCTGACACCCCTGCCGCTGCGAAAAGGAAGCGCTGGGCAACCCTGAGCCCCCAGACAGGGGCGGATGGCAAAGGAGCTGTGTGTCCCGACCTTGCTCTGGGCCCGCAGGCTGGCATGTGCCCCGCCCATGGTCGCCAAGGCTGAGGACTCCTGGGGGACCCGGCCCGGCGGCGCGTACTTCCCTTCCAGCCCCCGCTCCGCTTCCGGAAGGGTCTGGGCAGGCTGCCCCGCCGGAGAACTCGCCCCCTTCCTTCCCGGCCCCCGGGCGCGCCCAGCAGGTGGCCCACCCAGACCGGGGCGGCGCCGGGAGTCAGGCATCGGGGCTGCGGGGTCCCGGGCGGGGGGGGGGGCGGGGGGAGGGCGGCCTTCCTTCCGCCTCCTTTGCTCCCCCGGGGACGCCGGACGGGGGGCAAGCGGCTCCCACTTCTCTATCCCGTGCGCCTCCCGCTACTCCCCGCCCTTCTCCCTGGCTCCCCGCGGCGCGTAGCACGTGGGCGGAGGACGTGCAAACGAAAAATCAAGGGGACACGCCCGGCTCGCTAACGTCCCCAACGCGATTGCGATTGTGGGGTCGACGAGGGGGCTCCGCATCCCCACCTCTCTCGGCTGCTTCCCTGTCTGCAAAACAAGGGCAATGAAGTGAAAGATTTCTAACTTGCAGAGCCCTGCGTGAAAAATATTTCCTGGAGCCCTTCCCCGGCCACGTGGCACGCATTCGTAGTGAATTGTGTGGGTGTGGTCGTCTCGTTCCTGGGCGCCTCTCCCCCCACCGCCACCACCAAAGTGAAGTAGAGCCGCCCCTTACCCTGCTCCGGAGATCACCATACCGTCACTTCTGTGTATACCACACTTTACAGTTTGTAAACCCTTCCTGCGTATATTTTATCAGAACAGTGTGGGCATCAAACTGCCTGAGTGTGTTTCCTGAGCCTGTCCCTCACTGGCCAGATGAACTGGATGAACTTGGACAACTTGCTTCATTTCTCTGGCCTTGGTTTTCTGGTCTATAAAATGGGGCTCCTCCTAGAACTTAACTGGCTGAGTTATTGCGAGGATTCCGCGGCCGATACATGTAAGGTGCCTGGTCACTGCAGCCCTGTTAGCAGCTATGATTGAGCCCCTGCGGTGTCTAGCTCAGAGCTTCCTTCATGGAAGGCCCCTCCAGGTGTCAAAGCCGAGAGAAGGAGAAGGAACATAAAGCAGTTCTTCTCTCTCTCTCTCTCTTTTTTTTTTTTAAGGGCTACACTTGTGGTATATGGAGGTTCCCAGGCTAGGGATCAAATGGGAGATGCAGCTGCTAGCCTATGACATAGCCACAGCAATGGGGGATCCGAGCTGCCTCGTGACCAAAAGCACAGCTCACGGCAACGCCAGATCCTTAACCCACTGAGCGAGGCCAGGGATCGAACCTGCATCCTCATGGATACTGGTCAGGTTCGTTACAGCTGAGCCACAATGGGAACTCTGCAGCTCTTTTCAATTTACCAATTTACATGGGCACACAACTCCCCTGGGGATCTTGCTAAAATGCAGATTCTAATTCAGTAGGTCTGAGGTTGGGGGGACAGGGCGGAGTGTGTGTGGGGGAATCCTGTAAGTCTGATCAGCTCCCTCCAGGCCCTGTTGCTGTTGCCGCAAGAGCACCCTTTGAGTAACAAGGTCTTAGAGCAGCGGCTTGTAACCTTGACTTTGTGCCAGAATCATATGGAAGGCTTGTTAAAACTAGTAGCTGGGACCCACCCCCAGAGATTCTGGTTCAGCTGGAGTGCAGTGAGGCCCAAAGATTTGCATTTATGAGTTCCTATATGATGCTGATGTTGCTGAGGACAGAAAACCTCTCTTTTAGAGCATCTTGTCCCATCAGCTTAGAGCCACTACTAATGTCAAGCTGGGTGTGGCCTGAGTGGTAGAGATGGTTAAACAGCCCAGGGCAGCTTCTTGTGTTTTGAGAATTAAAAATAGTTTGGGGCCAGGGCACTTGAAGTTGGGATCCAAAAAATGTTCTAATTCTCTGAGGGTTAAGACACCGGAAGGAATGATAAAGGGACTCTGTGGGTGCTTTCGAAGCATCCTTTAAAAATAAGAGAGACGGGGAGAGGCTGTGCCATTGCTTGAGGACAAAAGACAGGGAACCAAGGTCCCTGTGGCTCACATCTTCCTGTTTGGGGCCCTCTGCCCCTAGACAATCAGGAGAACCGAGGAAAGCCAGAGGCCGGCAGCAAGGCTCGCAAGGAGCGGACGGCCTTCACCAAGGAGCAACTTCGGGAGCTGGAGGCTGAATTTGCTCATCACAACTACCTGACCCGGCTCCGGAGATATGAGATCGCCGTGAACCTGGACCTCTCCGAGCGTCAGGTGCAGCCCAGGGGACCCCCCTCCTGTTCGTTTGGTTGTTTGTTTATCTGTCTTTTATCTTTTTAGGGCGGCACCTGCGGCATATGGAGGTCCCCAGGCTAGGGGTCGAATTGGAGCTGTAACTGCCAGCCTCCACCAGAGCCACAGCAACGTGGGATCCAAGCCACATCTGTGACCTACACCACAGCTCACAGCAGTGCCGGATCCTCAACCCACTAAGCGAGGCCAGGGATCGAACCTGCATCCGCATGGATGATAGTTGGGTCCGTTAACCACTGAGCCACGACAGGAACTCCCCCTTTCTCTTCTGACTATCCCTCCTTTCCTGTGCATTCTCGTCCTCCTCCCCACTGCCTCCTCCCAGAACCTTCTTCTTTCTCTTCTTCCTATGCCCGGTCCAGTGGTTCTCAACTCTTGACTGTACCTGAGAATCACCTGTGAACGTTCTAACAGCACCAGTGTCTTGGGCTCCACCTGAGAGATTGTTTCCATTGGTCTGGAGTGGAGTCCAGGCATCAGAATTCTTCAGGGGTCCCCCAGGTGATTCTCACATGCAGCCAGAATTGGAACCTCTGAGCTGGTTAGCCCCAAACTTGAGTGTGCAGTGGAATCACCCAGGCCCTTGTTTAAAATGGAGATTCCAGGAGTTCCTGTTGTGGCTCAGCAGTTTAAGAACCGACTAGTGTCCGTGAGGACGCGGGTTCGATCTCTGACCTCGATAGTGGGTTAAAGATCCGGCATCACCACAAGCGGCAGTGCAGGTTGCAGATGCAACTCGGATGTGGTGTTGCTGTGGCTGTGGCGTAGGCCAGCAGCTGTAGCTCCAATTCAACCCCTAGCCTGGGACCTTCCATATGCTGCAGGAGCAGCTGTAAAAAACAAAACAAAACCAGAGATTCCAGAGTTCTGGAGAGCGACCTTGCAGTAATGATGATTGGAACTAGGAATCTGCATTTCTGCTAAGTTCCCCAGGTCATTTCGATAAGCAGCTTGTTCCTGGGCACACTCTGAGGGGAAAAAAAAAATCCCTAACCCCTTGTTTTGGGCTTCCCCTCAGAGCTTTTCACCCATACTCATGGGACCCTGGGACCTCTGGGACATGCCTTCGCCTCACCTCTCTGGTCTCCATCTGTAAAACAGGGTCCTAACCCCACCCTGCAGCTTTACCTGCAGGGAAAAGCTGAAGCTCAGATGAGAAAATTCCAGACCAGAGCTATCTAGGCTGAAAAGTGCTTTATCAATGTGCCTAAGGTGAGGCTGGTGATCCTCTGCTCCTAGACCCTTGGGTAATAGAAGCTAGAGGGAGGGGGTGTTGGCAGAGGAGGGGCGGGGCTTGTGAGAGGGGGTGGGGCCAATGCAGAGCAACTTTCGGAACCCATCCTTCCGCCTGTCAGGTTTTCTTTTTCTGGAGACAGCAGACAGGTCTTTGGTCAGATTTGTGGGTCTTCCCTTTGGTCTCAACTCCTGGCACCTTTAGAGGCATGGGGAGAGACAAGCAGAGTTTCCAGCTGGAGTCCCTGGGGCTGCACCCCAGAGCGTCGGCATAAGGAGGTGGTTGCACCTGCCCTGAAGTGACTGCGCGCCTGTCTTTCCTTCCTCAGGTCAAAGTGTGGTTCCAGAACCGAAGGATGAAGTGGAAGCGTGTGAAGGGCGGTCAGCCCATCTCCCCGCAGGGGCAGGACCCCGAGGATGGGGACTCTGCCACTTCTCCAAGTTCAGAGTGAGATTCTCCAGGGAGAGAAACACACTGAGGACTGAGCCCCCTACCAACTCTCCCCACCCAGTCCCACCTCCACCTTCTCCCCGTCCAGTCAGGGCAGCCCCTCCTCATAGTGCAGTGACTCTTGGATAGGAAGCTGCCCAGGGTTCCTGAGAGCCTTGAAGTTTCCCAGGAAGTTCCATCCAGCATTGCTCTGTCTTAGCAGCCCTTCCCCAGGGCCTTTGCTTCCCACCATGCTCACGGGGTCAATCATACAGCGGCCAGATCGGACCTGAGTAAATCCGAGGAACAGCTCAGGGACACTGTTTCTTGGTGTCTTGGGGTCTCTTGGCAGCCGCCCACACCACCTCTTGCCACCTTCCTGCTCCACGTGTGGATACCTGGCCTGCTGGGACAGGAGCCTTGGGAACACCTGGTGATTCACGAAAGCAGATGCCCTCAAAGAAAGGAAAAGAGACACTTATTCCTCCTGCACCACCCTTCCTTTCTGCGTCCTGTATCTGAGGCTGTGGGGGCCCTCAGTTATCCCCAAACTCCAGGAGAAACCACCGTGAGGAAGTTTGGAGACAGAAACATAGCTGCTGCACATCAGAAGCCATCGCTGTCTCTAAGCTTGCTGGCTACGTGGGCGAGTTCATGAGCCCTGGCTGGAAGGAGACAATCAGGGGACCTGACTGGGTGACTGAGAATGGACCCACAACAGCACCTACTTCTTGAAAACCCATTCTGAGCTACCCCTGGGACTGTTGAGCAGGGCCCCCGAGCCCTGGAGCAGCTATTCCTTTTAAATCTCTCATTTCTGGACTTGAAAAACCTATCCCGATGCTCACACCATTGAGATGAGGCCTGGAGGGGGGAGCCATCAGAGTAGGGCTGCTGGGTGAGGGCCTAGAAATGTGGAACCCTGGAGTGGAAGGTTCTAGAAATGCAGTATCCTGTGCTTCAACGAACTCTTACTACCGAACAGGAACAACAAGAAAAAGTCCCTGTCTCTCTCTGGGATGCATCCGAGCCCCTCCGACATGCTCCACAAATGCCATTGTTATGGGAGAAGCTGCCAAGTTTAAGTGTGTGAACTGCCCAGAAGCCCTGGGGTAACACTCCTGGACTGTCGGCCAAACAACCTGAGGTAACTGAAGCCTTGAGAGAGACCCTCTGCTCTGTCCCCCAACACCAGCTGGTGTTGCCGAGGGAGGTCAGCGAGAGTTTGGAGCTCTCGTGTGTAGATATAATCACTCACGGGTGAAAAGAACCCCACCTCTCCATCCCAAAAGGACAGACGCCATGGGAAATGATTGCCTAATGAGATGGCTGCTTGGAGCATGTGTAATTTTT
Organism: Phacochoerus africanus; assembly: GCF_016906955.1. Lineage (NCBI taxonomy): Eukaryota > Metazoa > Chordata > Mammalia > Artiodactyla > Suidae > Phacochoerus > Phacochoerus africanus. Next base: position 19,609,811 of record NC_062557.1, read on the forward strand.
TCTAAAGCATACTTCATCTATTTTCTTTAGATTACATCAAGTTAACTGTGTAAGGTCAATTCACTTAGTAAGAAAACTCTTTGAGAAATAAAATCAATAAAAAAAAAAAAAAAAGCCACGTTCCCAGGCCTTTTTGCTGGCAGTGCACACAGCTCTGTGGGCCAATCTCTGATGCTGGTGTAATGATGAGCCGGAAAGATCTAGAAGCAATAAAAAAAAAGGAAGAAATCCTCTAGATTGAGGTATCCCTTGGTTTTTCAAAAGGTGGGGGTGCAAATGTAATTGATGTAAAAACAAGAAAACTTATTTTCCTTGCAACTCTATTGTCTTCATTCCCCTTTGTAAAATTTTAGCTTTCCGTCTCCCTAACCTATGGCTTATCAAATAGTCCAAGTTTTGTAAGCAAAAGGTGAACTCTTGTTCATAAAGGAATCTTGACCATAAACTAACCATCCCTAATTTTTAAATTCAATGGGGGGAGGGTTGTTTTTCAAGGTACAGCAATATACACCAACGGTAATAAAAATGAGATATGAAAAAATGTCCTCAATCCCACGTGCTTTTACTTAAAAAAGATGGGTCTCAGCAAGCTGTCCGGGACTGGCTAGAGAGAGGGGAGGGAGGGAGCTCACGGAAGAGACCGGGCTGGGCTTTGGCACCGAGGCCGTCTGGGCTCACTGTGGGCGGTGCCCAGCAATGACACCATCAGGAACTGGCAGAGGAAAGCAGACCCACCAGAATCAAGGTGCCAAAGGGAAGGTCCAGGTTCAAAGCCAAGAAGGCAGACACCCTCAGGCGCTCCAACACCCCTTCCTAAATCAATTCCTGTGGCTTCAGAGGACATCTTCTTGTGGTTTTCTTATCTGTCTAGAAGTTTCCTTCTCTGTCTCGCATGCAGACTCAGTCTCCCGTTCTCCGTGCTTTTGCCCCCACTGCTGGTTCCCAAGTTTTCCTTTTTCTGCCCACTGCTGTTTTCCCCTGCTTCTTGCCCTCCCCAGATGATCCCATCTGCCTACGCTGTTTTAATTGTGGTAAAACGTACCCAACAGAAAAATTTAGCCTTTTGGGGGTTCCCGTCATGGCTCAGCGGTTAACAATCCCGATTAGGATCCATGAGGAGACAGGTTCGATCCCTAGTCTTGCTCAGCAGCTTGAGGATCTGGCATTGCTATGAGCTGTGGTGTAGGTGGCAGACACTGCTCCGACCCTGCGTTGCTGTGGTGTAGGCTGGCGGCTGTAGCTCCAATTCGACCCCTAGCATGGGGACTTACATATGCTGCAGGTGCGGCCCTAAAGAGAGAAAAAAAAAAATTGCCGTTTTTAAGTGTGCCGTTCTGTGGCATTGGGTACTTTGACACTGCTGTGCAACCACTGCCGATACCCATCTCCAGAACGTTTTCATCTTCCAAACGAAACCCTATACCCATTAAATAATAACCCCCCTTCTCTCCTCCTTTCCATCCACCTACATTTATACAGTGGTTATTCTGGGTTGGGCACTGTTCTTAGTACTTTACACAAAAAAACTAAATTAATTCCCTAACAATCCTGAGAGATAGGGCTGCTATTCCTGTCTTACAGATGAAGTAACCAAAGCAGAGAGAAGTTGAGAAAACCCCAAGAGTTTTTATAGCCCATTAGCAGCTGTCGTAGGTCACTTGGTGGGGCTCAATTATTTTCTTCCCTCTCCACTGGGGAACCCTGACTCCCTGACCATTGCCACATCTGTATCTTCTGTGGAAACAGTGTATGTCCCCACCCCAGTGGCATCAGCCTTGTCCACGTGACCTGTTTTGGCCAATGGAATGTGAGCAGACGTTTTAGAGTCATTGTGTGGCTCTGCCATTGCTCTTTTCCTTCTGTGTGAGGCTGAGATGGGGGTTCCACCTGCGAATCCAGAGTGAGAAAGATGTGGAGCAAAGCCAAAACCAGCCCGCAACCTTCATCTATGTCAATGAGGATATGAAAGTGTTCTGTTATAAGCCAGGGTCCTTTGTCACTGCTGCACCACCTCACCGACACTGACCACTCCAAGGATGACACTGGAATTTACCTCTGGCATTCTGGCACCAGACCCACTTTCCGCTACTCCTGATCTGGGAGCTTAAGGTTTCACATTCTGTGGCCTACTGCCCCTTGCCACCGAGATGACGACAAGCACCTCAACTCAAAATATCTGCAGGGGAACCCTCCCTTCCCGGGATTAGGCTGGCTCTCCTGCCTGCACTCTGACTCCTCTGTTTTAGTTGGCAACGCCACAACCTACCCATTCACTCCTGCTAGAAACCGCATTCACTCTTTCCTTCTTTTTTTCTTTCTCTTTTCTTTTCTTTAACATCGGAACCTGTGACGCATAGAAGTTCCCAGGCTAGGGATCAGATCTGAGCCGTATCTGTGACCTACACCACAGCTTATGGCAACGCTGGATCCTTAACCCACTGAGTGAGGCCAGGGATTGAACCCATATCCTCACGGAGACGATATTGGGTTCTTAACCTGCTGAGCCAGGATGGGAACGCTCTCATTTCGTCGCATTAGAAACCTGAGACACATCCTTGGTAGACACGTCCTCTTTGCTTTGCGGAACCAATTCATTACTGGGTCCTGCTCAGCTCGCTTCCCGTGTGGCTGTCTCTCACACACACTGCATTCTTTGTCTCCCCATTGTTACTGCCTTTGTTCAGACTGTCAACATCTCACACTTGAATTACACTAATAGCTCTCAAAATCCATTCCCCAGAGCACTCACACCCAATCAACCTGGTCACCCCTGATTTAAAGTCTATCAGGGAGTTCCTCTCGTGGCGCAGGTGTAACGAACCTAACTAGTATCCATGAGGATGTGGGTTCAATCCCTGGCCTTGCTCAGTGAGTTAAGGATCTGGTGTTGCTGTGGCTGTGGTGTAGGCTGGCAGCTGCAGTTTGGATTCAGCCCCTAGCCTGGGAACTTCTATATGCTGCCGATGTGGCCCTACACACACACACACACACACACACACACACACACACACACACACGAACAAATAAACAGATAAATAAATAAATAAAATCATCACCTACAAAACAAAGCTCTAAACCCTGTATAATCCTGGGAACTTCTATATGCTGCCGATGTGGCCCTACACACACACACACACACACACACACACACACACACACACACACACACACGAACAAATAAACAGATAAATAAATAAATAAAATCATCACCTACAAAACAAAGCTCTAAACCCTGTATAATCCTGCAGGGTCCCCATGCTCTGGCCCCTGCCTACCTCAACAACTTTGTCACACCACCCTCTGCCACACACCCCAAGCTCCAGCAATACCAAGCCACTCAATACCCAAGCACCAGCAATACCAAGCTGCTCACCCTTCCATGTAGGCATACTATGTGATTTCTTGCCTACATTCCCATGCTCATTTCCTTCCATTTGGAAAGATCTCCCAGACCTGGACCCCTCAAGGACTTAGGCATTCCATGGGCACCGAAAGGGACGACGTGAAAGGCACACAGAGGAAATTTTAAGTGGCCAGTAAGGCCTGATTTTCAACAGGAGGCCGATGCCTCCCATCGGGAAGCAACATTATCCAATTTCTAAAATCAGTAAAAAAGAATCTCTTTCAATATGAGAATTTTAACTTCGATAAGAATTAATAAGTCCATCGAGGAGAATCTGATTATGAAATTAAGGTACTGGAGTTCCCGTTGTGACTTAGCCAGTTAAGAATCTGACTAGGGGAGTTTCCATCGTGGCACAGCGGAAACAAATCCGACTAGGAACCATGAGGTTGCGGGTTCGATCCCTGGCCTCACTCAGGGATCCCACGATGCCGTGAGCTGTGATGTAGGTCGCAGGTGTGGCTCGGATCTGGCATTGCTGTGGCTCTGGCATAGGCCGGCAGCAACAGCTTGGATTAGACCCCTAGCCTGGGAACCTCCATAGGCCATGGGTGCGGCCCTCAAAAGACGAAGGACAAAAAATTTAAAGAGAGAGAGAGAGAATCTGACAAGTATCCATGAGAATGTGGATTTGATCCTTGGCCTCGCTCAGGGGGTTAAGGATCTGGCGTTGCTGTGGCTGTGGTGTAGGCTGGTTCCTGCAGCTCTGATTCATCCCCTAGCCTGGGAATGAACCTCCATATGCCACTGGTGAGGCCCTAACAAAAGTGGGGGGGAGAAATTAAAATCGCATTCATCAACTGAATTTTCTGCTTTCTTTTGAACACTCCCCAACCCCTCCCACTCTTCAGTGTTGGCTTTTTTTTTTTTGTCTTTTTTTTTGCCATTTCTTGGGCCGCTCCCCCGACATATGGAGGTTCCCAGGCTAGGGGTCGAATCGGAGCTGCAGCTGCCAGCCTACGCCAGAGCCACAGCAACGCCGGATCCGAGCCGAGTCTGCAACCTACACCACAGCTCACGGCAACGCCGGATCGTTAACCCACTGAGCAAGAGCAGGGATCGAACCCACAACCTCATGGTTCCTAGTCGGATTCGTTAACCACTGCGCCACGACGGGAACTCCCAGTGTTGGCATTTGATTGACAAGTCCTGGGTGAAGAGTAGATGGGACCAGCGGCTCCTCACGTTGGTAAAAATCCTCTGCTTTTTTCCCCAGGTGCAAAGCAGTAGGAGGGAAGCAAGGCCACCCACTGGTGACTCCCTGATGGGAAGCAGTGGCTGTGACCGGAGCTGGTGGCTGGGTAGGAATCAAAACAACCAAAAATTTCCAGACAGTAACTTTTCAGTAATGGGTTTCTCCATCCTTGGGAGAGCATCATGGTCAAACAAGGATGCGGCTGCCCCTTGGGAGAGAGGCGGAGAGAGAGGGGGCAAGGCCTTGAAGCAAGTAGGAAACCCACTTCCAAATGGAGGTCCTGGGAGTCCTCAGGGCTTCAGAAATCAACCCACATGCCTGGGCCAATGACGGTGATGGATGCATTTCTTTTTCTTTCTTTCTTTCTTTTTTTTTTTTTGTCTTTTTAGCGCCGCACCGTGGCATACGGAGGTTCCCAGGCTAGGGATCGAATCAGAGCTGTAGCTGCCAGCCTATGCCACAGCTACAGCAACATGGGGGTCCAAGCTTAATCTGCCTATGCCACAGCTCACAGCAATGCCAGATCCTTAACCAACTGAGCGAGGCCAGGGATCAAACCTGTGTCCTCATGAATACTAGTCAGATTCATTTCTGCTGAGCCGCAATGAGAACTCCTTTCTTTTTCTTTTTATGGCCATACCTTTTTTATGGCTGCCTTTTATTTATATATATATTATATTTTATATATAATATTTTATATATAATAGTATTATATATTATATTTTATACATTTTTGTGTTTATATATATATATATTTTTTTTTTTTAAAGGCAGCACCCACAGCATATTGAAGTTCTGGGGCTAGAGGTTGAATCAGAGCAACAACTACCTGTCTACACCACAGCCACAGCAATGCTGGATCCAAGCCGCATCTGCACCCTGCACCGCAGCTCACAACAATGCCAGATCCTTAACCAATGGAGCGAGGCCAGGGATCAAACCTGGATACTAGTCAGATTTGTTTCCAATGAGCCACGATGGGAACTCCTTTCCCTTTTTTTTATAGCAACACCTTTTTTTATGGCTGCCTTTTATTTATATGTATATAAATATATTTTATATGTAATATTTTAATATAATGGTATTTTATATAAAAATATATATGTGTGTGTGTATATATATATATATATATATGCACACATTTTTTTTAGGGCAGCGCTCACAGCATATTGGAGTTCTGGAGCTAGGATTTGAATCAGAGCTGCAACTACCTATCTACACCACAGCCACAGCAACATTGGATACAAGCCACATCAGCAACCTACACCGCAGGTTACAGCAGTGCCAGATCATTAAGCTACTGAGCGAGGCCAGGGATCAAACCTACATTCTTGTAGACACTATGCCGGGTCTTCTAACTTGCAGAGCCACAAAGGGAACTCCATGGATGCATTTCTGATAGCTCTTGCATTCAGAGAGAAGAACCAGTGTCAGGCAGGGATCCACTCTTTCCTGCCTGGACCTCCAAAATGTCACAGCTCCAGTAACCAGGAAAGCCCGTGATGGGGTGGGGAGGGGGGCTTTCTTTCCTTCCATTAAGTAGAAATGTTTTCCACTAAGAGCTATATCTTCTCTGGCCAGGCAGAGGGGCCTGTGCCAGCTAATCTCATTCAACGTCACCAACGTGGTGATGGCAAATGGTGTCCTGTCTTGGCCAACCTAGTACTGGGCTCTCATCACGTTTCTTCTCTCACTGGTTGTGCCTTCTCAGTTCCATTTGGTACAAACCCTGAATAAACCTTAAAAAAAATAACTCAGGTCCATGCCCTTCTCTCTAATGCCATCATCATCCTTGGCTACGACTATCCTTTGATCTGTGTCATCTCAATTTATGTGGGTTTCTTTATGGCTGTTACCACAATTTATAATTCTTTTATTTGTTGTTTGCTTATTTATCCGTGGTCTGTGTTCTAAGTTGGAGGGAAGAAAACAAATTATGTTTGTCTGACCATTTTATTCCCAACTACTAGCATAATCCATGAAATGCAATAAATGTTCACTAAACAGTTATTGTGTGGGTGGACAAATGGATGGATGGATGGATGGATGGATGGATGGATGGATGGATGGATGGATGGATTCAGGGATGGGGGATTGTTAAATTAGTGCTGTCAGTCGGCTTCTCAGCTCACAAGTGCCCATTGCTGGCCACATGGACCACATAGCAGAGTCTCTGGCCAAGATGCTGTCAGCCTGGCTGGCTTGATGCCAGACCATTAGTGCCCACCAAGTCTGGCAGGCTACGCCCTTGCCCAAAAGCAGGGCACTGGACACCCACTCTGTTTCTCTGGCTCAGCGGCCCTGTCTCTGATTCTAGCCACAGGACCAAGATACTCTGTCCCTCACTGTCCTTCTCCCAGCCCTGAGCCCTGAGATCTAAAAGGGCTGCTTCCTTTGACCCGCAGCGGACAAAGACATAGTGTCCAGGGCCAGCCACAGACAACAACAGCAAGACTCAGAGGCACGCCCGATAAGAGGTTTGCGAGCAGCTCCTGGGAGCCTCTGAGGGTGATGCTTAATAGCTTGAAGGTGACATCAGGGTCGGCACTAATATCCGATTGAACAGAAAGAGACATGACCTAACTCGTCTCTCACCATGGGTCTGGCTACGAGAGCTTCTCTTTCTTTATTCATTTCCTAACCGGAGCTGCTGGCTCAGGACTACAGCCTGTCCCCAGAGCTGGGGCCCAGGCCTGGGCTTACCTCCAGTGTTATTGGGAAGGGAGCAGGCTCAGGGGGGGTCTGGGAGCCCTTGTGAAGGGCATCCACCATGGAACCTGCTCATCTTGGCCAGAGCCCGATGCTTGGTTTTCTCCACCACACAGCAGATTTGCCACGCTTCGAGAAAATCCAGTAGGGCAAATTTAAGTTTCTAAAGAATTCTTCATGGTACAGGAAGAAAACGTGGCTGCAGCCTTCCATCAAGCTGCAGGCTTCACCAGTGTCTGTAGAAGTTGGTTTTATTTGTCTGTCTGTCTGTCTTTCTTTCTTTTTTTTTTTTTTTTTTTTTTTTGGTCTTTTTAGGGCTGTACCTACAGCATATGGAAGTTATAAGGCTGGGGGTTGAATAGGAACTGCAGTTGCCGGCCTATGCCATAGCCACAACAACGCAGGATCTGAGGTGTGTCTTCGACCTACAGCATGGCAATGCGGGATCCTTAAACCACCAAACAAGGCCAGGGATCGAAGCCACATCCTCATGGCTACTAGTCAGGTTCATTACCATTGAGCCACAACAGGAACTCCTATTTGTGTTTTTAAAAATGATTTAAGGGAGTTCCTGTTGTGGCTCACCATAACGAACCCAACCAGTATCCATGAGGATGCGGGTTCGATCCCTGGATCTGCTTAGTGGGTCAGGGATCTGGTGCTGCCGTGAGCCGTGGTATAGGTCGCAGACGAGGCTCGGATCCTGTGTTGCTGTGGCTGTGGTGTTGGCCAACAGCTGTAGCTCCAATTCGACCCCCAACCTGGGGAACTTCCATATGTGCCCTAAAAAGCAAAAAGATTTAAAACCACTTTTCCAGGAACACAAATCTTGTCTAAGGCACCTAGAACACCTAGCTGATCCATCCACCTCTCTGGTGGGACCAGGTTCTCTTTGTGTTATTTTCTTCTAATATGCTCTGCATTGCAGGAGAAATCTCTTACTCCTCATCCCCTTCTCTGCTGCAGCTTCCACCTCCCTTATGCCACACACACACACACACACACACACACACACACACACACACGCACATATCGTATTCTAGACAGAGTTTTCTTCTCCTTCTACAGAGAGGCTGCAATCCAGTAACAACAAAAGCACAGAGCAAGGAGATTTTAGCAACCGCTGTCCTATTAGTTTGCTGTGTGACTTTAAGCAAGCTGCTTACCCTCTCTGGGCCAATTTCCAGATCTGATTAAAAACAAACAAACAAACAAAAACAGAGCTCTGCTTTGAGCACAAAAGATAAACAGCTATCATGGGCAAAATGTTTTCAAAGCACAAAGCTCTCCAGATAAGAAGCACTGCTGAGGGCAGTCGGGATAGCGTTGAGGGTCGAGGACTTACAGGATGCTACATCTAGGTTTGCTTCTGATATGCTGGTCCGGAGCAGAACCCCTGCCCACTGCCACACTAGGACCACACCCAACAGCCCCCAAGCAAACCTTGTGATAGTGATTCAGTCATGAAAGCCTCCTTCCCCCCTCCCCTCACCCCAACACATACCCTCCATGGGAGGTATCACTCAGAGCTTGACCCAGTGGCCTGGCACCTGGGGAGGAGCAGCCTCTTTGGAGGGGACAGGGGATGATGGGGCTCTCCTGGGAAATCTTGCGGCGGCTCTCGGCCCCATCAGCCCCTCTCACCAGCCCACTCTCCGCTCAGCCAGGACCAGGCTCTTTCTGCTCAAGAATCTGTGGCCTGCCATGCAGGATGCGGTGCCTTCACCCCCGAAATCCCCTCTGAGCATCCCCCCATCGGATCTCTGTGGAGCAGATGCCGGGGTGTGGAGAAGGACACAATGGCCCTCTTTGTGGGGGGATCTGGGCCAGCAGGCAGGGGAGGAAATTAGACAGCGCTCCTGACAGCAGGCTGTGTCTGGGGTGTCTGTGAAATATGGGCCAGAGGGGCTCCTTCCAGAGACCAGTTCAAGGCTGCCGACCACCCCCACCCCCGCTGTGGGCAGAGGACACTGCCTGTTTGGAGAGAAATGATATACGACACCCAGCTTCCTTCCCTCCTCCCCAAGGGGCTTAAGGGAGCTCCCGGTCTCTCCTGGGAAGTGCGGTTGTATGTGCACGTGCGTACACCTCCATGCATGGGGGGGGGGGTGTACAGGCATGTGCACGAGTGTAAGGGTGCATAAGTGTGTGCATTGGTTTTGTTTTCTCTGTATGTGTGTGTGTGTCTGCTGACTCTGCGGCCAGAGGAGAGAGTTCAAAATGCTGAACCCCCCCCCCCCCCCAAAAAAAAACACCAATGGAGTTCCCTTGTGGCAAAGTGGGGTAAGGATCCAGTGTTGTCACTGCTATGATGCAAGTTTGATCTCTGGCCCGGGAATCTCCACATGCCATGGGTGCAGCAAATAACCAACCAACCAAACAAACAAACTGCTTGCAAAGATGGCCTGTTTCGAGCACAGCTGTCTTTGCCAGACCGGGATGAGCGCCCTTGGGACCCAGGGCCTAAATGAATTTATCTAGAGAGCCGTGCTGTGAGGGGACTGGCGGGCAGCTTACTGAGCTGAGCCCCTGCCCTCTGATTCCTCTGGGGGAGGCTCCCAAGCCGGCCACCGCCTGCGGGGCCTCCAGTGGCCCTGGAGCCATTTGTCTTCAGGAGAGGAAATAGGAGGAGGTTCCTACTCACCCACCTCCTTCGTAGCCAGCCAGCCCTCCACATCTGGGCCGCAGCTGGTGGCTGAGCTGCCCTTCCAGGCCTGCTCTCTCCAAATGACAAGAAGACAGAGAGCTGTCAGCAGAAGGGCTCTGAAAGGCACTGCAACTCCTCAGCCAGCTGGGAGCCATAAAAGAGCAGCCTCAGTTTCCCCATCTGTAACCTGGGGCCAAAAGGCAAAGGCAGCCCTGCCCTCTGAAAGGCCTGTTGGGAGAATGAAAGAAAATAAGGTGTGGAAATATTCAGGAAACTCTAAAGGGCTGTCCAAAGGGTGGTGACTAATTTACACCCAACAGGTATCTGCCAGGCTGGGCTAGAGTTGCCCCTGGGCTGGGCGCTGTGAGCGTGTAAGAAAGATGCTGATGCTCTATTTTAACATCCGAGCCCAGGAAGTCTCTTCGCCGTTGCTGCCTGTTGAAGTGGGAGGGTGATCTTACACACGTGGTGCAGATGAGGAAACCGAAGTTCTGATTGTTGGAGAAACTCACCCAAGGTCACGTGTCTACTCTGTGTGGGAAAAGATGGCACCTCGCCTTGTGTCATTTGGGCTGTTGGGCAGGAATTGTTGCAGAGCCTTTGGCAAGCCAAGCTGGTCCATGAAGCTGGCCATGACCTGAAATGAGGAACAGAACAGGCGTGAAGTCACATGCAAGGAACCTGGCCTCAAGTTCGTTACAGTCATGCCCCAGCTGTCCCACTTCCCATCCTCTGCCCGGGTCAGCCAGGGAGTTAGGTCTTCAGAGCAAGATCCAGAGTTCCCATGTGGTACACAGGTTTAAAGATCTGGCGTTGTTACTGCAGCAGCTCAGGTCGCTGTTGTGGCTCGTGTTCGATCCCTGGCCCAGGAAGTTCCACATGCCTCAGTCTTGGCGAAAAAAAAAGAAAGCACGGTGCCATGGTTTGCCAGCTCTGCCATTCTGCCTCCCCTGTTCTCAAGTTGCCTGGAGCCTCCCTGTCGAAGGAAGAACCTGGATGGCTCAGTGACACAGGAAGCTGTTATAGGACGCAGTGGTGAGAATCTGACCTTAGAGTCAAACCCATCTGGTCTGAATTCTGGTTTCATCTCTTTTTGGCGTGGGAGCTTGGCCAAGCCATGGTTTCTTTTTCTTATTTTTCTTTTTAGGGCTGCGTCTGCAGCATATGGACGTTCCTAAGCTAGCGGTTGAATTAGAGCTGCAGCTGCCAGCCTACTCCACAGCCACAGCAACACCAGATCCCAGCCACCTACACCACATCTCAAGGCAACACTGGATCCTTAACCCACTGAGCGAGGCCAGGGATTGAACCCACATCCTCATGGATACTAGTCAGATTCATTTCTGCTGAGCCGCAATGGGAACTCCCCAAGTCATGGTTTCTAAGCCTCATTTTTCTCATCTGAAATGAGATTCGTCCGTGGCTCTGAGCTGCTAATGTGTGTGAAAGAGCCCAGCTGAGTCAGTGCTCAGGGGGAAGGGACTGCCTCTCTCTTTCTCCAGGGAAGAAGTGGCAGAAGAGATATGACTAGTGAGCCCAAGGCAGGAGGCAGGTGAGATCTCATTGGCTCTTCCAACCAAGGGGAAAGGGCCGGAAGAAGGAAAAGGGGTGATGCTTCAGTGAGGGGGCCTAGAAAAGACGGCAGAGAAAACTTTTTGTTTGTTTGTTTGTTTTTTAGGGCATTTGGAGGTTCCCAGGCTAGGGGTTGAATCGGAGCTGCAGCTGCTGGTCTACACCACAGCCACAGCGACGCAGGATCTGAGCTGAGTCTGCAACCTACACCACAGCTCAAGGCAACTCCGGATCCTTAACCCACTGAGCAGGGCCCGGGATCAAACCCGCATCCTCATGGATATTAATTGGGTTCACTACTGCTGAACCACAACAGAAACTCCTTTTTACATTTTTAAATCATTTTTTTTTATTTTTATCAGATAAGATTTCTGACGGGGGCTGTGAGTCACCAGGAGAAACAGAATTTTCCTCCCTGGTGGAGGAATCCTGTGAACAAACACCACTGTCTGGCACCGTTGATAGGATCTCAGAGACCAGCACATCCAGCAGCTTTAATCCATAGGGAAACTGAGGCCCAGAGAGAAGGACTAGGTCAAGGTCATACAAAGCGTTCATGACAGACTCCTGACTCCCTCCAGTGCTCCGCTCACCTGCCAGGAGCCCTGGGTGGGGCCCGGGGAGATAACCTGCTCCTGTTAGTCGGAAGTTCAGGCGGGGACAGGAGAGAGAACTGGACCAGCCAAAGCCTGAGCTCCTGCCCTCTGTCCAGGGCCCCATGTCCTCTTGACGGGTCAGATCTGCCCGAGGACGCTGGCTGGCCAGCCCTAGAGGTCCCTATCTGTCTAGACTGCCTGCTGGCCCAACCCACTGAGAAACTCAAGGCAGGCTGGGGAAGGCGGGATGGGCTCGGAGGTCCCCGACAGCTCCGGAAGTCTGCACACAGAGTCTCTGGAAGACTGAGAGGTGTTGTCTCTGCAGAAAAGCCGTCGGACATTTCTGTGTGACGGTGACACAAACCATTCCTTCCTCCATAATCACCCTCACTGCAGGGCTGGCTCAGGGCAAGACAGCCTGCCATGAATGGGCTTTATTTTCAAATCCCTCTTGCTTTTTTTAAATCCCCCTGAATGCCTGAACGCCCAGGCAGAGGAAAGCGCTCAGATCTGTCCTTGAGTGTGCTGGCGGTGATGTGATGGCTCAGACGGGACCCTCCGAGCTCTGCGGCAGGAACAAACCCCCTGCTGATGTCATTTAAAGGAATAACCTCCCAATTTTCTCATCTCCCTTTGCTGGATACACCTTATCAAATGACAAGAGAAGCCAATGTTTGGTTAAATGGTTCAGAGGTTAATACTCAACAGATGGGAGGGTTTTTTTTGTTTTTTTTTAACATTTCTTTTCCCCCTTGCAGGAGATCTGGTCTGTTCTTCTTGCTGGATATATGAGGCTGGGGAAGCTGCGGGGACCCAGGGGCATTCTTCCCATCATGCCCTTCGAGGAAGCCCATCTCCCCCCAGCCTCCACCGGCCCTCAGGGCATCTCAGGCTCCGTCCACAGCTTCCACAGAGTCTCCCCGTGGGGGCAGGGCCAGCCAGGGCTGGCTGCGCGCAGGAAATCGAACTGTCTGCCCTTCGAAGTAGCAAGGTGGGACACAGGGCAGGAAACCAACCCCTCTCCCCATGACCACAGGAACGCTATTCTCTTGGTTTACTCTCAATTCAGCTATTGTAACTACCCCTTCACTGAACATGAGTTCGTCAGGGATCAAGGGGTCTCCATGTTGCTTGAAGCCCAAAGGTCCTCAAGCCCCTCAGGTCCCTTTAAGCCAAGTCGGTACCCATCTACAAAACACCTACTAGGTGTCAGAGTTTGGCCTCTGAAGATGAACACGGCCCAGACCCTGCCCTCAGAGGTGTCCCATCCCCTGGGGAAGGAGACACAGGACGGACACTGATCATACAAGCCACAGCAGGTACAGGGGAGCAGCTGTGGTTTTGGACTCCAAACTCCTGGTTCCCAGTCCCAGATCCACCAGATACCTTTGCAGAAGGCATAACTCTCAGATCACACACTCCAGCATGGGAGAAGGAAAGCTTTCTTTTCTGCAATTCGACTCAGTACCTCTTCTCAGCACCTGATCCTGACAGGCTGCGGGGAACTTCAACCTCAGCGTTTCCACTGTCTTCCCCAGGTGCCCAGGTTTTGTGCAACAGACTCAGCCTCTTACCAGGGGGAAGTGGGGCACGTGGACTCCAAACGCCTGTCCTCCCATGTGCCTGCTGAGACATCCATTCTCTCAGTGCCAACTGTGCCCGTGGCAGCCTGGCACCCTGGAATCTCCACCCGCAAGAGCCAGCTTTCTGCCCGGGGCTCAGCCTCTGCAATGGCCACCCTCTCGGGAAGTTGTTAAAAGACAAATCCGCTGTGGCTCAGCGGATTAAGAACCCGACATAGGATCCGTGAGGATGTGGGTTCAATCTCTATTCTCGCTCAGTGGGTTAAAGATCTGGCATTGCCACAAGCTGTGGCGTAGGTTGCAGATGTGGCTCAGATCTGGTGTTGCTGTGGCTGTGGCTGTGGCTGTGGCGTAGGCCGGCAGGTCCTGCTCCAATTCAACCCCTAGCCTGGGAACTTCCATACGCCACAAGTGTGGCCCTAAAAAAAGGGAGGGGAAAAACCCAGATATTAGAGACACTTGCTGGTTTATAATGGCATTGTGATTTGGGGGAGAGAAATTTTATTCTTGGAAATGTACACTCAAGTATGTTGGAGGGAATTATCATAGTGTTTATAATTATCTTCTTTGAAATGGCTGAAATAGTTTGGCTGTTTCCTATAAAGTTAAACTTGTACTCACCACATGACCTGGCAACTGTACCCCAGTATCTACTTGAAGTTTCTACTCTAGAGAAAGGAAATCTTGGGTTCACATGGAAACCTTTACACGATTTTTCTAGCAGCTCTATTCACGATTGCCAAACACTGGAAACAACCCAAATCTCCTTCAGGAGGCGAATGAAGAAACAAAGCGTGGTACCTCCATACATTAGAGGACAGTTCAGCCTTTAAAAAGGAAAAGCTTTTGACACACTCACTTGGATAAGCTCAAAGGTATTATGCTGAATGTGAGGAGGCAGCTTCAAAAGGTCACATACTGGGGAGTTCCCACTGTGGCTCAGCAGGTTAAGAACCCAACATAGCCTCCACGAGGATGAAGTTTCAATCCCTGACCTTGCTGAGTGGGTTAAAGATCTGGCATTGCTGAAAGCTGCGGCATAGGTCACAGGAAGGGCTTGGATGCCACGTTGCCGTGGCTGTGATATAGGCCAGGAGCTGCAGCTCCAGCTCCAATTCAACCCGAGCCTGGGAAGTTCCATATGCCCCAGGTGCGGGCTTAGAAAGAGAGGGAGGAAAAAAGTTACATACTGTGTGCTGTTTCTCTTTATATGGCCTTCTCAAAAACACAAAATTATAGGAATGGATCAGCAGTTGCCAGAGGTTATCAGTGGGGAGAGGGGATGTGTATACAGTGGTGACACCAGGGGGTTTTTGAAGTGATAGAACTGTTCTGTATCCTGATTGGACTGTGGTTACACAAATCAGTATGTGTGTTGTAATTCATAACTGTACACCAGATTAACTGTGTGTGTGTGTGTGTGTGTGTTTGCCTTTTCGAGGGTCGCTCCCACAGCATATGGAGGTTCCCAGGCTAGGGGTCAAATCGGAGCTGTAGCCACTGGCCTACACCAGAACCACAGCAACATGGGATCCGAGCCACATCTGCAACCTACACCACAGCTCACAGCAACACCGGATCCTTAACCCACTGAGCGAGGCCAGGGATTGAACCTGCAACCTCATGGTTCCTAGTTGGATTCGTTAACCACTGAGCCACGACAGGAACTCCTACACCGAATTAACTTTAATGTATGATTTGTTAAAACCTATCCAGCTGTCTAAAGAGAGAGAGTGAAGGAAAGTGAACGTGGGAGTTCCCATCATGGCGCAGCAGAAACAAATCGACTAGGAACCATGAGGTTTCGGGTTGGATCCCTGGCCTCACTCAGTGGGTTAAGGATCCAGTGTTGCCGTGAGCTGTGGTGTAGGTCACAGACGCAGCTTGGATCCCGAGTTGCTGTGGCTCTGGCGTAGGCCGGCAGCTACAGCTCCAATTAGATCCCGGGCTTGGGAACCTCCTTATGCCGCACATACAGCCCTAAAAAAGGACAAAAAGACAAAAAAAAGAGAAAGTGAATATGGCAAAATGCTAACTGCCGTCAGGTTCAAGTGGTGGGATGCTAGCGGTATTATACTCATTTTTCTGTTTTTTTCTGCGCATTTGCCATTTTTCTCATATGGAGGAAGACGAGGTGGAAGAGTCTCTGTGAAGAGCCAGCCTGGCTGGGTCTGGCTCTGCAACACCGGTTCCCTGTCCCCAGGGAGTACAGGGGAGGCAGCCGCTCCACCCAGGGTTCAGCAGGTGCAATGTCTCAACCTCACCCCTTAGCCCCCAAGAACTGACAAAGTGCTTTCCAGGTCAGCTGCTCAGCGTTTGATCAGAATCTTCTACGGCCAGTGCCTGCCTGGTAGAGGCTGTAGGAATATATGTCTATCTGGCCCCTTACTTTTAACATGCTCGTGCCAGAGATCAGATGGACCATTGTACGATACCTGCTGGGGGGACGGTGCTCCCCCAGGGCCACCCCCCTCCAGGCTCCCATTTCACTGGACACACACATGCCCATGGCATTTCTCATTCTTCAGGGTCCCTGCCTCTGGAACAGGAAGAAAACATCCTTATTCCATGATGGGGCTGCTCTCTGGGTGAGCCCTGGCGGAGACAGCGCTTCCCAGGGTGCTCTGCGGCCTGCCTGCCTCACAATCATCAGATGCTCATTAAAAGGCAGCTTCCTGGAGTTCCTGTTGTGGCTCAGAAGTAATGAACCCACCTAGCATCTATGAGGACTTGCGTTTGACCCCTGGCCCCACTTAGTGGGTAAAGGATCTGGCATTGCGTGAGCTGCAGTTTAAGTCACAGACATGGCTTGGATCCTGCGTTGTTGTGACTGTGGTGTAGGCTGGTAGCTGCAGGTCTGATTCCACTCCTAGCCTGGGGACTTCCACATGCCATGGGTGTGGCCCTAAAATAGATAAATAAATATATCTATATAGATAGATATATATAGAAATTCCACATGCCATGGGCATGGCCAAAAAAAATAATAAATAATAAAATAAATAAAATGTAAAAAAACTTTTTTTTGGCCACGCCCATAGCATGTGGGAATTCCCAGGCCAGGGATCAAACTCACGTCACAGCCACGACCCAAACAGCTGCAGTGACAACACTGTATCCTTAACCCACTGCACCACAAGGGAAAACCTAAAACCCATTTTTAATAGAGATAGAAAGTATATGAATGATTGCTTAGAACTAGGGGAATGGGGAGTGGGGAGCGGTGACTGTGAAAGGGTATGGGGTTTCTTTCTTTCTTTTTTTTTTTTTTCCTGCTTTTTAGGACTACACCCAGAGCGTATGGAAGTCCCCAGGCTAGGGACTGAGTGGAAGCTATAGCTTCTGGCCTACGCCACAGCCACAGCAATGCCAGATCCGAGCTGCATCTGCGACCTATGCCACCAGCTCACAGCAACTCAGAATCCTCAACCCACTGAGCAAAGCCAGGGATCGAACCTGCATCCTCATGGATACTAGTCTGGTTCATTACTGCTGAGCCACAACAGGAACTCCTGTTTCGGAAATATTCTAAAATTGGAGTGATGAAATATTCTAAAATTGATGGTAGTGATAGTTGCACATATCTGTGACGATGCCAATGTATATATATGTACGTATCATATATATATCTTAGTTTCTAGACTGTATGCTTACAGACAGCAGGCAGGGTTTTGCTCCTGATGTAGCTTGCTGATAATAAGAAACATTTAACCTAATAAGGCTGAATGCTCCACATAATAAGAAAACACTGTGGGGTAGGGGTTGGGGGTGTGGGGTAGGTGGAGAGGAGATGGGAGGAAAGATCTGGAGGAACAGCTTGAAGACAGACCAATGTCTACACCTGAGAGCTAGTTAAGCAGGCAGGGAATGGCTGACAGCTGTCCAGGTCAAGGGTCCCAACTTACGGTCCATGAGCCAAATCCCACCTACCACCTCTCTTTGTAAGGCCTATGAGTTAAAACTGAATTTTTCTTTTCTTTTCTTTTTTTTTTTGGCTGCACCTGCAGCATAAGGAAGCTCCCAGGCCAGAGATCAAATCCCCAGGCTGTGACCTATGCCACAGCTGTGGCAACACCAGGTCCTTAACCCCCTGCACCACAGCAGGAACTCCATTAAAACTGACTTTTACAGATGATCATCTGCAGTCAGTTTGATAATAGGGAAGGCTGACTTTGAATATCAATTAAGCAAAATACTATAACCCCCCCCAAATAATGCCATTCTTCTCGTTAGTAGACCTGCTTTGCAAAGAAATTGACTCAATTATTATGCTTTGAATTTCTTTAATAAAAAAAAATTATGAAATACGCTTTCTCTGTCATTACATAAGTATATACATAGTACGCTTGATTTTTGCCTGTTGGCCCGCAAACCTATAAAATATGCATGATTTGGCCCCTCACAGAAAAAGTTTGTGGACACCTGGTCTACCAGTAGATGATTTTCAATTTCAAATGGCTTCCTGTCTGGAAACCCCATATCATCTCAAACCTGGTATGAGAATCTGTGAAACAAATAGCAGCCCCACATTAGTGGAATTTTGGTGACCATGGGCAAGTTGAAGGAGGCCCCAGAGAGAAGTGAACAGAGTCAGGGGGTGGAGCCAGGAGAGAGCCCGGAGGGACGATGCTCAGAGAACCAGGTGACCCAGGAGCCCAGGGAGACAGCGCACTCATCCTGAATATTCTAGAGGAAGCTGGTTCTGGAGAAAGATCCTCCTGTTACCTGAATGGGAACAGAGAGTTGATTACTTCCCCAAGAGGTCAGTCCCCCAAAGTGGGAACTGTGTCTTATTCATCTGTGTTTCCACAGCATGCCCAGACTGGCATTTAATAAACATTGGATGGGAGTTCCCAGCACGGCTCTGCGGTAAGGAACCTGATTCGACCTCTCGCCTGGGAATTTCCACATACCATGGGCGCGGCTCTAAACAACAAAATAAATAAATAAATAAAAATGAAGAAGCATTTGGTGAATGAATGAATGAGCTGTTAGATTTAGTTGGCCTGAGTAAAGCGATTGCTTTGAGGGTGACTTGAACTAGCCTCTTATATGTGCTCCCAGCCCCTCTCCAAGCCACTGACAAGTTTTAATAGCATTTCCCAACTTATGGCTCTCAAGATGTTAAAAGGTGAGGGAAAAAAATGTCCTTAACCTGCCGAGCTACCAGGGAATTCCTGGACAGTCTTGATACAACTACACATCAGCTTATTAAAGGCCCTGAGAAGTCCTGCACCCCAGCAGTTTGGACTGTCAGAGGGATCTGGGACTGTTCCTCAGATTCCCAACCTACCTGCCTTAGTTGAGCACTCACTCATTGCTCCAGAAGTTCCGGAGGGTCCTGAGACCCCCATTCCTGAAATTCAGACAGTGAAAATCAGATTGGTTCTCAGCTTTCCCCAGAGCTGGTGTAAGATTTGTTTTCTTTTGCCGCATAGTGTTTCCTCTCCTGCTCTTCTTACTCTTGTGGGTTCGTGCCTTAAAAACAAACAAAAAAATGTATTGTTTTAGCGGGATTTGGGTCTGGGAGGGAGCAAAAGTTGGTATGTGTGCCTTCATCTGCCATCTTGAAACAGAAGAGAAGGGGTCTGCAGGAGGGTCGTGTCAGGCACCAGGAAAAGCCTGGGAGACAGGGTTTGGGAGGAGAGGCTGTGCCCGCCTTCCCTGAAGCACATGGAATGATGGGGGCGGCAGGGGTCTTTTAGGCTGATTGGCCAAGTGCTTTGCTAGGGCCCTCGAAGAGCAAAAATGTAAAACTATGAAGACGATTCCTCCTTCAAGGGTTTAGTAGGTGAGAGGTAAGTGGAGGATGAGGGGGAAAGGTGATGGCTGCACTTGATAGAGACAAGCAGAGGGGGCTATAGGAGCCCCTCTGAGAAGTGTGTGTGTGTGTGTGTGTGTGTGTGTGTGTGTGTGTGTGTGTGTGTGTGTGTGCGTGAAGGCTTCCTGGAGGAGGGAAGGCAACGGGAGCCACATTTTGGAGGCAAGGGACAGCAGCACAAGGAGCACAGGGTCACTGGACAGTCCAACACAAAAGGACACTGTGACACCAGAGGTGGGAGAGGATGCCGTGGAAGCACAGGAGGGCTTTGGGCACCACCTCAGAGCTCGGGCTTTATCCCCTGGAAGCTCTGAGTATGACTCAGTGGCTAGCTTGGGCAGCTGGGTGGAGGATGGGCCCGAGGCAGACGGCTCCGGAGTCCAGGAGGCCACTTAGGCAGCTGTCACAAAATCTGGTGAGAAACACTGGGGCTCGAACTCAGGCAGTGAGTGTGCTCATGATGGATCACCAGGGGCAGAGTCAAGGAGCTGAAATCCGTGCTGCGCGGGCTGGGGCGAGGGAAGGGGCGGGTGGCCACCTGGAAGTTGCCCAGGTTTCCAGCTCTTGATGGCTGCTGCGGGGAGGGGATGGCTTATCCCTTCCAGCACCCCTGCTCCTCCTCCCCAAAGCCCAGCCTGTCCCCCCTAGACCATGAAAAGTGCGTTGGCTCCCCTCCCTGCCCCATCTTCCCTCCTCCAACTGTTTGCCTGGAGTCCCCAGAGAGGAGAGAGAGAAGGAGATGAAATCATGGAACAAAGAGGATTAGAGACGCATTTCTTCCCTTCTCTACAATGGAAAACTCTAGGTTTGTTGGGAGAGGGGAGCCTTTAGGGGGGCAGAGGGGGAGCTTGATGAGGTTATGGTTTTGAAATAGGAGCTGTGGGGAACTGCCAATCTGACAGGCGACAAGCTTCTCATTTTTCTTTCCTCTAAGTAGGCGCTCCACTTGGCCGACCCCCGTTTAGAGCCTCCTTTGCTGAGCTGAGCCTGTCCGCTGTATTCGCAGCCTGCATGCGCCCCTTCCACCTGGCTCCCTGCTCAGCCTGGGCACCCACGGGGGAGCAAGGCACCACCTTCTCAAAGAGAAGGGGCTCCCATGGCAGGAAGGGGGTTCAGGGAATAGGAGGAACCAGACGTGGAGTTGGAGAGTTTAATTTCGCATCCAGATTCTGCCACTTTCCCCAGCGATACAGACTCGGGCAAGTGTCTTAACTTCCCGGAGCCTCCGAGTCTTCATCTGTAAGTGGAAATGATCAGACTCAGCTCGCAGGCTAAGAGCGGATAAGAAGTGCTTTGGAAACCAGTTCCCCCCATCCCACCCCTGCCCCCAACAATTGCAGGGCCTGGGGCAAAAGTATGAGGGGTGGCGGGCACCTGGATGTGTCTAAATTCTTGAGCTAAAAAATCAAGCGTAACAAATTCATAAGTGTGACACATTTTATCCTCCAACTGTAATTTTCAATATAATTTCATAACCTAGAAGGCCGGGTCTGAATTCAGAGTTCCTGGATTCCTCGGAGTTCAACTGGGAACACCACAGCATGGGGACGCTGGTCACTGCCTGCTCCCCCTTCCTTTCCCCCGTGATCCCATCCTGCACAGTGGGGACTGCAGAGTGAGGGCTTCATGCAGATGCATGAGGAGAGCCCAGCCCTAACCTGGAACCTGCACACACACACACACACAGACACACACACAGACACACACACACACACACACACACACACACACACACACACACCACTGCAAACACCTCTGGACCTAGAGGTCCATGCACTGAGGAAACCTGGGAAGGATGGATTTGAGGAAGAAGCCCATGCAGATCCTGGGAGAGGGTTTGGACATTCCCAGTTCCCAGGTACACCCAGCATGGTGCAAAAGCGTGACATTGGTGCCAGGTGTGCGTGTCCCCTTGGTCCCACCCACTGCTCGTCCCATAGAGAGGAGTGTGGCTGGGGGAAGCTGAGCACACAGATCAGGGGCCCCTTTAGCCTGATCTAAGGTGGCAGGTACTGCTCTAAACTCTAAAGTGACTACGAATAGGAGGAATTATTATTATCTCCCCAAGGTTTTGGTATTTCTTTCCTCCCTCCCTCTCTCTCTCTCTGGTTCCCCACTCTTCTCTTTTCTATTTCTTTCCTTGGGAAGAATTGGGGGATGATTTACATGCCAGCTGGTAAGAGAAGTGGGAGAGCAGATGCCTTAGGGGACAGTTGAGCCAGGATGCCAGCAACTCTTGGGTAATGTCCAAAGCTTCTTCAGGCCTCAGTGTTGCTAAGCTTCTCCCTTCCCACATCTCTGGAAGACTTAGAGGCTTGTAATTTATTGTCTGAAAACAGAGAATCTTTAGAGCCTTAGACAAGAGCATGGCCAAAAACCTGGGGGGGAAAAAATGCTCCAAGCACTCACCAAGCGCAATGAAATACGCAGTGCTGATCAAGGACATTTGGAGAGGCTCAGTGACGCCCACCTGGACAGGAGATCCAGGAGGAAGGCTCCGCTCAGACCCTTCCTGTCCCTGCCCCCACCTCGGGCGAGCTGGAGCACCCAGGCCCTGGCGAGCCTGGAGTCAGAGGAAGAGGCCACAGGGAGCAACACAGGAAGTCTGGACCGGGAATCAAAAACTCCAGTGCCCGGAGTTCCCATGTGGCTTGGGGATTAAGAACCCAGCATGGTGGCTGTGGCGTAGGCCGACGGCTACAGTTCCAATTAGACCCCTAGCCTGGGAGCCTCCATACGCCGTGGGTGTAGCCCTAGAAAAGACAAAAAACAAAACAAACAAACAAACAAACAAACAAAAAAAAAACCCAGCATGGTGTCTGTGAGAATTCAGGTTCGATCCCTGGCCTCACTCAGTGGGTTTAGGATTCGGCATTTCCATGGCTGTGGCATAGGTCACAGAGGCAGCTGCAATCCGGTGTTGCTGTGGCTATGGCTCAGGCCAGCAGCTGAAGGTCCGAGTTGACCACGGGCCCAGGAACTTCCACATGCCTCAATTGCAGCCATTAAAAAAAAAAAAAAGATCCAGCGCCTGGGCCTGGGTGAAGGGCTGGTGATTCTTGTGGAGAAGAAGATCACAGACTCCAAGACCCCAAACCTTATGCCCAGCCATGCTCATCCCAGCTAAGCCAAGTCCCTTCCCTCTCTGCGCCTCAATTTCTTCATCTGTAAAATGAGACAAAGGGTGGTTTTCGTCACAGAGCAGCGTGAGGTTTTAATTAAAGCATGAGATTGGCTGAGCCATGTGCCTGGAGTGGAGAATAGGATGGGTCCGTGTGAACCACGTGAATGTCGCTTTGATCACAGAGCCTGGAAAATACACGGCAAATGCTAGTAGAACTTGGATGACCTGCAGCAGATCATGTCCCGTTTAGGGGCCTCGGTTTCCCCCTTTGAAGGATTTCTTTTCTTCTCTAGACACAGTTCACTGTCAATACTCAGAGCTCCCTTGACACAAAGAACCGCTAACACTGGCAGAGCACTGGCTGGGGGCTGGGCCCCGTCCAAAGCGCTTCACATATATGGCATCATTTCACCCTCCCCATCCCCTTTGAGGGGTCTTTTATTATTTTCCGTTTGGCAGAGGAGGAAGCCGGGACAGAGAAAGGTTAGGGAATTTGCCGCATGTCACCCAGAAAGACTCAGGCAGGCTGGCTGCACTTTCCAGCCTGGGATTTGAACCCAGGTCTCTCAGTGAGCCATCCTGATGGCTAATCTGTCTTCCTCCCTGGGCCAGATGTGGGCCATGCCCACGATGGCGCCACCAGGCAGCACATTTAGGCCAATCCCGCCTGTCAATCCAGTCCACTCGCTGGTTTGGCTGGTATTCCCCACACTGAAAAGTTATGGGGCCAAATTAGTCATTTTTGGCCCTTGAGTCAATGATTCTGCTTCTTCAACGTGTTTAGACTTTCTGACAGTGACACGTCCCTCCGCCTCTGGGTTTGAGAGACTCGGTGATTGGAAACACTGATTTTGAATGAAAGTGGGAACGTGGCCATTCCTGAGAAAATACTGACCCACCTCGTCTCCTGGAAGACTCGCCATCATGCAAGGAGATACACAGGCTGGGATGGTCACCCCATCTCACTGATGAGGAAACCCAGCCAGGACAGAGGGGTGCAGTCGGTTGCCTGGGATGGCACAGCCTGCTGGCCGGCGTGGAGCAGAGGCAGGATCTGAACCCAGGTCTCCGGATGTGCCATCCAGCATATACCCTGCGGCCTGGACCATTCCGCTAGTAAGATCCTCTGCAGGGTCTGGAGCCCCCAGGCGCTCGTGGCATCACCGTGAAGGGTGGGAATGGCTGCAGACCATTTGGCCGGGCCGTTCCCATTTGCTCTGCCTTTTGGCAGCGATCAGCAAGGCTACATTAAGCGTTCTTTTCTGAGTTGTTTGTGGGCAGGAGAAGCCTGGAAATTACAAGGAACTAAGGCACCTGGCTCCCTGGGGACAATTTCGGAGTCCGTCTCCTCACCTTGTTTATTTGTAAAATGAGAACACAGACACAACTGGTGTATGTTTTACATTAAACCGAAGAGGAGCTTGTGGCGTTTCTGTCTGCACTTGAGACATGTTTATACTGCTGGGTCCATTATGAATCTGTTTAATATCCTCCCAATTCTCCGAGTCCTTCCATCCCTGCAGCCAGGAAGTGGGTAATGTGCACATAAGGGAGAAATTTCCAGGCGCTTAGGTCTTTAGGTAAATGAGGACTTTTTTTTTTTTAAGGAGGAAAAAAAAACCTGATACAGAGAAATTAAACTCTTCCTGTTCAAAATGATTTTTCCAATGACCCTTTCCTCATAGGAAATCTCTCAGGTCCTAAAGAGATACCAAGGGAGCCCCCCAGCTAAGGGTACCTGTGGTCCACGGTAGTGAGAGCAGCATCCCTTTGCCTGGAGAGGGCCAGGGAGGGGGACATGCAGATGAGGGACCCTCCGGAGCTGAGAAAGACAGCTGCGATGTGCAGCCAGAAGCCTGAGGTCATCTCAGAGCTGCCTTGCCTGCTGGGGGGCTCCTGAGAAGCCAGCATGAGACTAATCCTGCCGGCTTGGGGACAAGCTTCCCACAGGACTGCTGGCAGGAGCAGCTCCCTGCTTGCTGGCAGAACAGAGAGGTATTATTTTAGGGAGAAAAATGAGAATCCTGTTATTGCTTTATTCCTCCTACAGAAATGTTGGTGTGTCCCATCCAGGGCCAGGATGGGATGCGCGTCGGTGCCAACAGAAGAATGAGCTCATCGCATGTGGGGATCTGAGGTGTTTCCAGCAAGGCACAGAGTGGAACAAAAAGCTCCCTGCCTGGAATCCCAAATCCCTTGTCAAAGCAGAACCCTCTGACCCTCCCCTCACCTCCCTCCTCTGTCAGCTGGTCTGTCCATCACCTTCCCTCTCCATCATCTCCCTCCTGCATTATCTGGGTCCACTCCCATTGCATCACTGTAACTCCCAGCATCTCTGACCAGACACTCCCTCAACACCCTGGGGCATCTGTGCATGTGCTTGTTTGGAGACCGCAGGAGGGAAGACCCCCGGCTTTGGAATCTGAGAGAGCAATTTCCTTCTTTTTCATGGCTGAGTAGTATGCCATTGTGTATATGTATCACATGTTCTTTATCCATTCATCTGTCAGTGGACACTTAGGTTGCTCCCATGATTTGGCTATTGTGAATAGTGCTGCTATGAACATTTGGAACCCCACTTCTTAATTCCAGGTTCAGTTCAGAGTGACTTATCTCAACCTGAGGCCATGCCAGGACGCTGATGATGAAAACAACAAATAGCTTGTGACCCCATAATTCCAAGAACCCTGTGGGAATTTGACATTCGTAAGCCCCAAAGTTTTACAATTCTTTTTTTGGCTTTGCCCACAGCATATGGAATTTCCCAAGCCAGGGATTGAACCCTAGCCACAACAGTGACCTGAGATGCTGCAGTGACAAAGCCAGATCCTTATCTCACTGTGCTACAAAGGAACTCCTTACAATTCTTTACCAGCCTACACCACAGCCACAGCAACTCAGGATCCGAGCCGCGTCTGTGACCTACATCACAGCTCGTGGCAACCCCAGATCCCTAACCCACTGAGTGAGGCCAGGGATCAAACCCGCATCCTCATGGATCCTAGTCAAGTTCATTGACTGCTGAGCCACGAAGGGGACTCCATTTTTTTTTTAAGGGATTCTTTAATCATATAATATCCTTTGCTTTCACAGGAAGGAAGGGAGGAAGGAAATACTACATGAGTATCTACTGAGTGGTAGGTATTTCCTCTCTCTCTCTTATTTATTTATTTTGCTTTTTAGGGCTGCACTTGCAGCATATGGAAATTCCCAGGCTAGGGGTTGAATCAGAGAGGCAGCTGCTGGCTTACACCACAGCCACAGCAATGCCAGATCCTTGTCTGCAACCTATACTGAAGCTCAGGGCAACTGCTGGATCCTTAACCCACTGAGTGAGGTCTCATGGATACTACAAGCCACAATGGGAACTTCAGTATGTTCTCATTTGCTCTCCCATCTAACAGATGAGATGAGAGAGGAGAGGCCCAGAGAGGTGCAGGCCCTCGTTCAGCATCACATGGCTAGTAAGTGGCAGGGCTGGGATTTGAACTGAGGTCTCTCAGATTCCAAAGCTGGAGGTCTTCCCTCATGCAGTCTCCAAACAAGCACATGCACAGATGCCCCAGGGTGTTGAGGGAGTGTCTGGTCAGAGATGCTGGGGGTTACAGTGATGCAATGGGAGTGGACCCAGATAATGCAGGAGGGAGATGATGGAGAGGGAAGGTGATGGACAGACCAGCTGACGGAGGAGGGTGGTTTAAAAAAAAAAAAAAAAAAAAAGGAGCAAGGGTTCCAAGAAGCTAGAGAGGACTTTCCTGGTCTTGGCCAAGAAAGAAATGATGTGGCCAGGAGCCTGGGCCAGAGATGACAGGAAAGGCGATGATGCTGGTTGGGTTGAAGTAGACTGAAGGCTGGGAAGCAAAAGACTCCAAAAGTGGCCACGAAGTTGCACCAGGTGGAAATTCTGAAAGTCAAGGGTGAAAAGGGGCAGGGCCCATGGAGTGAGTCACTTCTGGTGGGACCCAAAGCTCTAACTGGCATTTGGCTGCCTCAGACCAGGCCTAAAACACACCCTCAAGCTAACTTTGATTTTCCATCTATGAATCACGAAGGGGATGTTATTTACAATGGGCCCCAAGAAGCTTCCTACGGAAGAGCCAAATCCTTCTGTTTCTGTCACTGAAGGAGCCTATGGACTATTGGTCTGTATATTTCACAACATCTAACATTTTATCACTTTCTGGAGTTGTTGTTTTAGGTTTTACACCCCCTAAATTTCCGGCCCCGTGGGCAAACTCCAGTCAGCTGGCCCTGGTCATGGCTGCAGTTGGGTAAGTTACCCTCGTGATAGAAACTGGATTGGTTTAGGCTTAGCTTCCTGGATTTTGTTTCTCCTTTGACTTCTCTTTGTGTTTCATGAAATCCTCTTTTTTAAAGAAACCCATCTGGTCTCAGTTTTGCTAAGGAAAATTAAGAAAAGGGATATGAGTTCACATTTTGGTGAATGAAGGACAAAGAGTGGATCAGAGGCCTTCAGAGGCCAGGTAGGCTTGCAAAGAGATGGCAGGCACGTGACCTTATGGGGGTTAAGATACAGGCTGAGATTCTGGAACAGACCAAAATATGGTATTTCGGGAGTTCCTGTTGTGGCTCAGCAGTAACGAACCGCACTAGTATCCATAAGGACTTGATTTTGATCCCTGGCCCTGCTCAGTGGATTCATGACCCGTTGTTGCCATGAGCTGCGGTGTGGGTTGCAGACGAGGCTCGGATCTGGCGTGGCTGTGGCGTAGGCGTAGGCGGCCTCTGTCGGGAGACACGTTTCTACAATCTTTTCGTAGCATCTCTGCTTCCATTTTCTACGCGGAAAACTCCATCTTGTCTTGCTTTACCTTGACCCTATATTCCTGCTTGAAAAACTGTTGCTGGGCTGGTACATCATTTAAGCTTAAGAACAAAGACCAAAAGGCATAAGTCATCCATGCGGCCAACTGAATGAGGACATGATGCATTGGTCTAGGCACGCAGGACCTATGCAGATAGGCATGCCATATGCACAGCATGATATGCCCTGTTAAGATAAGAGGAAGATGAGCCTCATGGCCCCAAGGGGTTTAGGAGGGGTCGTTAGCAGGATATGCATGAGCAAGGAGAACAAGGTGCAAACCTAGGCACGCTGGGTTGCTGCAGATAGGCAGATAGGCACACTGTTTTGCGAAGCACAATGGTGCGTCTCTAGATGCTATGCATAGATAGCTGATGCCAGACTGGCTCAAGACACATGATTGTTAAACGCCTAAAGGTCAGAGTAAGAGTTTAACCAGCTACGTGACTTTTAAAATACTGTATTCTGCACCTGCAGCCCCCTCCTCACTTGACGGAATCCTAAACAGCACAATAATAAAAAACAGTGTGGTTCCTTGAGGTGGCCCTCTTGGTCCACGAGATCTTGAGTCCCCCAGGTTCCCACCTTTGATTAGATTAAATGCCTCTGTGTCTGGTTTTATGTTAACCTTTTCTTAATTTCACAGCGCCCATTCTTCAGCCCTCACCTGCTGAGCTGGTCTCGGCAGGCACATGTAACTCCAATTCCACCCCTAGCCTGGGAACTTCCATATGCCACGGGTGTGGCCCTAAGAAACACAGAAAATACCCCCCAAAAAACCGAAAGTAAAAGAAGAAGAAATGAGTAATGCATAATAGGGACAGTTGTCACTTCTTACATTATACCCCAAGAGAAAAGTGATATCAGAGCCACAGGCAGGATTCTGGGACCAGCAGGGACTCATCTAGAGAGTCTCCGTAAGGAATAAAGGAAGTCCAGGGCTTTGTTTTAAGAGAGGCTGTGGTAGACGGTCCTTCGGCTCTTTGTTCTCACGTATCTCCGTATCTCGTGAACTTGGGGCAGGAGAAGGTTCAGAACGTATTTCTCCACCCCAGTAACATTGGGCTTGGCCCTATGACCAGTTTGAGCCTAAGGGATGAAGGAGCGGAAATGGCAGGGCGCCAGTTCCAAGGCAAAGTCTGAAGGAGCACATATGTTTCTGCTTCTGCCGTTCACCGCAGGAAGGACCCGAACAGCAGCTTCCCCAGGAAAATGAAGAAACCTGTGGAGCATCCTTGGGCGTAAGCCTGGAGTCCGTGCTGCTAAGCCCAGCAGAGCCAGTCTCAGAACTCCTGAGGCGGCCCCGTGGCTGTGGTAGGGATGGAATAGGATGGTTACCCACATAGTTGTGGAAGTCCCAGCAAGGGACCACGAGAGAGAGGAAAACCTAGCGAACTTTGGGAGATCCCTGTGAGTTAATTATTGCTCAAGAGCTAGTGGAGGCGCAAGATATGCCTCAGGCCCCTGGGTGGGGTCTGCTTTCAGGTTCAGGGAAAGGGCAGAAGTTGAGAGGCCACCCTTCTGTGGATCTGAATCCAAATTTAGTTTTGGCCAGATTTCTCTTACTGAGAAGCTACTACTCAAAAATGAGGAAGAGGCAGTCTTTTCCCACCTCTGCTCCACTTGGACTGTAAAAGGGTAGCCCACCTAAGCCCCCAGGGCAGAACCTCCTTGCCTGACCGTTTGCATCTCTCACAGGCATCCTATCTTAATAAATCTATTTCTTGCCTATCACCTTGTCTCTCGGTGATGAATTCCTTCTGCTCAGAGGAGCAAAGAACCTGAACCTCAGTAAGTCCAGATACTGGGGGAGTGATTCTAATTTAAAAACTGTGGGTTCGGGGAGTTCCCATGGTGGCACAGCAGAAATGAATCCAACTAGGAACCATGAGGTTGTGGGTTCAATACCTGGCCTCACTCACTGGGTCGGGGATCCGGCATTGCTGTGAGCTGTGGTGTAGGTCACAGAGGCGGCTCGGATCCTGTGTTGCTGTGGCTGTGGTGTAGCCCAGCAGCTGTAGCTCCAATTAGACCCCTAGCCTGGGAACCTCCATATGCCTCCAGTTTGGTCCTAAAAAGCAGAAGAAAAAAAAAAAAGAATTGGGTTCAAGTCCCAGTCTGGGTTTAGGCTGGGTTCGAGTCATAAAGTACTATCAGTTTCAGTTGTGAGCTAGTGTTTGGGGATGCCTTGTCATGAAGCATTACTGCAGGAAAACGGACCAGCACAGAGGCCATGACACCTTCTAAGCCCTGGTCCTGTCCCCATCCTTCCTCCTACCCACACTTCTCCAGTTCATTAACTCACCTAGTCAAAGGTCATTTATAAGATGCCCAGCCTGTGCCAGGCCCTGGTCCAGGTGCTGTGGCCACAGAAGCCTTAAGGCCAATGATGATGCTATGATGTGGTGTGATAGTATGATTTATAAGAAGAAATATGTATTTGGTCTTTGTCTATTTCTTGGCAAGGAGCTCTTAAAAACCCTTGGAATTTCCTAAGAGAGGAGAGTGATCTGTGTGCCTTTTGTTATGTTAATGAAGTGATTCTTGAAAAGTTTGTGGGTCACCTAAGGATGGGGGCTGGTCCACAGAGGAAACCATCCTGTGATTGGAGAGCTGGAACTTTCAGCCCCACTTCCCCTGCCCTCTGGAAAGGAGAGATGGTGGAGATTGAGTTCAATCCCCAAAGGCCAATGATGTAACCAGTCATGTCTATGTATGAAGCTGCCAGAAACCCCCAAAAGGACAGGGTTTGGAGAGTTTCTGGGTTGGTGAACACATGGAGAGTCACGGAGAGTCGGGCCACACTTGGAGACCGTGGAAGCTCTATGCGTTTCCCCACACCCAGCCCTGGGCATCGTGTCCATTTGTTCTTGAGTTATATCCTCTTATTATAAGCCAGTAATTGAGTAAGTAGAATGTTTCTCTGAGTCCTCTGAGCCGCTGCAGCAAATCAAAAACCCAAGAAGGGATTATTGGAACCTCCATTCTTTTTTTTTTTTTTGTCTTTTTTCTTTTTAGGGCCATACCTGCGACACATGGAGGTTCCCAGGCTAGGAGGCAAATCAGACTTGCAGCTGCCGGTTTATGCCACAGCCACAGCAATGCCAGATCCGAGCCACACCTGCAACCTACACCGCAGCTCATGGCAATGCTGGATCCTTAACCACTGACCAAGGCCAGGGATTGAACCTGCGTTCTCATGGATACTAGTCAGGTTGTTAACCATTGAGCCATGATGGGAACTCCCAGAGCCTCCATTCTATGGCCAGCCAGCCATCTACAGGTGACAAGTGGGACTTATGACTGGCATCTGGAGTGGAGCAGTGAGCGACATTGGACTGAGCCCTTGACTGTGGGATCTGATGTTATCTCCAGGTAGACAGGGCCAGAACTGAGTCAAATGTGTGCACCTGGTCATTGTCCTCAGAGAGCTGTTTAGGGAAACAGACAAACCTCGCACATATCATAACGGTAAGCGCTGTGGTCGGGGTCTGTGCAGGCTGCTGGGTGAGCTCAGCACAGGGCTGGAGAATGGGAGGGCCAGATCAGCTCCGCTTTGCTGCCTTTTGCCCCCAGCCCCTACCCACAGCCCTTGTAGCCAACCAGAAAGTCAAGACTTGGCCCAGAGCGAGTGCAAGACTCCAGGATATGCTACAAAAACAGCTGCGAATCACAGACAGTTGCTGCTCTTTCACAATATCCAGGGCTTCTTGGGCACTGACTAGGTACGATGGTGCCAGAGAGGAGAGTCACATGCCCTGGTTTCAAGTTCATCAGCACCGCCGCCCCCGGCAGGGGGGGGGCGACACTCAGCAGACAAGTGGTAATAATCAGACACGATATAAAAGTATATCCATGGCTTTGGGGAAATAACTTACCCACTCTGAGCTTCAGTTTCCTCTTTTTTTTTTGTTTTTTTGTTTTTTTGTCTTGCTTTTTAGGGTTGCACCTGCAGCATATGGGAATTCCCAGGCTAGTGGTCGAACCAGAGGTACAGCTGCTGGCCACGGCCACAGCCACGGCCACAGCAACATGGGGTCCAAGCCGCATCTGCGAACTACACCCCAGCCCACGGCAATGCCGGATCCTTAACCCACTGAGCAAGGCCAGGGATTGAACCTATGTCCATGTGAATACTAGTTGGGGTTGTTACCACTGAGCCAAAATGGGAACTCCAGGGTCCTCATCTTTGAAAAGACATCCATTTTATGGGGTTTGGCAAGGATTTGATGGGAGCACGTATATGGCTGGTCTGGCACCGTTCACAGCACAAACTTGTTTGAGGCAAGTGGTATAACCAGGCACCTCCCTCATAATTGAGAGGGACAGGTGGAGTCATGCGACCTGCAGGGCAAGTATTAGTTATTCGCATGACCGGACTTTTAAGATTTGCTGGTTGATGTCACTGCTTGTACTAATGGACAACCTCCTGTGTGCAGCGTTTCTCTTCTTTTGAATTATTTCCTTGGGACAAACTCAAAATCCTTTCTCCAACCCTTTCTGCTTTTGTCAGATCCAAAAAAAGCAGGTAGCAGTAAATCCCATAGCAGCTGAGGCCCAGGACCAAGTCATGGCAGATCCCCTGCTAGGAGCCGCCTGCAGCGGGTGACCCACAGCTGCTCATTTGAGCAGAGGCCCGTGTGCCAGAGGTGATGTCATCAAGGAAGGCAGGTTTTCAGCAGTAGGGACGGGAGGGCTGAGAATAGCAGGGCTTTTTGCCTCTTGGGATTGCCATCATCCTGAGGGGGAGGGAGACGGGTACAAATGCGGGAGAGAGCTTTGTCCAGTAGCTTTGAGAACGGTCCAGAAAATTCCCATGGAAGTGTAGGCGTCCATCAGAGCGGACTTAGACGGGGCCAAGTGCTGGGGTTGGGGCCTCAGCCTTGGAATCTGCTGCACGAGAGGAAATGCGCCACTAGGTGTGGAGGAGCAGGGTCCAGATGGGAGCTCTCCCCTGGCTGGGTCTCAGGGGATCCCGAGCCCTCAGGATGGTCTGAGATACTGTGTGTGTGATCCGGACGTCCAGTGGGACCCCCCGACCCTTCGTGTTGCAATCAAGTCAGTGCCTACCGCATCCTACACGCACCCTCCTGGCCCCAACAGGGATTCTGGGATCTAGCTAACCACTGTCCGGTTTATCGCTGACTCTGTGGTCTTCCAGATTGGTTGAGCATCTCATCACCCTGCAGATACTGCCCCGGTTCTACCCAGGATTGAGCTGGATGTGCAAATCAGCCCCTCTCTGTGACTTCAGTACACACA
Source organism: Phacochoerus africanus (assembly GCF_016906955.1). NCBI lineage: Eukaryota > Metazoa > Chordata > Mammalia > Artiodactyla > Suidae > Phacochoerus > Phacochoerus africanus. The sequence continues at coordinate 19,642,548 of NC_062557.1, forward strand.
GAACGTCACGCATACACAAGTGTATTGCAAACTGGGCTAACGATTCAAGAGGAAGCAAAGTGAGATAGACATTCGTTTTGTGGTTTTAGGGTTTGGTTTGGTTTGGTTTTTCTTTTTACAGCCGCACTCGAGGCATATGGAATTTCCTGGGGTTGGGGGTCAAATTGGAGCTGCCACTGATGACCTACGCTGCAGCCACAGCAAACCTGGACCTGAGCCGAATCTGCCACCTACACTGCAGCTCGCCAGCAATGCCGGATCCTTAACCCACTGAGCAAGGGCAGGGATCAAACCCACATCCTCAGGGATACTATGTCTGGTTCTTAACCTGCTGAGCCACAGTGAGAACTCCAGCATTCGTTTTGTTTTGATGGTGTTTGTGCATGCTTTGTGTGTTTGTCTTTCATCTGCCTAGGGTCTTTTTCCCCATCCAGGAAAGAGAGAGAACCACTTTTCCCCAACTCCATGTTTCTGAAAGTGTTGCCATACACAATATCCCAGCCCACCAGCCACCGGGGCAAGTACCTGACCCAGGCCTGGCCCAATCCAATTAAGGGGCCCTGACCCGAGACCGGGATGACTGAGCTGGTTTGAGGCTTTTGGGACCATCTTTCCAACTGTGTGGAAGAGGCCGTTCAACAGGAAAGAGAATGAACCCAAGACCAAAAGATGCCCAGAGAGACAGGGGACAAGAAGGATGGTGTCCTCCAAGTCCCTGGATTCCTTTGAGCTGCCACAATGTGAGCAGTGTCCCCTCGAGCTGTACAACTCAGCGGGACCGTAGCTCCACTGTCCACTTCCCAACTAGGGACACATTTCATTTTTCCTGGCTCTTTTTTTTTTTTTTTCTTCCTGAAGTAATGTGACTTGAGGTTTAATCATTTGCTACCAAAAGTCTGAATACAGGAAGGGTTTCCATCTGCTCTTCCTTGCTGGTCCTCAACCCTTTGGCCAAGTCTGCAACTCATTCTTGGTTTGTTTGTTTGTTTGGGATGGGGGTTTGGGAGATTTTGGGGTTTTGTTTTTATTTTTTGCCGTACCCAAAGCATGAGGAAGTTTCGGGCCAGGGATTGAGCCTGCACCACAGCAGCCACCTGAGCCACGGCAGTGACAGCCCCGGATCCTTAACCCACTAGCGAACTCCTACAAAGCACTGGTATTGATGTCAGGGAGGAGGCTGATTTCCAGTCTGAGACAACCCAGAGCAGAAAGAATTCAGTACCTCAAGGCAGTGAGCCTCTCTGAAAACAGTAGCTTTTTTTTTTTATGCATATGGAAGTTCCCAGGCTAGGGGTTGAATAGGAGATGCAGCTGCCAGCCACAGCCACAGCAATGCCAGATCCAAGCTGAATCTGCAACCTACACCACAGCTCCGGTCAATGGCCTGATCCTTAACCCACTGATCGAAGCCAGGGATCCAACCCGTGTCCTTGTGGATACTAGTCGAGTTCCTTACTGCGGAGCCACCACAGGAACTCCTAACAACATCAGATCCTTAACCCATTGAGCAAGGCCAGGGGTCAAACCCACATCCTCATGGATACTAGTCAGGTTCTTAACCCACTGAGCCACAGTGGGAACTCCCCAGAACCATTTTCTTCTAGGCACAACGTCATCATCCCTTTGTTCTGCTCCCACTTTTCACACCCTGCTCTGGGGCCTATTGCCCCTTCACATCCTTTTCCCAAGGGAAGGCACTTTCTTTCCCAAGAGGAATTTGAATGCTAAAACGGTTGTATTTCCATAGGGTGTATATATTTTTTTCTATGTGTATTTTTCTGGAGAGAAGATTGGTAGGTTTCATCCCTTTCTCAGAGAGTTCTGTGACTCAGAAAATGGGACAAAAGAGAAGAAAGTGATGGAAGCGGGGAGGGCGAGCCTCACACACCAGTACAGGAGGGAGGAAGACGCTGCCCGCCCCAAGCCGGAGTCAGGTGCTTCGGGGCAGATCGCACACGGCTCCAACCCAGAGTTCCAAGAGGTTTTCAAACATTTTCAGCCTCAGCACCCTTTGTTCAAACAAAATCTGACCTGAAAACCCAAAGGGTGAAACAGACAAAAGGAGGAGGGGAGGAAGCCTTGACCCTCAAAGACCCCAGAGAGACCCTAAGGGAAGATACTGTGAAATCTTTGTCTCCTCAATGGACATTTTGGAAAATCTCTGGATCTAGGCTCATCGACGCATTTTACAGATGGGGAAACTGAGGCCCACCAGGAAGTGAGTTGCTGGAGTTGTCCAGCTAGTTGTAACATCACTAGGACTAGAACCTAAAGACTCCCCAGCTCCAGATCTGAGCTCTCCTCGCTGCCTGGGAAAATATGAAAAGTGCACTTTCTACCCCCAAAGCTCAGGGTGCTTGGTCTGTCCCAAAGCCCACACACGGGGCCACGTCCAGTCCCGTAACACCCCCCCCCTCCGGCCCCCACGCCCCACTCCAGCCCTGTGGCCTTCCTGGCCTTTCTGGGCAGGACACTGGGGACCTTCTTCATCCAGAAGAGAGCTATGGAGGAGGAGCCGGAAGACGCCTCCTCGCTCAGCTGGCACCACGCGTGTCCAGGCTACGTGTCATCTATCAGGCCCCAAGGAGGAGCCAGTGTGAACCCTCGGCCCCAGGGAGCAAGATCTGCTCAGGGCGGTCCCAAGACCTCTCACTTTACAAGGATGGAATTTCATGACTGGTGTGTTTTAATTAAATTTTTATTTTTATGGAATTTTAGCTAAAGTTCCCTCACGCCTGCAGATTGCTCATTGTTATTAAAAACCATGACAAGAGGAAGAAAAAAAAATAAAACATCAGAGTGGTAAAAATGAAGCCACCTCTTAGAAAAAATCTAATGGTGTTATACACTTGAAACCCACTCCCAGCCTTCGGATGCTGATTCCGCCCCCGTGACTTTCACAGATCAGATTTTAAGTCTGTGGCTTATTGCTTTCTGAGCCTCCTGGGGCTTATAGGATTATTCTGGATTTAATCCTTTAATAATTTTTCCTGCCTCCTGTCTAAGGCCTGGGTTTTCCAGCTGAAATCAACCTGGGTGAAACAGCTTGCTTCCAGCCCTTCTCAGCCTGCTGTCCTCTGTGACCATAAGAAAATTAAAGACGGGATCTGGGACTTACAAAGTTTAAGGTCCCTGTTCTGAAGCTCTGGTGGTGAGGAGGAGGCAGCCATGCCAAGGCCTGTACCTGAAACACACGCTATCTTCTTTATTCCTTACTTCAGACTTAGAAGCGAGGGTCGTGATTCCCATTTTACAGAAGAAGAAACTGAGACTCAACAACAAAAATAACTTGCTCCCATCGGGACTCCCCAGAAACAAATTTGACTACTACCCACGAGGATGCAGGTTTGATCCCTGGCCTCGCTCAGTGAATTAAGGATCCAGCGTTGCCGTGAGCTGTGGTCTGGGTCACAGACATGGCTTGGATCTGGCTTCAACCCCTAGCCTGGGAACCTCCATATACCGCAGGTACGGTCTTAAAAAGATTGAAAAAATGATAATAAAACAAAATAAGTAACTTGCTCAAGTTGCCACAGGTGGGAAGAAGCAGAACTGGGCTTTGAACTCTCTGCTCTTGGACGTGGGAGTCTCTGGGCACTACTCAGTTCCACACCAATCTGTTGTCCCTTTCTGCCGAGCGCATGTGTGGCTAGACAGGGACAAGCCTCCGCTCCCTGGAGTGGGGAGTTGGGGGAAGGGAGACCCCTTGCTCAGCCAAGCAGCCCTGCCGGTCAAAGAATCAGCGAGGCCCCAGGCTGATCCCCCTCACCAACACGTTCTCTGAGATGAGCCGGTACAACCCAGTTCAAACTGCCCTGACTGAGCACCCACTTTATTATTATTATTATTATTATTTTCTTCTTAGCCACACCTGCAGCATATAGAGGCTCCCAAGCTGAACGTCAAGTCAGAGCTGCACAGCCACAGCAATTCAGATTCCGAGCCAAGTCTGAGACCTACACCACAGCTCACAGCAATGCCAGATCCTTAACCAACCGAGCAAGGCCAGGGATCGAACCGGTGTGCTCATGGATACTAGTTGGGTTTGTTACCCCCTGAGCCACAAGGGGAACTCCTGAGCACCCACTGTAAACCAGGAAGGATGCTAAAGGTGGGAGAACAGAGGAGGAGAAACAAATGCCCCATCCGGGGCAGGAACAAACCCATGTGAACCAATATAACAGGCCATTTGGGAGCCCAGGGGAGGCACTAAACCTCTGACCTGCACAAAGGTGGCACATCTGGACTCGGCCTTGAATGGCTGCCTTGGATGTCAACCCACAAAGAAGGAACAAGGGGAGTGCTGAGCAGGGGTGAGAGCACCAGCAAAGGTGTGAGCAATGGAAGACACGGTGCCTTGAGGAAACTAGAGGAAACGCAGGTCTAAGTGTGGAGGAGGAAGGTGATTAAGGCACAGGATATGTCCTCAGAGTTTAGGGCAGGGGGGCTGAGCCCTCACGCGGCCGTGTGGCAGAGCATGAGGTGGCAGGAAAGGCAGCTGTCATCCAGACTGTGCTCGAGGGAGGGACAGGGTCTCCGGGTCCTTTCATCATCTGGGCATTCCCCCTGGGCTCGAAGTGGGAAAATCAGCTTGAAACCCTGACTCCCATTCCTCCTCTGCCATCTCTGGCTGGCAGCTGAATCCGTGACCCTCTTGTTTCAGGCTTTCTGGGAGACCCGCGGAAAGTGGGGAGTGACCCCCACTCATGACCTGGAAAACCTCAGAGAACCAGGCCTCCTGCCCGTAGCACACCCTTTGCACAAGAGCAGCCAGGTCCTTAAAGGACTGGCTCTCTCTGCTGCCCTCTTCCCCTCCGCTGAGCTCTGTGAGCAGCAGATTGGTTCTGCATCTACAATTCATTCCATCAACAAATCTCCAGTGGGCAACTTCACTGTGCATTGGGATGCAGAGCTGAAAAAGACTGTCCCAGTCCCCCCAGCAGAAGGAAACTACAAGCAGGGGATAGCAACCCAGGAGGATAAGTTCTATCACTGGAGGTGCTTGCCTGGGGCCATGGCAGCATCAGCATCTCTTATAGTCTTCTTAGAAATGCGAATGTGTGGCAGGTCCCCTCGCCTGTCCACTTGTATCTGTCACAAGCATCCTATATTAATAAACCTGCTTCTGGAGTTCCTGTCGTGACTCAGAAGAAATGAACCTGACTAGTATCCACGAGGATGCAGGTTCAATCCCTGGCCTGGCTCAGTGGGTTAAGGATCCAACGTTGCCCTGAGCTGTGTCGTAAGTCACAGATGCAGCTCGGATCTGGTGTTGCTGTGGCTGTGGGTATAGGCCAGCGGCTACAGCTCTGACTCAACCCCTAGCCTGGGAACTTCCATATGCTGCTGGTATAGCCCTAAAAAGACCAAAACAAAACAAAACAAAACGAACAACTTCTTGCCCATCCAAAAAAAAAAGGAAGAATAAAATGCACACTTGCAGGTCTTGGTCCAGACCTGTTGATTCAGAAACTGAGGATGGACCTAGCAATCTGTATTTTAACAAACCCTCCAGGCTCATGTTTGAGAATCAGTGAATGAGCTCTAGGAATAGAGGGGAGAGTGGCACTTAACTCTGAATGGACTGATGGGGAAGGCTTCCTGGAGGAAGTAACTCTTGCAATGAAATCTTCAAGAACAAGGAGCCTGGAGTTCCCACTGTGGCACAGCAGGATGGGAGGTGTCTCTGCAGCACCAGGATAGACGTGCAATCCCCGGCTGGGCACAATGGGTTAAAGGATCTGGCATTGCTGCAGCTCCAGCATAAGTCTCAACTGCAGCTCAGATTTGATCCCTGGCCTGGTAACTCCATATGCAACGGGGTAGCCAAAAAAAAAAAAAAAAAAAAAGCCACATGAAGGGGTAAAAGTCCTCCAGGTGGATGAGGCTGTGTGTGCAAGGGCCCAGAGGGTCAGGCAATGGGGTGGCCGTGATGAAGCTGGAAGGGCCAAGAAAAGAAAGAGAAAGAATAAGATTTCAGAGCTTCTGAGAGAAGGAAGGGGAGAGAGTTCGGGTGTGCAGGTGGACGGGGTGTAAACAGCCCAGCCTGAGCCAAACAGGACAGATACCCCCAGAGTCTTGGAAGCACCCCCCTGCCCCTGACAACGAGCTTGATCCCCCCCCCCCCCCCCGCCCCAGCCCCCCACCAACTCCTCCTGTTAACCAAAAAACGGCATGACCTCATGTGTTATGGCTGCAAAGGCGCGGGGAGGCCAGATCCGGTGTTTGTATTGAAATTAATTGGGGGCTCCGTGGATGATGGAGGCTCTGAGGAATGTGCAGCCCCCCCCCCAAGTGATCTCTTGAACAATGGTGTCACTTACGACCACCTCGGCCCCCAGCGGCTCACATCTGCACGTCCAGAGCCCTTCCCGATGAAATCATAATCACAGACAGATATGAATATTTAAAATCCAAAGCAAATACCAACAGGGCTTTGGGATGGGAGGGCTCAGGCCAGTACCCCAATGCTATTTTTAGCCTAGGAAACGGAGCCCTCATTTTACCAGGGTAGCAGCTTGTCAATCAGGAAAATCCCATTGCTCGCCCCCAGCCCTGATTTATGGTGATTCAGAGGGGAGATGCTGCCAGGAACAGGGCTGGGGCCAGGAAAATTTCATCTGTCTGGAATCCGACAGGAAAAAAGAGGCCTGGAAATTTCAGAGGAAGCTGGGATCTGTGCCGCCACAGCGCCTCTGTTTGTGTTCGCTCAGCTGGCTCCTGTTAGCGAGTTAAGGGTCCGCTGAGGAAAAGCGTCAGGCCAGGTTTTTCCATCACTCCAGAACCTTGAGCTTGATCCCCAGGCAGCGGCTGCTCCTGTGACCTCCGACCCCGAACAACAGGAGCCTTCACCAGGTCTCCCCCGGGCCCCCAGCCCTGGGCCGCATCTTAAATCAGCATCTTTTTTTTTTTTCCTCTCTTTTCTCTTACAAAAAAAAAAAAAAGTAGCTAAGTGACTATCTTTTTGGTTGGTTGTTTAATCAGACTTAGCACACTCAAGAAGCAGAGTTCAATCCAAAGGCTAATTAATTCAATTTCGTTTGCATTTCCTCCCCTGGAGTGGTCCAGCTCTTCCAAAGTGTCTTCTCATGCGTCCTCCCTGATGCTGGGGCACCAGGAACCCCCTAACTTCCAAATCAGATGCTCCAAGCTCTAGAACGAAGATTTTGAGGGCTCTGCTCAAAATCTTGCTATGTGGCAAACAAGATGATGCCCGCTCCATTCACACATTCGTTGGTGCGGTCAGAGCCTGTTTTGTGCCAGGACCTGTACTGAGGGTGTGGGGCTGGACCCAGGGACAGGGTTCACGTGTAAGTAAATAACCATGTTGCAGAGGAATGAATGGGAGGTGGGCAGAGGAAAGAGAAGACCCTTGGGCTGGTTCAGGGGACAGAGCATCCAAGGGGAAGGAACCATATGGGCAAAGGCAGAGAAGCAGGAAAGAAGGGAACATACACGTAGCCACATCCTGAGGAGTCTGGTGGGATTCAGGGGCCAGGCTGGCTCAGGAAGGGGGCTTGTTGTGTTGAGACTTATTCCCAAGGCACTGGACAGTTTAGCTGGGGATCACTGAAGTGAGATGTGTACTTTGACCCTGGTGCTGCTGGGGAAGCTGGGGTGCAAAGGGTGAGTCTAGAGGCAGGGGACCAGTCAAAAGAGAGGACAGGGCAAAGAAGGCAGGGCAGAGGGGGCTAGAGGGGAGGGCAGGTCTAGCAGGCATTTAGAAGCCCAGTTCTCAGAGTTCCTGCAATGGCGCAATGAGAATGACTTTGACTCTGCAGCAGCATCCCTGGCCCGGTGCAGTGGGTTAAAGACCCAGCATTGCCACACCTGTGGTATAGGTCGCAGCTCCGGCATGGGTTCCATCCCTGGCCTGGGAACTCCAAATGCGGAGGGGTAGCCAAAAAAGGAAAGAAAAAAAAAAAATAGAATCCCAATTCTGTTACCCCCAGTGGTTGGCAGAAGGGAGCTGTTCGACAAATGCCAGTGGGCAGGGGGAAGACCTAACTTCCTAAGAAATCCAAAGCAAAACCTCATGCCACAATTTGCATAGGACAGAAAATGTCCAGATCTGCAGCTCTTTCATACAGGCTGACGGGCACTGTGGACAGCAGGGGACCTAGAGGAAGTGAGCCCCGGCAGTGCTGGCCGCGACCTACAGCTGCCCGTCTTGGGACTCAGGGTCTCCAGGATATTGGTGGAAACCCTGGAAGATCAGTGAAGTACTTGCCTGGGGCACAAAATATAAGGGGGTGCCCCCAAACTCAGAAATCCAGATAGATAAAATTTTAATGCAGTATTTTTAATCAAAATGAATGCAGAATAAAGACAAGATCCAACCTTGCACTTAGGCCACTGCCTCATCCACCTCACCCTAATCCCAGTCCTGGTGCCAACAAAACGTTATTTTAAAAAGCAGGCAGGCATTTCCGCCATGGAAATTCTTAACAGTGGGTTAAGAATTCAACTGCAGTGGTTTGGGTCACCGCTGTGGAGGCTCAGGTTCTATCCCCTGCCCAGCACAGTGGGTTAAGGATCTGGTATTTGCCTTATTTTCGGAAAAGATTCAATCCCTGGCCTGGGAACTTCCACGTGCCATGGGTACGGCCATAAAAAGAAAAAGAAAAGGCAGGCAGCCAGCCCATGGGCTGTAGTTTACTGATTTAAAATAATAATAATATATATTATATATTTATATAAATAACATACATAGTGTGTGTGTATAGTATTAAATTGTATTTCTCTCTCTCTCTCTCTTTTTTTTTGTCTTTTTGCCTTTTCTAGGGCCCCTCCCGAGGCATATGGAGCTCCCCAGGCTAGGGGTCTAATCAGAGCTATAGCTGCCAGCCACAGTCACAGCCACAGCAACGTGGGATCCGAGCCGAGTCTGCGACCTACCACAGCTCACAGCAACGCCGGATCCTTAACCCACTGAGCAAGGCCAGGGATCAAACCTGCAACCTCATGGTTCCTAGTCAGATTCATTAACCAGTGTGCCACGATGGAAACTCCTAAATTGTATTTCTCTTGATTACTGAGTTTTTTGGTGCCTTGTTATATTTTGGGCCAGTAGCAAGTGCCCACTCACCCCACCCTAAACCTGGGCCTGTCACAGAGAACCCCTTCCTGGAGTCCACACCCTAAGGAGAACGTCAGGCCTGCAGGGAACAACACACCCATACGAATTCGGCTTGAGATCACTCTCATCCCGTGTGCGCTGAGGGCTCCGTGCCGGTCGGTCAGCAACTCAAAACCAAAGGGGTTCCACAGATCCTGGCGTCCCGTCGCTTGGAAAATCTGATGCTACCGTGTAGCTGGGAAGAGTATGGCAAGCTTTCTAAGTTCAGTTGCCTCATCTGTAAAATGGAGAGAGGAATGCTTATCTGGGGCTTTTCAATTCCAAGAAAACCAACTCAGTCCTAACCCAGCACCTTTTGTACATCTGATCCAGCCACGCTCTCATCCAACAACCCCGCACCACCCTAGGCAGACGGCGATAAACAGCACTGAGAAATGTATTCCCAATGCCCTGCTCCCCACCCCACCCCCAAGGCAGCTTACACCCACAGATTAGAAAGGGCTAGGGCCAAACATGGACCAAAATCACTCATTCATTTGTTCAGTCATTCATTCCTTCCTTCAATAACAGACGTCCCCTGAAAACCTATATACGCCGGATGATGCCAGGCGTTGTTTGAATCGGACGTGATCCTTGGCCTCAAGGTCCTTACAACCTAGTCGAGGCAGGCAGACGAAGAGAAATAGCTGCAAAATAAAGTGATGTGTGTTCTTTAAAGACAAAAGAAGGTGGGCATTTAGGGAGGGCAACGATTTAACTGACAGTTGGGGGGGAGGTTTTGCAGAGCAGGACCTTGAATTCCAACCAAGCAGAATCGCGCCAGACAGAAGGACCAGCACTCTGGGACAAGGACCTTGTCTTGGTCTACCCAGGCCGCTATAACCAAAATATAACAGGTAGGTGGCTTTATAAATAGAAATGTATTTCTCACAGTTCTGGGGGGCTGGGAAGTCTAACACCAAAGTGCCAGCAGATTCGGTCTCTGGTGAGGACCCACTTCCTGGTTCATCAATAGCTCTTTTCACCATGACCCTCCATGGCAAAGGGGGCGAGGGAGCTTTCTGGCGTCTCATTTTATTCTTTTTTTTTTTTCTTCCTCTTTTTTGGCAGCATATGGAGTTTCCAGGCCAGGGATCAGATCCAAGCCACAGTTTCAACCTACATTGAAGCTGCAGGAACGCACTGTGCGGGGCTGCGTCCTGGTGCTCCAGAGATGCGCCCCCCCCCCCGTTATGCCACAGCGGGAACTCCTGTGGCCACTAATCTGATCATGAGGGCTCTGTCCTCATGACCCAGTCAGCTTCTAACCGCTCCACCTCTAAAGACGTCAGTTTGGGGATCAGGATTTCAGTGTGACTCCTGCGGGGGATGTAAGCATGCAGGCCATGGCAGACTTGTGTGTGAGAAGGCAGAGCGCAAGCAAAGGCAGCATGGTTGAAGACAGCAAGAGGCATGGAGGGCAGACCAAGTGTGTGAGAGGAGCAACGGCGAGGGAGGCAGGTGGCAAGATCACCTCGGCATAGACCATGACAGGCCCTGTGTGCTACAATAAAAAAAATTTGATCTATTGACAATGGGAAACCGTTGGAAGCTTTTAGGCAGAAAATGGCATTCTTGACTTGTTTTTAGAAAGAGAATGCTGGCAGCCACAGAGAGGAGGGATTGAGGCTGGAATTATCTAGAGGTAGAACAGTCAGCTGGGATGTGGAGCAATTATCCAAGGGAGAAATGATGAACCAAGACAGCATGGGCAGGCATGGAGAGCAGGGGTGGCATTAAAGAGATTTCTGAAGAGAAGCTACACAACTTGGTGACGAAGTTGACATGAAGGGCGAGGGAGAGGGAGGCGTCTCCATTGATTTCCAGGTTTCTGTTTTAGGCAGAAAGGTGCATAGTGGCAACAGCAAATAAAACAGGGAGGAGTTCCCGCTGCAGCACAGTGGAAACAAATCCGACTAGGAACCATGAGGTTGCGGGTTCAATCCCTGGCCTCACACAGTGAGTTAAGGATCTGGCATTGCCATGAGCTGTGGTGTAGGTCGCAGACACGGCTCGGATCTGGTGTTGCTGTGGCTCTGGCATAGGTTGGCAGCTACAGCTCCGATTGGACCCCTGGCCTGGGAACCTCCATATGCCACAGGTATGGCCCTAGAAAAGGCAAAGAGACAAAAATAAATAAATAAAAATAAAAAACAGGGAAATGTGGGAGTTCCCGCTGTGGCTCCTCAGGTTAAGAACCTGACATAGTGTCCATGAGGATGGGGGTTCGATCCCTGGCTTCACTCAGTAGATTAAGGATCTGGCATTGCCACAAGCTGCAGTGTTAAGTCAAAGGTGTGGCTCAGATCCCATGTTGCCGTGGCTGTGGCATAGACTGCAGCTGCAACTCAGATTCAACTCCTAGCCTGGGAACTTCCATATGCCAAGGGCACAACCAAAAAAGGTGGGCTGGCAGGGTGAATGTGGAGATGAGGCAAGCTGGGGAACAGAGAAGGTGCTCAATATTGGATGTGTTGACTCTGAGTGAATGGAAGATATTGAGATGAAATAGCCAAATGAGATGTAACGGGTTCAGGGGAAAGTTTAGGCTGGAGATATTGCCGTGTAAGCCAAGAGTAGATGGGCTCAGATGAGCTTAGCCACAGGGAGGATTTAGGGAGAAGAGAAATGAAGATGAGAGGCTGGCAGACAAAAAGTGGAAAGGGATGAGGGAGACCAGGAGCCAGCGAGGAGATAGGGAAGAGGAAGGGCCCAAAAGCTGATAGACGAAAGGACAAGAAAGGGTTCCGTGCAGGAGAGCGGTGAGGGCATGAAGACGAGAACCAGTGGCAAGAAGACAAGGACTCTAGTAAGAGCACTTCAAAATCAACCAAAATCTCTGGATGCAACTAAAGATTCTCATTCTAAGTGAAGCAAGTCAGAAAGAGAAAGACAAATACCATATGACATTATTTATATCTGGAATCTAATCTACATAAATGAACATTTCTACAGAAGAGAAACAAACTCATGAATTTGGAGGACAGACTGTGCTTGCTGAGGGAGAAAGGGAGGGAGTGGGATGGACTGGGAGTCTGGGGTTAGTAGACACAAACTATTGTATCTGAAGTGGATAAACAAGGTCCTATCTTATAGCACAGGGAACCATATCTAGTCACTCATGATGGAACATGATGGAGGATAATGTGAAAAAAATATATATATATATGGCTGGGTCACTTTGCTGTACAGCAGAAATTGCCACAACATTATAAATCAACTATACTTTAATTTTAATATTCTAAATATGTAAACTTAAAAAAATAATCAACCAAAATCTGCAGCCACACTAAACCCATGGATATAACATCCATTCCCATGGAATGATGGGAAGATGGTTGAGGAATCCATGGGAGGTGAGGAAGCAGGTGGCTCCCTTAAGAATCTGGGATGGGAGTTCCCCTTGGGGCTCAGTGGGTTAAGAACCCAAAATGGTATCATGGAGGATGTGGGTTCAATCCCTGGCCTCACTGAGTGGGTTAAGGATCCAGCTCTGCCAAGTGAGCTGTGGTGTAGTTCGGAGATGGGGCTCAGATCCAGCATTGCCGTGGTTGTGGCGTGGGCCGGCGGCTACAACTCCAATTCCACCCCTAGTCTGGGAATTTCCATATGCCATAGATGCGACATTTAAAAAAAAAGAGACTCTGGAATGGAATGAAGATGGTGGATGTGGGACAGGCAGAGTCTGGAAGCAGTGAGAAGGTGAGTAGGTCTTGTAAAGAGAGAGATGAGTAGGATTTTTAGGATCAAGAGGAAAGACAATGGAGAGACAAGCGAGCTCCCATTTAGGCTGCACAGGGGTGCCAGGTTCAGCCCCCAACCTCAGAGGCTCTTGTTTAACTGGTTCTTTCAAGTTCAACCCTCATCTTCCCACAGTGTTTAGTTCCGCAACCAGAACCCCAAAACCTGCATCACCCCCAAGCCACCAGAAGCATAAAATAAATCATGCATGAGAAATGTATTCCTTGTCCTGCTTGGAGCCTTAGAGGATCTCTCACCATCTTAAGGATGCTGGAGGGAGGGCACTGGGCTCCCAGATGCCCAGTACTGTGGACATGGACAGATGGACCTGTACTGTGATCTGCCTCATTTATCTGCAAGGAACAGCAATCACTTAAGTCACCCCAAGGAAAGAGAAGTTTGTGACAAGGATGTTTGTAGTCAGAGGTCTAGAACCAGAAGGCAAATGGAAAAGCTGCAGAGAAGGTGGCAGCATTTGGCCCCTTTCTTGGGGCGGCTGCGGGGGGGTGCTCGGTTTCCCTCTGGGCATCTCTGCCATTGTCTTCTCTCTCTCTGCCAACCAGTTTTCTGCCAACTCTCTTCCTCCAGCTCCCTTCTAACTTTGGTCTGCGAGAGGCTTTGGCTTTTCATCGTCAACGACACAGAATTCCCCACCAGCTACTATCCCAGTTGCCACCAGGTCCAGCTTCTGTTTCTCAGCTAAGATTCAAGACAGGGAGTTGATCGGCTTAGCTCCTGGCTCGGGCCAGGCCTTGGGACAGTAGCCAGTCTACAGTCACCTGGCTTTAGGCCAGGGGCCCACCCTGCTCCAATCACTGGGAGGAGCAAGCAGAGACTCAGGGACCCACGACATTGCCACTCTGTAAGCCCAGGATTTCCTACAGAGGCTGGAATGAGAGCTGGGCAGGCAAGCCCCCCCAAAACGCATCTGGCACAATAAACCTACGTTCCTTTCTAAACCAACTGAGATGGTCTGAACTGGGAGAAAGACTTGGGGTGGAAAGGGATGAGGTTTCCAACCACCACTGAAGGGCTCTCAAGGCAGCCACCACCTTCTGTGGAATTTTGAGATGATCACATATAGACCAGGAAGTAGATTTGTAGCAGAGGGATGATAAGGAAGATGGTGATGGCTTCTTCGCGAAAACACCACATGGCGGGTGACCCTGGTGCTGCTCCAGGGCCCGGAGGCCCCAGGGACCCTGGAATGGGAGGCCACAGAGCCTGAGGGGGCAAAGCCGAGGACAAGGAGTGGCTCCCTGACACCACCCTGGGCCACCCGGTCAAAGACATGAAAATCAAATCTCTGGAAGAGAGGTCTTTTCTCTGCCCACCAAGGAATCTGAGATCACTGACTTTTTCCTGGGGGCATCCCTCAAGGATGAGGGTCTGAAGAGCATGCCTGTGCGGAAGCAGACCCATGCTGGTCATCGGACCAGGTTCAAGGCATTTGTTGCCATTGGAGATGACAAAGGACACGTCGGTTTGGGCGTCACGTGCTCTGAGGAGGTAACCACTGCCATTCAGGGGGCCACCACTCTAGCCAAACCCTCCGTCATCCCTGTGCGGCGAGGCTCCTGGCGGAGCAAGATCCGCAAGCCCCATACCGGCTCTTGCAAGGTGACTGGCCGCTGTGGCTCCGTGCCCGTGTGCCTCTTCCCTGCCCCCAGGGGTACTGGCATGGTCTCAGCCCCTGTGCCCAAGAAACTACGGATGATGGCAAGAATTGACGACTGCTACACCTCTGCCAGCGCCTGCACGGCCGCCTTGGGCAACTTTGCCAAGGCCACTTTTGATGCCACTTCCAAGACCAACGGCTGTCTTACTCCTGATCTCTGGGAAAGAGACAGTGTACACCAGGTCTCCCTATCAGGAATCCACTAACTATCTTGTGAGGACACCCACCAGAGTTTCCGCGCAGAGGACTCAGGCTCCAGCTGTGGCCACCACATGGTTTTACATGAGAAAAATAAAATGAACAGTGCTGGTTAAAAAAAAAGAAGATGGTGATGCATGCTACTTACTCCCATGACACATATTCTGGCTCCCCCCACCCACACATAGAAGCCCCCCCCCCTTTTGTTTTCTGCCCCAGCCACAGGCAACGCAGGAGCCACGTCTGCAACCTACACCACATCTCACAGCAACACCAGATCCTTAACCCACAGAGTGAGGCCAGGGCTCGAACTCGCATCCTCGTGGATACGAGTCGGGTTCGTTACCATTTACCCCCTTAATGCAGTGATGTCTGGGGGCTCAGGGGAGCTCCGTGCCCAGGATTTTCCTGCCTACTGACTTGGCGCTGGCCTTCGGCAGGCCTCTTCCTTCCAAAACATGCAAGGCCTTGGGAGTCGTGGGTGGAAGCCTGAGGGTATGCTCTGGACCTCTGGCCTCAAGCCCACCCAGCCGGGGTGGGACACTCTGTCCTCAGCCTCCCCCTCCTTCTCCCCACGCCTCTGCCCAGCTCCTGACCCAAACAGACAGCCTGCGGAGAGCTCTCCCAGAAGCCACTGGCTATCCTTTCAAAAACAGCCAGAGCTCCAAAACCAAACTCCAAATGCCTGACCTCCCACATCCTCCCACAGCCCCATCCTCTCCACCTCTTGGAACAGAGACTTCGAATCCAGAAGCGAGGAAATGACATCAGCGGACCTTGATCAGACCTGAACCAGAAGGGAAGCAGTCTGTGGAGGGGGCCTAAGAGCTGGGGCCTTCACTGACCCATCGCCCCCCTGCCCCCCTCCCCCCCGCCTGAGCTCTTTCTCCCCCAAGCCTTTGGGCCTCCAAAGCCTTCGCTGCAGAGGGAGAGACTGTCTTCCTTAAAACGGGAGAGGGAGTTCCCATTGTGGCTCCGTGGTAATGGACCTGACTAGTATCCATGAGGATGTGGGTTCCATCCCTGGCCTCGCTCAGTGGGTTAAGGATCCGGCGTTGCCGTGAGCTGTGGTGTGGGTCGCAGACGCGGCTCAGATCCCGAGTTGCTGTGGCTCTGGCGTAGGTTGGTGGCTACAGCTCTGATTCGACCCCTAGCCTAGGGAACCTCCATATGCCATGGGTGTGGCCCTAAAAAAACAACAACAACAACAATAAAATGGGAGTAATGCTCACCTCCGCTATTACCAGAACCTCCGGGAACATTTTATTTATTTGTTTGTTTGTTTTAGGGCCACACCCATGGCATATGGAGGTTCCCAGGCTAGGGGTCGAATCAGAGCTGCAGCTGCCGGCCTACGCCACAGCCACAGCTATGTGGGATCCGAGCCATGTCTGCCACCTACACCGCAGCTCAGGGCAATGCTGGATCTTTTTTTTTTTTTTGGTCTTTTTGTCTTTTTGCTATTTATTGGGCCACTCCCGCAGCATATGGAGGTTCCCAGGCTAGGGGTCGAATCGGAGCTGTAGCACCGGCCTACGCCAGAGCCACAGCAACGCAGGATCCGAGCCACATCTGTGACCTACACCACAGCTCACGGCAACGCCGGATCGTTAACCCACTGAGCAAGGGCAGGGACCGAACCCGCAACCTCATGGTTCCTAGTCGGATTCGTTAACCACTGTGCCACGACGGGAACTCCCAATGCTGGATCTTTAACCCACTGAGTGAGGCCAGGGATCGAACCCAAATCTCCAAGGATACTAGTCAGGTTTGCTACCCCTGAGCCACAATAGGAACTCCAACATCCGGGAGTTTAGCTGAAATTTTAACTATTCCAGCTGACCAGGAAGGCAAGCAAAATCAAGACCAACTGTGATGCTGCAAATAGAGACACACACAGGAAAAGACAGAAGCGAGAGGAAGACAAAGGCTGAGGACCGACGAACCAGGGGAACCCAGGACAATTCTCCTCCCAGCTTGAACTTGGTGTCCCTGCCTCTCAGGAGACCCTGGGCTACCACCCCAATATTCCACTTCTCCCCAGATCTCCCCCATCCTGTCTCACTGCCCCTCTGCTGTCCCCAGCCGCAGACCAGCCCAAAGATCCCTGTTTCTTATTCACATCAGACCTGCAGTCAGCAGATTTTGTGAATCCAGAAGGCGCCCTGAGACTGTCCACTTGGGATGGTGATTCACTCCCCACAGGCCACGGCAGGGTGCAAAACAGCCAGAGAAGCCTCGAGAAACAAACATGGTGACAATCATTTACGGGAAGTGTTGGTCAGGAGAAGATTTGTTCTCACGTGAAATCAACCTAGATCAGAGTTCCCACTGGGGCACAGTGGATTAAGGACTTGGCATTGCTGCAGCGGGGGCATAGATCAAACTCTGACCTGGGAACTGCCCTATGCTGTGGGTATGGCCGAAACAGAAAAAAAAAAAAATCAACCCAGATCAATTATGAAGAAGAAAGCTACAATTGCACAAATTTTGAAATAAAACGCCATCTTCCAAGTCACGTGGGCTAAAGGCAATGTGAATCCAGGATTAGATCTTGGAACAGAAAAAGGACATTGATGGGGAAAACCGGCAAAATACGAATAAAGCCGGGAGTTTTAAGTACTAGAGGTCATCTCTCAGTTTTGACGAAAGTACCTTGGTTATATAAGATGCTAACATGAGGGGAAAATGGGCTAAAGGCTGTATGGGAACTTGGTACTATCACTGCCAATTTTCCATAAATCTGAAATTAGTCCCCAATTAAAATTCGTTTTTTAAAAATCATATGGCAGTTTCTAACTCCCTGTCCCCCTCCATCCTCACCTCCCCCCACCCGGCAGCCCAAGTTCGGGATCCATCCACTCCATCAGAGTTCCTTGGGTGGCAACCCCTGAGAGCCCCATGAGGACAAGCTGGGACCAGAGGCCGGATGTGTGGTCACGGGCGGGTCTGAGCCAGCTCAAACACAAGGGAATCAGTCTGCAGAACCACAGACATACCAAAGCCCTGGAATTCCAGATCATTCCAGATCTACAGGTCGTTTGTTCACTCAGTAAGGATTTCTCCTAGCAAAAGGCGTCGTGCTAGGCTGCCCCAAGAATGGGGGGCACTGGGGGGAGAGGGTCGTAGGTACAAAACAAATTAAGACCCAGCAAACAGTCTCCTACCTTAAGGAAACAGTGAGGAGGGGAGCAGCTGGGCTCCCCACATGGTGACCATACCTGGCAGTGAGACTGGAGGACAGGGACATGCACAGAGCCTGCCTGGGTGATCAAGGAAGGCTTCACAGAGGAGGTGGCATAAGCTCGGGCAGCTCTAGCTCAGCTGCTGCTCCTTGTGACCCAAAGATAGTCACACAGAAGCTTCTGGCTCAGGCAGCAGGAAGGAGGAGCCAAGAAAAGGAGGGCCCTGCTCTCTGCAAATATCAAGTGCTGCTGGCATCATAAAATCATCATCACCATCACCCGGGACTCTGATGGCCCAGTGGGAGGCCCAGGGCCCTCAAGGGAGCCCGTGGGGAGGATGTCACCCAGGGCAGCCCGGGGCTGCTTCCCATACCTGCAGCTGGGGGCAGGAGCCGCAGGAGGGTGGGGGCACTTCCAGGCGGCCTGGGGCTTGTTGACACAGCTGGGAAGAAAGGCTTGTCTGCCTCATTAATCACTTCTGCACAGGAGCTCTGAGCGGGGAGCACCCCCGGGGGCCGGGGCTGGGTCTCATGGGCTCCTGAAGGTGGAAGGTGGTCTCCAGTTGGGAGCCAGGGGAAGGTCTGCAGAGGCCAAAATGGCCTGAATCCAGGCTGCCAGGCCCCAGGGAGCCCCCAGGCCAGGGGGTTTCCCAGCCAGGATGTTTGTCCGAAGAACAGCAGCCTTCCTGCCCCGGGGGTTAGAACTGCTTCCAGCCTGAGGCTGGTAACCCCCAAAGGGCGAGTCCCAAGAGAGGCTTTTTTTTCTTTCTTTCTTTCTCTTTTGGCCGAGCCAGTGTCAGCTGCTTGCCATGCGGTTCCTGACCCTCCCTAAACCCTAATGTGTGTGTGTGTGTGTGTGTGTCTCAGAGGATAATCTGAAGGCATCAACGATCACCCGCCTTTGCTGAGACCAGAGAGAAGGTCCATTCGAACAAGAAGACTGTTTTAAACTCGACAAGGGAGAGGATAGGGAAGCCGTGGAATCGTTTCTTCATCCACTGTTCATCACTCATCGCACAAACACCTAGCAAACACCTACTGTGTGCTGACACTTTTCTAGGAGCCCAGGAGACAGCCAAGAGCTGAGATAAGGTCTTGCTTTTCTGACGCTTAGGGCAGAGACTAGGAAAAACTGTGTACACGGGACTCATCAGGCAGGCCAACGCCCTGAGTCCAGACTCAGTTTCCAGAACCGCCTTCCCCGGGCAACCCCCTCTCCCCGCCTCACAGAGGCCCCTGCCCAGTCTGAACCTGGAGGCCGAGGCTGGACTGTCAGCTGGAGGACAGGAAGGCCTGTGTCATCTGCTCTGTGGGCAGAAAAAGGAGGGGTGGGCATCTTCCCTCCAGGTTAGTCTTTAAGCCTCTGGACCAGCAGGTGGCCAAGAGGTCCAGGTCTCTGCCCTCTGTCCACACCTCAGAGCAAAGGGTGTGCGTGCCCCCTCAGTGTGTGTGTGTGTGTGTCTCTGTGCGTGTGTGTGTCTCACTCCTCCCTCTTGCTTTCTTCCACTCTTTCTCTTCCTTTCTTCCCTCTCCTCCCCCATCCCCTGTTCTCTCTCCCCCTCCCCCCTCCCCTTCTTCCTGTCTCGCATTTTCCTGCCCAGGAATCAGACCCCAGACAGTACCTAGGAAGTCTGCGGCCTTGCCTAATAGAACCATAATAGTCCTCGGGGAGGCGCGATAATGACATCCTCCTTAAATAAAAGGACTTAATGGAGATTTCCCAAATTTCAAAACCACATTTCCACTAGCAACCTATTCAGCCAGTGACTGGCTCTGGAAAGGAACCTGCGGGAAGCTGCAATGGGGAGGGGGCCAGGTGGGAGGAAGGAAGGAGTCTGTGCTCAGAACCTCTGCTCAGGGACCCTCCTTTGTGGCAGCACAAAGCACTGGTCTGAGGACATGAATCCTAAAGGGAGGCCCTCCCCGTCCACCCTTCTGGACCAGCATAGAAACAGCAGAAGCGCAGAATCTGGAAATCTCGCGAGACCCTGTGTGAGTTACTTCACCTTGCAGAGCCTCGGCCTCCTCAGCCTTGAGTTGGGATGTAACCACTATCTCCCAACCTCACAGCTGAAGGTGGGGCCTTTAGCATTTACCTGCTTCCCAGCACAGAGCAGTCTCCAAATCCTCTCCATGCCAAGCCTTGACAAATACGGCTATTGTACAACTATAAATATAATAAAATTCATTGAGTTTAAAAAAAAAAAACAAAAACACATCAATTCCTGTTGTGGCTCCGTAGTAACAAACCCAACTAGTATCCATGAGGACGCCGGGTCCATCCCTGGCCTTGCTCAGTGGGTTAAGGATCCAGCTTTTCCGTAAGCTGTGGGGTAGGTCAAAGACACGGCTCAGATCCTGAATTGCTGTCACTGTGGCATTGGCTGGCAGCTGCAGCTCTACCCTAGCCTGGGAACTTCCATAGGCCACAGATACCGCCCTAAAAAAAAAAAAAAAATACAGCTAGACTGGGATCCTTCTACTCCTGTAAAAGAGCAGGCAAACCCGAGCTGGGCCACCCATTCACTTTGGATTTAACAACATACCAGACTATTGTAGGGGGAGGAGAGGAGAAATGGTTTTCTTACTGCCTCTGTCACTAGGTTACTAATTAATGATAAGTGAGGTGAGAAATATATAATTAAGATCTTGGGGCCTCTGGGATCTCTCCGTTTACTTGAGGTGATCATACAAATCTTTGGGGGCTCCCTTTGGTGCCTCTGAAAATGGAGATGCAAAGACTGAACCAAGGGCTCTCAAGCCCTTATAATCCACCTCCCGCCCCCGCCACCTGCCACCTCGAGGCCAAGAAGAATGTGGTGGGGGAAGGCAGGATGACAAGGGAGTCTTAGATGGAGTGTGAACCCAGGTCCACCACCTACTTGCTCTGTGATCTTGGGGATAGCTCTTTCCCTCTCTGGGCCACCACTTTCCCAGGTGTCCAGTCATGGGACTAGGTAATGTCTAAGAGCATTCTCATTCTAAAAATAATTTTTAATTAGAAGTAAATTTCTTGTGACTTGAGCGTCTCTGCAGAGCATGGGATTTGGTGTGTTTGCCAACACTGCCACCTTGTGGCAGAAACACACAACTCCTGGCTGAGGCCTCTCTTTGGCGGCCTTGGGGTCAAAGTCCCAGAGGCTCACACCCCAGCCCACCCACCTCCCAAACAGAGATGCATTCTTATCAAGAGCAGCTCTGTTTCCAAAAACCTCTCTCTTCCAGTTTGTAACAAAGGACACTCATAGTAAATATAAGCCTGTCTTGGAAAAGGAAAGAAACTACCATTTCCAAGGTCCTACCATTTGCTGGTTACCGTGGTAAGTATTAGGGTATACAAACATAGTCTCTGAGTTCCCGCTGTGGAACAATAGGATTGGCAGTGTTTCTGCAGCGCCAGAATGCAGGTTTGATCCCCTCCCCAGCACAGTGGGTTGAAGGATCCAGCGTTGCCCCAGCTATGATGTCAGTTACAACAGTGACTCAGTTCTGTATCTGATCCCTGGCCCAGGAATTCCGTATGCCGCGGGGCAGGGGAGATAAGAATCATAAGACTATATGATCTGAAAGTAATGTTGTGAGAAAGATATAATTGGCCTTCATTTTACAGATGAGGAGATGGGGGCTCAGAGAGGTAAAGTAACAAGCCCAAAGACACACAGTTACCCTGAAACTCAAAGATCACCAGACTCCAAAACTCAGGCAATGAGTAGATAATTTTTCTCAGATATTTCGGACTCCATATGCATAGGTCTCTTAAGTTTCATGGGTGGGGTGTGTCCCCAAGTTGAAAGGGAGGAAGGAGTGAGGTCTCTAAGAAAGAGCCCTGCCCTGCTCCTCAAAGGGAAATAGATGAAATCTCACCTAAGGACTCACCAGAGAAATGGGGCACATCAGAAGCTTCCAGAATATTCCCCTAGGTGCCAAATAAAACCCCTTCAGATCCTAACAAAGGCCTGAACCCATGACTCAGAGGTACCAGAAACTCAACTCGCATGTCTGCATCATGTTTGTCAATTTATTCTGTCCCCACCAGTGGAAACCTCATCACCACCTCCCAGAGGCCATGACCAACCTGAGGTGGTGAATGAAGACAGAGATCCACCTGGTTCTCATCCTCTCAGGAAAAGTGATTTTCTTCCTGACACATGCCTGCACCCTAGAAGCAAGACAAGCCCCGCTCCAAAAATTATATCCTCCTAGATTTGCTTGCTTATCAGTTACCTCCTCAAACAATCAGAACATCTTTCACAATCCCCACCAACCATAACCACGATACGGGCTGACACCCTCAAGCCATGTGGGCCTCATCAGGGAAGATGGAAGGAGAGAGCTGCAAAAATGACCTTTAACCCCAGTCCGGAGATATTTGCCTGTAACCGTCTCATCTAGAAATCTTATCTGATTCTTGTGGGCCTCTCAGAGTATAAACACCCAGCGGTGAGCCCTGGAAATGTCCCAAATGGACCAAGCCACTGCCAGTATTTCCCCTAGAGCCCAGGAATACCGGAAGGGCATAAATACTATGGCTCCATGACTCTACGCCCTTCCCAAAGAAGACTGTAAAATTCAAAGATTAAACAATAGTAATAACACAAAGGATGCCTGGACACAGAGTTAACCAACAAAAGTCTCTGTCTAAAGGCAAATGAGGAGTTCCCGTGGTGGCGCAGCAGAAACGAATCCAACTCGGAACCGTGAGGTTGTGGGTTTGATCCCTGGCCTCGCTCCATGGGTTCAGGATCCAGCATCGCCGTGAGCGCGGCGGGGGGGGGGGGAATGTAAGCTCAGATCCCGCATGGCTGTGGCTGTGGTATAGGCCAGCAGCTGTAGCTCCAATTGAATCCCTAGCCTGGAAACCTCCATATGCCACAAGTGTGGTGCTTAAAAAAAAAGCAAAAATTTTTACACAATTAAAAATCAATCAATCAATAAAGGCAAATGAGAGGAGGAAGAGAACACCCAAGGTGCTACTCCCTGCAACTCTCTGCCCCAAGCTGCCTCTCATCTGCTCACACGAATTCCACACAAACACCCCGCCCCCTTTAAATTTACTCTAATGCTGTCACATCCAGATGGCCTTTTTTTCCCCCATCTTTGGCCACCCTGTGGCATAGGACATTCCTGGGTCAGGGATCAGATCCGAGCCACAACTGCTACCTATACCGCAGCTATGGTAACACCCCATCCCTTAACACGCTGTGCCAGGCCGGGGATCGAACCTGTGTCCTGGCACTTCAGAGAAGCAGCAGAATTGCACCACAGCAGGAACTCCCAAATGTCCTTTATCTAAGACATTGTCGCAGTTGAGTGTGATACGATGGGGATTGTCCTTTCCAGCAGCCCTCAGTCCATGAGCAGCAGCTGCAAACACAAGCCCCCCAGCCCACCGTCACAGCCCTCATCCCCTGCCCTGGTTGATCACGGGGAGCACGAAGAGTTGTGGATGCCTGGTGCAGGTCAGGAGCACACTTGACCTTATCATGAGACAGTTTCTTGGGGACAGCTTGTAAACTCCAGAAAAGAGAAGTCTCATTAATTGGCAGGGTGGTGGCAGCAGGTCCGGCCCAGGGTGAGGCATTTGGCTCCACACACCCAGGTCCCAGCTGCTGTTATAACTGAGGGAACAGGGGAGTTCCCATGATGGCTCAGCAGAATTGAACCTGACTAGCATCTATGAGGATGTGGGTTCGATCTCTGGACCTGCTCAGTGGGTTACATATCCATCATTGAGGCACAGTGCTGCAAAGTTTGCTGATTCGGCCGGGATCCCGCGTGACTGTGGCTGTGGTGTAGGCTGGTAGCTGCAGATCTGATTCGACCCCTAGCCTGGAAACTTCCATAGGTTGCAGGTGTGGCCCTAAAAAGACAAAAAACAAAACAAAAAAAAACAGAAACTGAGGGAGCAGAGACACCCTCCCAGCCAGCTCCTTTCCCTGTGGGCCAGAGAGGTGTCATCTCTGAGGGTAGCCTCCCACCCCCAGCAGAGCCTTGGACCAGCCCCACCTGCAGACCATCTACCATCTAGCAGGGAACACTGAACAGGCAAGTAGCACGCCATGGGCTTCTCTGCACCACCTAGGGCGTTGCAGGGCCGAGCAAAGCTGCAGAAGCCGCAGGTTTCGCTGCCGAGTTGAGGCAGAGGCAACGCTGGCCACGAGAGGGTTAAAAACCCACTCTCCATCCATGGCTCTGTTCCAAAGGGTCTCCGTTAACACTCGAGGTCTCCTGATATCTCACTCGCTTTAATAGATTTTTCCCATTGACGTCTCAGTTTATTGACTATCATTTCCTTTTCTGCAGGGGAGCTATTTTCTGGGTCACTGATCCAACCAACTTAAAAGGGGTTGCATTGATTAGGTTTTATGGGTGGTGACTTGCACGGAGACTGAGCCGACTTGCTCCTACCTGCTAAGGGCGCCTTTGTTTCCCCCACCCCCAGCAGGTCTGTTGACTTAAGGCGCGGACAAAGTTGGAGCACTTAGGTGGTGGGCTTTGTGGCGCGTGATGGAGAACTGGCTGCTCTGCCTCAAGCTCCCAGCAGCACTGGGGTTGAAGGCCATTGAACACACACACACAGGAGAATGAATGTTAGCCAAGCTTGAGTAAAGGTAAAGAAACCCACCCCTTCATTTCGTGAGCATTTACTGAGCCCCTGCTGTGCGGGATCATCGGAAAGATCCCTGCCTTGGTCACATTTACAGGTTGAAAAACACTTCCGAATGTATTATCTCCCTTGTTGCTCACATCTCCGAGGCATCAGGAGGATGCGTGAGACATCCCTACTTCAAAGCGGAACAGCTCGATTCCAAAAGAGCGGGCCCCTGTGGTGCTAAGGGTTAAGGATCAGGCGTTGTCACTGCTGTGACGTGGGTTCGATCCCTGGCCTGGGAACTTCACATGCCACAGGTACGGCCAAGTAAATAAACAAATAAAAGAGCCTGCCCTAGGAGTTTCTGCTGTGGCTCAGTGGGTTAAGAACCCGACTAGCATCCATGAGGATGCAGGCTGGCCTCACTCGGTGGGTGAAGGACCCAGCTTGTTGCCACAAGCTGCAGCATAGATCACAGATGCGACTAAGATCCAGCATTGCTGTGGCTCTGGTGTAAGCCTGCACCTGCAGCTACAATTGGACCCCAAGCCCGGGAACTTCCTGTTGTAGGTACAGTCCCCCCACCACCACCAAAAAAAAAAAAAAAAATGGAGTTCAGATGGTGACTCAGCAGTAATGAATCCAACTAGGATACACGAGGATGTGGGTTTGATCTCTGGCCTCTCTCAGTGGGTTGAGGATCCAGCATTGCTGTGAGCTACGGTGTGGGTCTGACACAGCGTTGCTCTGGCTGTGGCGTAGGCCAGCAGCTATAGCTCCGATTCAACCCCTAGACTGGGAACTTCCATACTTCCATATGCCAAGGGGGAGGCCCTAAAAAGCAAAAAAAAAAAAAATCCTGCCCTAAATCACACAATTAGCTAGTGGCAAAAAATTGAAACCCTCAGTTGTCTGACTCCAGAGTCTCCAACCTCCTATGCTGAGAGCCCAAGAGGGATAAGGCAAAATTAATATTTAATGAAAGTATATGATTATTTATGTCGGTGCAGAGCATGTGCTGTTAATCCACACGGGGGTGTGGGGAGGAGTTGGGCAGCAGAACTGGAAAGGCGCCCATGGTTCCACACCCTCGGCTTCCAGGTGAGAAAAAAAATGTGTCCCAAGGATGTAAAAAATCACGTGCCCAATTCAGACAATGAGTTCTTTCATTCTCTCGTTCATTCGTTTTCCATGCCAGGTGCACATACGTGTTCTCCCTCGAGCTTACGTGGCCAGCAAGCACTTGAGCGCAGAGGAGGAGCCGGTGCCGGTGGGGACGCTCATCCGTGGAGAGATAGCATCTGTCCAGGCAGCCTTTGATCCTTTTCTATCCTGGATCACTGATCTAACCCTTTTCCCCACAAGCCTTCCCACCGCAGCCTGTGACCTCGTGCAGAGCAGCCCAGTTCCGGCCAGGCCCCCAAAGCCCCAAGTGCTCGGACTTGATCTTGGTCCCACATAGGAATGCCCCTCAAGTCCCACCTTGCACTCTCCTCTTGTGCTGTTTTAGACTCAGACCGCGTCTGAAAGGACAGCCACTGCTACCCAGCGCCCTACTGAAAGCCAAGTGCCAGGGTGTGCAAAACAAGAATTGACTGACACAATTTAACTCAGTGAGTTAGGGGCCAGAAGTGTGTGTGATTACCCCAGGTGATTTTTTTTTTTTTTTTCTGTACTTGTGGCCTACAGCATCAAAAGGATTAAACCCAGAGTTCCTGTCGTGGCTCGGTGGTTAATGAATCTGACTAGGAACCATGAGGTTGCAGGTTCGATCCCTGGCCTCGCTCAGTGGGT
Organism: Phacochoerus africanus; assembly: GCF_016906955.1. Taxonomy (NCBI): domain Eukaryota; kingdom Metazoa; phylum Chordata; class Mammalia; order Artiodactyla; family Suidae; genus Phacochoerus; species Phacochoerus africanus. Next base: position 19,668,853 of record NC_062557.1, read on the forward strand.
TAAGGATCCAGCATTGCAGTGAGCTGTGGTGTAGGTCACAGACGCACCTCGGATTTGGCATTGCTGTGGCTCTGGCGTAGGTCAGCAGCTACAGCTCCCATTAGACCCCTAGCCTGGGAACCTCCATATGCCGCAGGAGCGGCCCTAGAAAAGGCAAAAAGACCGAAAAAAAAAAAAAAGATTAAACCCAAGTCACAGCAGTGATGATGCCAGGTCCTTAACCCACTGAGCCACCAGGGAACTCCCTGGATGAATATTCATTAGCACAGGAGGGGTGGCCTGGGGAGGGGCTGTGTACATGTCCGTGTGTTTGCATTTGAGACCAGTAGCATTCATCCCATCTGCCCCCACTGCTTGTATGCTCATGTGTCCATTCAGGAATTTTCTATTTGCCCAGCATCTCCTCTGTGGCAAGCAGTGCCCAGGCATCTGATGATTCAGAGATGAACAAGACCCAGTCTCTACCCAGGAGAAACTTGTGGCCGAATGTGGGAGAAAAACCCTTGTGCAAAGAATCACATCTGTGGGTGGTAAGCTCCATAGTCGAGATATTTGCAAGGCAAAAAAGATGGAAAAGGATCTCATGAAACACCACGTTGGAGCTGCGTTAAGGACAAATAAGAGTTCAAAAAGTGGGCCGAGAGGGAAGGAGGATGTCCCAGGCAGTGGTAGGAAACATGCAGGGGCATGGTGTGCTCTTGGAACTAGAACAGTCAAGTTCAAGAGATGGGTAGGCAGGGGTGGATCTCAGTGGGTGGGGTCGGCTGCTAAAGGCTGGGACCAGGGGACCTCGGACTAGAGGAGTCCAGAGGAGGGTGATATTGGTAGAAGGGCAGGAATGTTCTTTCTCAAATCTGGTCAACGAGATAAGACTCTTTTTCACAGGAAGTCCCCAACGACAGACCCTTAACTTCTGGGTCTAAGTGCAAGGTTCTGTCCAACGGAGAGAAATACACTCTTCCAGCTCCAGCCGGACTCACCGTGTTTCACTTCTGCATCCTTCCCTCTCTCCTTCAGGTCTCTGTAATGCAAAATCTGTGTTTTGCTCCCTGTGACTGAGAAAATTAAGCCATTCAAATTAAATAAATTAAATCACTTTCTTCTCCTAGGCAGGAGGCTTGGCACGTTTCAGAGAGAATTCCAGCAAACCCTCCAGAAACAAATAGAGGACCTGACATCCACCCAAATGAGCAATGGCTAAAAGGGTCAGCCAATGACCAGAAGCCATTTTCTCCGCATAAATCTGCAGCGTGACACAATCTGTGCATGACAAAAACACATAAAGGCTGATCACCGCAGGAACCGCAGCAGGTGTGTGCCAGGCACTCGCACCAGCGAGGTGAGTTCCGAAACCTCTGTGTGTGACACACACTACGCACACGTGCACACACACATCTGTTAGACCCCACATCCAGACGCCAAAGGGAGAGGAAAGCTTCTGGCCCCGTTTTAAGGTGGTACTCACGTGTGCGTGCACACACACACACACACTTCTCACATATACTCACAAGCACAATCACACCCAGTACACCCTCTGGCACATACACTCACACATTTTCTGTGGTCCAGGGAATCAAGAGTAGTACCCTCATATGTTAAGGTGAAAGGTGTTTATATGGGCTGTTGAACTTCCAGTCTCATCAGTAGCGTTTCTCTGCTGCCCAACAGAGCAATAAGGCTTGGATGATGTCAGCCATGCCTTCCTGCTCCCGCTACTAAACGCACCAGACGTTCACTGTTTTTCCCAAGATGCTTATAGAACTATTTTCTGTACAGTGTATTGGAGTAGAACATCTGCCCAGAAAGGTGCCCAGGTCACGAGTGTAGGTTCGATGCATTTTCACAAAGACCCATTCTCAGATCCGGAGGCAGAACGTTTCCTGATCCCCAGAGGCCCCCATGTGCCCCCTTCCCGGGGTAACCCCTCTCTTGGCTTCTAACAGCACAGAGAAACTCTGCCTGGTTTTAACTTTATGTAAATGGAATCAGGAATTCACTCTGAGGCACCGTAATGGCATTCACATCAAGAAATTCATCGCATTGAGGCCGTGGGACAGAAGAAGACCAGGAGGAGTTCCCATTGTGGCTCAGGGGGTTAGGAACCTGATACAGTGTTCATGAGGATGTGGGTGCCATCCCTGGCCTCGCTCAGTGGGTTAAGGATCCAGCATTGCAGTAAACTGCAGTGTAGGTCACAGATGTGGCTTGAATCCGGCATTGCTGCAGCTGTAGCGTAGGCCGGCAGCTGCAGCTCTAATTCGACCCCTAGCCCAGGAACTTCCATGTGCCACAGATGAGACTATTAAAAAAAAAAAAAAAAAAAGACTAGGAAACATAGGAAACTTTTAAAAAAGAAAAAGAAGAAGAGGAAACATTCGAAAAACTCCTTAACCCACTGAGTAAGGCCAGGGATGGAACCTGCATCCTCATGGACACTATGTTGGGTTCTTAACCTGCTGAGCCACAGTGGGAACTCCTTTTTTTCCTTTTCTTTTTTGTCTTTTTGTCTTTTTAGGGCCGTACCAGCGGCATATGGAGGTTCCCAGACTACGGTCGAATCAGAGCTGTAGCTGCCAGCCTACACCACAGCCACAGCCATGCCAGATCTGAGCCACGTCTGCGACCTACACCACAGCTCACAGCAACGCGAGATCCTTAACCCACTGAGCAAAGCCAGGGATCGAACCCACAACCTCATGATTCATTTCCACTGTGCCACGACGGGAACTCCCACAATGGGAACTCCTTCCCTAAAAAGTTTGCTGAGCCCTGCTCCACACTCTCCCCATGGGCACGCTTTTAATCATCTATGTAACAGATAAGGAGACTGAGATCTAAAGAGGTCAAGAAACCTGCCAGAGAGACTCAGCAGGGAGTGGAGGTCTGGCTCGTGTGGATGGGCTGGTCCCAGTCAACCCACCCGGGGAGCTGCCCACCCTATGTGAGGCCCTCTAACGCAGTGGGCATGATGGTGTCACTTGGCAAACCGCTGAGAGGGGTAGAAACACGAGACAGGTGTTTCTGCCACCCTGCCGATCAAAATGCCTTGACACCCAGATATTCCACATCCAGCCTAAAAACTCCTGGTTAATTAAACTGGTGATTTCTTATAAACTTTTTCTCAGAGGCAGAGGGTTTAAGTTAATATACTCTCTATTCATTGCATTACTATAGTTTGTCTTTGCAGACCCTGTTTTTAGTCTTATTCATTCATTCATTCATTCATTCTCTTTTATGCCCATAGCCTATGCCCAAACAATAGTGGCATTTTGAATGATTTTGTTTGCTGAATGATTGCAGGATGGACCGTGTTATTTAGTAGGCATGTGGGGTTTTATTTACATAAATAGTATTGTAACATATCTCCATGGGTCCTACTCTTTTCCCTGGGTGACATTTTTGCTCTGTCCTGTCCTGTTGAGGGATAGCATGCATACAGCAATGCATGTAATGTGTGCTGGTCTTGAGTAGAAAACTCACTTGTTTTAATCTATGTATACACCTGTGTAACCACCACCTGGATCAAAATATAACACATTTCCCGCACTGGGAACATTCCCCTGTGCCCCTTCCCAGTTGATAAACTCCTCCCTTCTCCCTTCCGCTGTCAGAGGTAACCGCGATTGGCAGTTCCTGTCACCACCCATTAGTTCAGCTTGTTCTTGAACTTCGTCTAAATGGAATGGCACAGTAGGGCCTCCTTCATGTCTTGCTTCTTTGGCTCAGCTGGTCTGGGAGAGTCCCCCATGTGCTGTGGGTAGCAGCGGTTTGCTCTTTTTACTGCTGTGATGGGGCACGACGTTTTGAAGCTCTAGCCACACGGTCCTGTGTGCATACAGTCTGCTGCTTCTCGCTGCTGCCCCTTGGCACATCCACCCCATTTTACGATTCCATGCTCCCAGTGAGCGTGGAATCGTACCTGTGATCCCCTCATCCGTGTTCCCTTAGGAAACTATGTGAACTGGTGTTCCCTTAGGAAACTATGTGAACTGGGATGAATACCTAGGAGCGGAATTGCTGGCACAGGGTCTGGGCAGACGGCAACTGACAAGTTCTACCCAAGCAGGAGCCAGGAGAAGGAAGAGCAGGCGCTGGTGAGCCTCCCCTGACCCCATCCTCCCCTCCCCCCTTCCCCTCCAGGAAGCCCTTTCAGCCCCCTCCCCTGTGTCTTCTTGCAGGACCCAGCTAAGCATCTCACTTCCTGAGTATCGCCGCCTCCATTGGCAGCCTGCACCATCCTGCTGCATTATAACAAGACGATAATCAATGAACTGCTAACTCTATTGCAATAAAGGAGTGAGCCCAACCTTATATAATTCTTTTTAATTGTTTTCTCACATTACAAGGTTTTTTTTTTTTTTTGCTAAACTTATTCTGCCATAAGTTATGTCGTTTAATTTCTCAAAGTGCTAATAATTTAATTGCTTCCTTCCTGCGCACAAAGTGCCTATACTGTCCTCCCTCCCCGGCGCGGAGATTATAAAACCGAGTTGGCAGGAATACCTAAGAGGGGCGTCTTTTTGGCGGCAGGATTTGATGGGAAGCAGCTTTCTCAGAAGTCAGTGTGTGGGACTGGGAACCTGGCTGCAGACTTCAAAGGGGCATGGGGCCCAGCCAAGCCTGCCCGCTAGCTAGCTCCAGGGAGTTTATGAAATCACAGGGGAGGGGAGAAAGGGAAGGAGCTGAGATTAGAGGGGCAGGTGGAGGTACGGGAGCACTGAACACGGAGGGCGTCCCTGTCCTTGGAAGGCTGTCAGGACGGGGGCATCCATCTGTAGCTGGAGGGACTTAGATCAGACTCAGGAAGGGTCCTGACAGTCAGGACCCTTGAGATGCTGGCTGGACCCTGGGCAGGGTGCCAAGGTGACATCGGATAACCAGAACTAGCCTTTATTGAAACGTGACAGCCTGCTATGGGGCTCCCCTAGGTCGTCTCATGTTATCATCCCACCCAACTCTCCGAGGTAGGTACTATTATTACCACTGATTTACAGACAAGGAAACTGAAGGAAAGAGAAATTCACTTGCCCAGGTAACAGAGCAAAAGGAGTCAGCCCCCCCAGCTCGTGCTTTCATCTGTCCTGCAGTAAAAGATTGGATGGCATCCCCTCCCCTGTAGCAAGAAGAGGGAGGTATAGGCCTCAGGACGGGATCACAGATGAGCTCATCTTAAGGGTCCCTCCCTCTGCCCAAGGTCTGATCAATCAGAGCTGCTTTAACACTCCCTCCCACCACGAGTCCCCTCTAAGAAACTCTAGGGTTGTGCCCAAGACAGCTGGTGATTCTTTCTGGGGTCTGGGGAGCTGAAATAGAGGGAACAGAGTTCCCGGTGTGGCTCAGCAGTAATGAACCCAACTAGTATCCATGAGGACTCAGGCTCGATCCCTGGCCCCGATCCGTGGGTTAAAAAAAATCCAGCTTTGCCGTGAGCGTCAGTGTAGGTCACAGACGCGGCTCAGATCTGGTGTTGCTCTGGCTGTGGTGTAGGCAGCTGTAACTCCAATTCGACCCCTAGCCTGGGAACTTCCATATGCCAAGGGTGTGGCCCTAAACAAACAAACAAACAAAAAATAGAGGGAACAACCCAATCTATTTGGTCCAATTTCCATCAGAAACTTTCGTTGTCCTCTCCCCTAATCCCAACTTTCAATTCAATCTCAGCAAGCAGCTACCAAAATAAATTGGAGTTCTGATTCCTTCAAGTCTGTCTCTAGTGCCGTTTCCTCCATGAAAACTTTCCTGGCACATTTATTCTGTGTGCATACCATCTGTTGCTTCTCTCTGCTGCTCCGTGGCACTGCATTACTCTCGTTCAATTCAGGTTGCAGAGAACTTATTTATTCACTGGACAAGATGAGGTCTTTCTCATGATGCCAGTCTTCCTTGACCTTGGATTAGAATCTTCCTTAGACCTGTCTTGGATCCCCTTCGTTAGATTAGAAGTTCCTCGAGGGCAAGTTATGTCACTCACTCCTTTGCTGAGCCCCCTGTGGTTCTCGGTCCAGCTCCTGGAACAGTCAGAGCTTTGCAAACTGCCTGTTGAGGCCGAATGCAAGACAGCTGCTTTAGGCAGCCCTGGAAGTGAGATTGCAGTCAGAGGATGCTCTCCTGCATCCTGGCAGGACCTCTAAAGCAAGGCCTCAACAACTATGGCCCATGAGCCAAGTTGGACCCGGTGCCTGTTTTTGTAAGGCCTGTAAGCTACAGGGGTTCTTACTTCTTTCAGTGACTGGGAAAAAAATCAAAAGAAAAATAATATTGGATGACATATGGAAAATATAGTAAATTTAGTCTTTAGGACAAACAAACAAACAAACAAACAAAAAATAGAGGGAACAACCCAATCTATTTGGTCCAATTTCCATCAGAAACTTTTTTTTGCCACACCCACAGCGTGAGGAAGTTCCCAGGCCTGGGATTGAACCCACACCACAGCAGTAACTTGAGCCACTGCAGTGACAACACCAGATCCTTAACCTGCTGAGCCACCAGGGAACTCCAGAAATTTTAATTTTAGTGTAAGTTTCAGAAAAAACTTTATTGGGACATTGTCGTGTTTATCTGTTTATGTTTTTTGTGCTGCAATAGCAGAGTTTATTCTTTTTTTTTTTTTTTTTTTTTTTTTTGGCCATCATGCAGAAGTTCCCTGGGGCCAGGGATCAAAACTGAGCCATAGCAGTGACAATGCCAGATCCTTAACCACTAGGTCACCAGTGAACTCCATGCAATAGCAGAGTTGAATAGTTGCAAGTGAGATGGCAGCACTCAGAAAGCCTACAATATTTACTCTATGGTCCTTTATAGAAAAAGTCTTCCAAGCTTTACTCTAAAGTGTAGACGGAAGGAGTTCCCGTTGTGTCTCAGCAGGTTACAAACCCAACTAGTATCCATGAGGATGTGGGTTCGATCCCGGGCCTCGCTCAGTGGGTTAAGGACCCAGCTTTGCTGTGGCTGCAGTACAGGCTGACAGCTGCAGCTCCCATTCAGCCCCTAGCCTGGGAACTTCCATGTGCCACAGGTGCGGCCGTGAAAAAAAAATTAAAAAGTAAAAAATAAATATTTGTGAATGAAGGAAGGTGAGTGGCTGCCATGCTGGGGGAAGGCTTTGTCCATGGAGGAGTAGGACAGGCCTCTACCTGCCAGAGGCTTCCTGTCTCGTGGGGGAGGTGGGTGGGGGTAGCAGTCCAATGTTATAATAATAACATTTTTCATAATTCAAATTTGAGGCACCAAAGGCAATCTCATCAAGATATACGTCAACACGAGCCCCCACTTTCCCAGAGGGGCCATCCCCAATTCTAGCCGAAGAGGCTCTGAACGCTCAGGCCAGCAGTGGCTTTTCCTAAAGAGGCCCTCTGAGCTCGGCCCCTCCCACCCAGTTTGGCCTCTCAGGCTCTCATCTGGTCTCCGCCGCTCTCTGCTGAAGATGGAGACTCCAGAACCACACTGATATGTGTGTAAGAGTCTTGCTGGGGCGGAGGTAGGGGATCTTGGTGACTTTGTGCCCTACCCTCCAGGAGCCCTAAAGCTTACTGTCTCTGCTCAGACAATGGGCAGGGAGTTGTGCTTTTTTTTTTTTTTTTTTTTTTGCTTCTCAGGGCTGCCCCTGTAGCATATGGAAGTTCCAGACTAGGGGTTGAATCAAAGCTACAGCTGCTGGCTTACACCACAGCCACAGCAATGCCAAATCCAAGCAGCCTCTGCAACCTACACCACAGCTCAGGGCAACATCGGATTCCCGATCCACTAAGTGAGGCCAGGGATCGAACCCGCATCTTCATGGATACTGATTGGATCCATTTCCGCTGCGCCACAACAGGAACTCCCTGCTTTTTTCTTTTTTTTAATGGCCACACCGGTGGCATATGGAAGTTCCCAGGCCAGGGATGGAATCTGGCCACATCTGTGACCGATACCGCAACTGCAGCAACGCTGGATCCTTTAACCCACTGCACCAGGCCAGAGATCAAACTCATGTCTCCATAGCAGCCCAAGCCACCAGAGTCAGATTCTTAACTCACTGTGCCACAGCAGGAACTCTGAGTTGTGCTTTTAGCTCTAACCCAGTTTCAGCAACTGCACGAGAAAGGAGAAGCATGGCAGCCCAGAGCCACAGTCATGGTGCCTTGTTCCATGGATCCCCCAGGTTGGAGGGTATCTTCTCTGTGAAGGAAAGCGGAGCCCCTTATCCCTAGAAGCACAGCATCGGCCACTGCAGACTAGGCCCTCGTGACCTCAAAGCCCTCGTGACCACCAACACCCTGTAAATGAGAGAGGTCACTACTTATAAGTTATCACATGTGGGAGTTCCCACTGTGGCTCAGTGGTTAACGAATCCCAATAGGAACCACGAGGTCATGGGTTTGATTCCTGGCCTCGCTCAGTAGGTTAAGGATCTGGCGTTGCCATGAGCTGTGGTGTAGGTTGCAGACTGGGGTCAGATCCTACATTGCTGTGGCTGTGGTGTAGGCCAACAGCCACAACTCCAATTAGACCCCTAGCCTGGGAACCTCCATATGCCGCAGGTGCAGCCCTAGAAAAGACAAAAAGACCAAAAAAAAAAAAAAAAAGTTGGCACACGCAGAACCATGACCAAGGAGCAGGGGAGGCTCCCCCAGGACAGGAGCATGGAGGAGATGGAGGAGAAGGAGAGGGATAGTCAGGAGGACTGAAAAGAGCCCCAGCCCCACCCTCGCCTCGCCTGCTTTCTCCTTCTCACCTTGGCAACAGAGCCTGGCCTGCTCCATCTCCCTGAGAGAAGTTCTCAAGTTACTGGAACCCAGCCCCCTCCCTGCCATGGGTGCTTTTGACCCCATAGCTAGCCCAGCTCTGCCCAGATCTGACACCCCATCCAAAGAGCTCATACAATGGCAGCCAGAGAGGCGTAACTGCAGGAGGCAGTGAAGCAAGGACGTGCCAGGGAAAGGGGGCAGCCGGAGAGGCGGTACTCATACATTTACAGTCAGAGATTGAAAAGGGGCTTCTTTCGGTTACTCAGCATTTTCTAGCTCCCCTTCTACACAGTGATTGAAATCAAGAGCTAAGGTAGATCTTGTTGTCCCCATTTTACAGATGAGGAAACTGAGGCTCAGAGAGATTAAGTGAACACAGAGCCAGTTAGAAGAACAACCAGGAGTTGTTTGTCTCAAAACCCTTGCCAGGTAGGAGTTCCCCTCATGGCGCAGCAAAATGAATCCGACTAGGAACTATGAGGTTACTGGTTCGATCCCTGGCCTCACTCAGTTGGTGAGCTGTGGTGTAGGTGGCAGACAGGCTCGGATCTGGCTTTGCTGTGGCTGTGGCATAGGCCAGCAGCTACGGCTGCGATTAGACTCCTAGCCTGGGAACCTCCATATGCCGCCGTGAAAAGACAAAAGACAAAAAAAAAAACCTTTGCCAGGTAATCAGACTCCAATGGTACTTAGGGTCTAGCAAGACAGAGGCACCAATTTTTTTTTCTTTGAAATATTTTGGTATCGGTTGTCATGATGAAAATCAAATCTTGTCTGGATTCCCTCTAATTTATTCATGGTTTACATTTTTTAACTTTACAGGAGGTAGGGGAGATGGGTACAACCATCTTTTTGTTTTTTTTCTGGCCAGGCATGTGACATGCCAAAGTTCCCAGGCCAGGGATCCAAACCACACCACAGCAGCAACTTGCACCATAGCAGTGAAAAATGCCAGATCCTTTATCTGCTGAACCACCAGGGAACTCCAGGCAAAACCATCTTAACAGCACATATAATAACCTCTAGAAGTTCTGGTCCAGCTTACTGAACTACTTGTTCTCTGGTTAGGCCAGGCTCTGTCAGAATGAAGTGTCTTTGGCTCTTGATACATTCATGCCCCTGTGCTCACAGGTCTACATCATTTGTATCAACAAAGGAGGAGGAAGAGTTCAGCAGCATCTCTGGAGTGGGCTGGACGCAGGTTCAATCCCTGGCCCAGCACAATGGGTTAAGGATCCAGCATTGCCACAGCTGTGGAAGAGGTTGCAACTGCAGCTCAGATCTGATCCCTGGCCTCAGAACCCCAAATGCTTCGGGATGGCCAGAAAAAAAAAAAAAAAAAAAAGAGCAAAGGAGAGGGGAGATTCAGGTATATGCGTGAGATCTGCGATTGTAGTGTTTATGTATGTTATCTGTCGCAGCAAAAATGCACAAGAAATTGAACATATTAGCTGCCTCTAGTAAGGCAAATGGGTTGCTGGGGAGAGATTATAAAATTTCACCAGAGAGGAGTTCCTGTCATGGCTCAGCAGTAACAAATCTGAGTAGTATCCAATCCCTGGCCTCGATCAGTGTTGCCGTGAGCTGCGGTGTAGGTCACAGACACAGCTTGGATCTGGTGTTGCTGTGGCTGTGGTGTAGAGCCAGCAGCTACAGCTCCAGTTTGACTGCTAGCCTGGGAACTTCCATATGCTGAGGGTGCAGTCCTAAAAAAAAAAAAAAAAAAAAAAAGACCAAAAAAATTCACCAAAGAGTATTCTACAATTTTTGAATTTTATACCAAGTGGAGGTCTTACCTATTCAAACAAATCATGGTTTGCAACATTCGCAACCATAAAATGTGAATTCAATAGCTTCAGTTTTCAACACTGCAGACATAGCTGAGTTAAGAAAAACAAAGATTTGGTTATTACCTTGAGGTAGGGCAGAGAAAAAATTGCAGAGAATGAAACACAATGTTTCTTTGGCCATGCCAGTGGCATATGAAAATTCCCAGGCCAGGGATCAAACCCACGCCATAGCAGTAACCAGAGCCACAGCAGTGACAAACACCAGATCCTTAACCCATCGAGCCACAAGGGAACTCTAAACGAAATACAATTTAAAATTACACTAGGAGTTCCCGTCGTGGCTCAGTGGTTAACAAATCCGACTAGGAACCATGAGATTGTGGTTCGATCCCTGGCCTTGCTCAGTGGGTTAAGGATCTGGCGTTGCCGTGAGCTGTGGTGTAGGTCACAGATGTGGCTCGGATCCTGCATTGCTGTGGCTCTGGTGTAGGTCAGCAGCTACAGCTCCAATTTGACCCCTAGGCTGGGAACCTCCATATGCCGCGGGAGCGGCCCAAGAAATGGCAGAAAGACCAAAAAATAAATAAATAAATAAATAAAATAAAATGAAATTACACTAAACAATCCTGCAGAATAAAGATCCAGATTGGGAAGCCAGGAAAGCCAGAGGGAGAGAACTGGGTAGAAAAGAGATAGGTACCACCTGGGGAGGTGGGGGAAGAGGCTCTGGAGGCCAAGCCCTTCCCAGCAGGAGTTTGCATTAGAGGGTGTGTGGTGGGGGAGACATTTAAAGAGAGATGAGCTCAGCCAAAAGATTCCCGCCTTGAAATACACCAACAAGTTCAGTCGAGGAAGAAGGTAGAGCCATGAAGAACCAGCCCATCCCACATCACTGGAATTTCGGGGGTCTCTTCCCCAGTCAAGTCTCAGGGGTTTTTTGTCTATAAAATGAAAGGTTTGGCCCAGAAAGATCTCCAGGTGCCTCCCAGCTCTAATATTCTCTGCTTTGATGGCTGCAGCCTTCTGCAAACGTGCATAAAATAGATTAGTTTTAGCAGTAGCAAAAACAAAACTGAAAATCAGATTTATCATTTTAATTAAATATACTTTACATTCTCAATTTCTAGGGAGCAAAATGCCTTCCCCCCCCCCATTAGTTTTCCCTTTGTGGGAGACATTCGTGTCTGATGTGCAATTTAAGAAAATGCCGCACGACCCCCTAAGAAGATACACAATTAACAAGACCCTAACAGGTATTTCTTAACAGGAAAGTGGGACTTGTAGGGGGAAAAAAGTACATAGGAGGGAAGGATCGGGTGGGTCGGGATATCAGAGGCCTGGGATCAGGCTGGTAAGAACAATTTGCTTTTGTCGCTATGGGGCTCTCAGAAGCAGCTGCCCAGGGGAGCTGGACGGAGGGTGGACAGGACATCGGGAGGTGGGATTTCGGTCCCCTCTCCCATCATCCCCACCCCTCACGCTCGACAGAAGGCAAATTGCTCCTTGAACTTTAGAGGCTCAACTATAAAATGGACCTAAAAATACCTACTTCGAAGAATGCTGGGAAAAGGCAATAAAATAACATATCTGAAAAAAGCTTAGGAAAACAATAAAACATAAAGCACACGTGAAAACACCCTATTTTGGGGAGTTCCCGTTGTGGCTCAGTGGGTTAAGAAATTGGTATAGTGTCCAGGAAGATTTGGATTCAATCCCTGGCCTCATAGAGTGAGTTAAGGATCCAGTGTTGCTGAGAGCTGCGGTGCAGTTCACAGATGCAGCTCAGGTCTGCGTTGGCGTGGCTGTCGTGTAGGCTGGCAGCTGCAGCTCCAATTCAGTCTCTAGCCTGGGACCTTCCATATGCTGCAGGTGTGGCCATAAAGAGCAAAAAAATTTTTTTTAGTTTAAAAAAGGAGTTCCCGTTGTGGCTCAGAGGTAACAAACCCGACTAGTATCCATGAGGATGCGGGTTCAATCCTTGGCCCCACTCAGCGGGTTAAGGATCCAGTGTTGCCGTGAGCTGTGGTGTAGGTCGCAGATGTGGCTCAGATCTTGCATTGCTGTGGCTGTGGTGTAGCCCAGCAGCTGTAGCTCCAATTAGACCCCTAGCCTGGGAACCTTCATGTGCCATGCATGTGGCCCTAACAAAACAAAACCAAAACCAAAATCATATTTTGGAAACTCACATTGGGATCCAGAATGCCTGGGCCCCATCTGGTGAGGTATTGTGTTTTCTCGGCAAGGTCCCCCTAACTTCCTTCCTTTCTGCCATCCCCTCTCCAGCCAGGTGCTTGGTCCCCACCAGTGAACAGAAAGGAGCGCCTTCACCCAGGAAGAGCATCATTTCCTGGGCTCTGGGTTCCATGGCCCCAGATCGTAAATTAACAAGGGTGGCTGCAGATTACCATGTAAATCTGGGCTGGGGTCACCAGCAGAAATAACAGGAGAAATAAATCTATAGCAGCAGCCCTTAGGATGCTGGCAGTCTGGAGCCAGAAGTGTTTCTGATTTGCAAAACAAACAAACTCTGAAATAAAACCAGGAGTCCCCGCCACCACCACCACTGCCCCTAAAAAGAATCCAGGCTAAGTCAAGTTCCCAGACATCGGCCAGCTGTGGGTTCCCCTGCTTTAGTGAACCGGGGCGTCCACAAGGTGGCCCATTATTCATGATGACAAGAGCAAATATAGACACTCTCAGAGAACTGAGGAGAGACTAAGTGAAATAAACGGCATTTCATCTTTAAAGAGAGAAATTGCCTCCCCTTGGCAGCGCCCCGCCCAGTGGGAGCCATGGCCCCTCATAATTCAAGTCCGCACTTAATTAAAAAGGGGATCATCCTGGATTCCTCCCAATTGGCACCGATTCCACTCTCATCCTTCAGGCTGCTGACATTTTGTCTGTTTGTCTCTCTTTGACAGAAAGGGAAAAAAAATCAAAAAAGAAAAGAAGACTCTTAGATCTTGCAGCTTTCCCAGAGAGCGCGCTTTTGAAGAAGGCTGCTTGTCTAATGGTAGAGGTTAAATCTAAATAGGGCAAGATGGAGTTCTCGGTGCGATGCAGCAGAAATGAACCCGACGAGTACTCATGAGGACGAGGGTTGCACCCCTGGCCTGGCTCCGTGGGAGGGGGATCCTGAGTTGCCATGAACTGTGGTGTGGGTCGCAGATCCCGAGTTGCTGTGGCTGTGGCATAGGCCAGTAGCTCTAGCTCTGATTCGACCCCTAGCCCGGGAACCTCCCATATGCCTTGGGTGTGGCCCTAAAGAGCAATGATAATAATAATAATAATAAATAGGGTAAATGGAGTTCCCTGGTGGCTCAGCAGGTTAAGGATCTGGCGTTGTCACTGCTGTGGGTTGGATCCCAGCTGTGGTGCAAGTTCCCTGGGCACAGCCTAAATAAATAAATACACTCCGGAGTTCCCCTTGTGGTGCAGCGGAAATGAATCTGACTAGGAACCATAAATAAATAAACTAATAGGGGAAGAGACAGAAAAAGATTAGGAAGACTTGACATTTGAGAGAGTCCTGAGCGGCTGCAGCAGCAAATAGGAAAAGCTGAGGTCACCCGCACCTTCTAAAAATAGAAAAGACTTTCCTCTGGGGCACCCTTTGGCCTCCCAGAGTATTCCCAGCAATAGGCTCAACCTTGCCTCCTGTGACAATATCCCAGATGAAAGGACATATTTTTTTAGCCTTGTTTAAAAATGTTGAAATGTTAGCGTTCCCGTTGCGGTTCTGCAGCAACGAATCCGGCTAATATCCATGAGGATGTGAGTTCGATCCCTGGCCTCGCTCAGTGGGTTAAGGATCTGGCATGGCCGTGAGCTGTTGTGTAGGTTGCAGATACGTTTCGGATCTGGCATTGCTGTGGCTGTGGTATAGGCCGGCGACTAAAGCTCCAATTCGACCCCTAGCCTGGGAACCTCCATGTGCCATGGGTAAGGCCCTAAAAAATAAAAAAATAAAAATACTGAAATGGTGCTCGCTCACTGGTGTCTGACCAGTTTTTTTGTTTGTTTGTTTTTTTGGTTTTTTTTTTCTTTGCTTTTTAGGACCATACCCACAACATATGGAAGTTCCCAGGCTAGGGGTCGAACCGGAACCACAGCTACCAGCCACAGTCACCAGCCACAGCCACAGCCACAGCCACAGCAATCCAGGATCCACGCTGCATCTGGGATCTACACCGCAGCTCATGGCAGTGTGGGATCCCCGACCCAGTGAGCAAGGCCAGGGATCGACCCCACATCCTCATGAATACAAGTCAGATTCGCTTCCACTGGGCCACAATGGGAACTCCTCTGCTCAGTTCTTATACATATCCCCAAAATGTGATTCCCCAGGAGGAATCCTAAAATCAGCCCCTCCCAGGGATTGGCTAGGCCCCACGGAGGTCACTGTGTCTGTCCCTCTACCCCTGAGACCCTCGTAGCTGTCACACAGATGAGGGTCTCTCCAGGGAATTAGAACCTCCTCTCAGATTCCTGACTGTGGGCTCCTTCTGCTGTATGAGGTCCCACAAGAATCAGGCCACAGTGATCACCTCCCCCTGTTTCTCCCAAAGCTCCTGAATACACCCCACCCCTACAATACCCAAGAGAAAGAGAGGCCCGGTTTCCGCCCAACACCTCGTGTTTAGGACTTTTCTCCTGAGACAGCTCCCCTCGACCAGGGTGCCCTCCAGAGTTGCACATGGATGTTCGCTCTGCTGGTACCTTCCCTCCAGCCCAACGTGCTCCCAGCCAACTGGCTGGAGGGAGGGCCCCCCCTTTTCTGTGGGGGTCTCAAGAGAGTGCTTCAGCTAAGTAGAAGGTGGAAAGGAACAAGGGAAGTAATTTCTCCACCTCCCTCCCAAGCACAGTCTCCAAAAGTGCAGCCTTTCCGACCACTTTTTTTTTGTCTTTTTTTGCCGTTTCTTGGGCCGCTCCCGCGGCATATGAAGGTTGCCAGGCTAGGGGTCAAATCGGAGCTGTAGCCACCGGCCTACGCCAGAGCCACAGCAATGCGGGATCTGAGCCGCGTCTGCAACCTACACCACAGCTCACGGCAACACCGGATCGTTAACCCACTGAGCAAGGGCAGGGATCGAACCCACAACCTCATGGCTCCTAGTCGGATTCGTTAACCACTGCGCCACGACGGGAACTCCTCCAACCACTCTTAAGATCATATATATTGGAGTTCCTGTCACAGCGCGGTGGAAATGAATCCGACTAGGAACCATGAGGTTTCGGGTTCCACCCCTGGTCTCGATCAGTAGGTCGGGCATCCGGCGTTGCTGTGGGCTGTGTTGTAGGTCACAGATGCGGCTCGGATCTGATATTGCTGTTGCTGTGGCTGTGGTGTAGGCCGGCAGCTACAGCCACTGTTAGACCCCCAGCCTGGGAACCTCCATATGCCGCCCGGGTGTGGCCCTAAAAAGCAAAAAAACAATTTGGGGAGAAAAAAGATCACATATATTAATAAGATTGTGAAACCATCCAGGATAAAAGACATCAGGGAAGTGGTTTTTAACCTGAAGGGGTGGGAGATCATAGACCATCCGTAATGGCTCCAATAAAAGCTCTGGACCCGCTCCTCAACAAAATACATACACATCCCCACACACCCATGCAGGCAGTTGGTTTCAAGGAAGAGCACATTCATGAACCCCAGGCTCAGACACCCTGCAGTTGAGAGGATGCAATAGGGAAGAGTTGGACTGTGAGACAAAGACAAAAGAAAGTCCAAAGAATCGAAACTGTTACCACTGAGCCAGGATCAGAACTCCCAGCAACATTTTTTTTTAATGATCCTGACCCACCAGCCCATGGGGTGGAGACCTCATGTTCCCCCACCCCAAGGCCTGACCCTATTCCCGGGCTCATTCCCTCTAGTGACAGCTTCAGCTTGAGAAACCTGAAGGGACATAAATTACCACTTAACTCCTTATCTCACCCATCTGGACTTTTTATAAACTGAGTTAACCTCTTAAGTTCCACCCTGAGTCTCTCAGCTCTTAAATGAGGAAGACAGGCATCTGAAGACATTTCTGTCCTCCCCTCCAGTCAGACTGGGCAGGTCACCCAGCACCCACCACTACATTCAGAAGGCTACCTGGGAGAGCCTACTTCTCTGATGGTTCCCGGGTCTCCCGGTCAAATCCAAGTGCCTCTCACTCTTCATCCAGGGCTCCAAACTTCCAGCTCTGGGGCAACTCCCAGGCTGCCTTTGTTGTACATTTGCATATGTAAAACACACATTTGCATTTTATAGCTCCTGGTGAACAGGTCAGAATCCAGCCTCAAAATTCTAGAAACATGGAGACGTTTACCTACAGAGGCTCCTACCAAGGGGGGTGTCAGGGAGTATGGTGTATGTGTCCTCCAGGAAGTTGTGGGGGAGGGGGAGGACTGTGAGCTTCCATAATTGGGGTGTGTCCACAAATACTCTCTGGCTCTGGAATGTCCTCCTCCTGTCCTGTGTGTCTTCACTCGAAGTGTAGTCTTTGAGCCCATGGGTCTGTTTGGGGTGTCCTCAGTCTATGGAGCATATCCTTAGGGTAGATGTCTGTTTCCAAGGCCTCAATTTTTTCTAAAATGGAGGTGACTCATCCTCGCAGGACTGCTGTGAGGGTTGCATGGGTAGGTCAAGGCTTTGCAGCAGGGCATGGCATGTGGATGTGCTCAGTAAACGTAGGTTATTGGGATGTGATTTCCAACAGAAACCTCCAGCCCCTCTATTCCTTCCTCTCCCCAGCTACCTCAAGCCCTGGAAGAGGCTTTAATGTTCCCCCCAGAGATGGCACTGCTCTGAGTGTGAGTGCTGAATCAGAAGCCAGGTGACAGCAGTGGCAACAGCAGCAGCATCTTGTCTCACTCAGCCGGCATGCAGAGCCAGAGCTGGGGGAGGAGGGCCCCTCAGCCTGACCCTGGATGAAGAGTAAAGAGGAAGCCCTTACCCTCCAGGGAGCCAGGAGCCCTCCAGAGAAATGGAAGAACTCAGAGTTGGGGGGACATCCCTAAGAGAGCCCCAGATTGGGGGATTGGTGTGCCCTCTCCAGGACCCACGGAAATCGTCTTCACTGTCATGAAAACTACATCAGAGCTGCCGTCCAGGAAGAACTCTGTCCTCCTCCCTCACTTCTCTTGGCTCAGAGACACCAGCTCCTCCCTAAACTAGTCACAGCCAGCTTAAAGCTGGGATTTGCTTGGGCTTGTCTCTCTCTGCTAGGGCTGGGTTCCTGTTAAGCTAGATTGATTTGGCCTTTTTGTACCTACTCGCTGAACAAGTATTTCCTGGGACCCTCAGAAGCATCGGGTAGGCTGGGGGAAACCTTAAAGAGGCAAATGAGATCTTCTCCAGGCTCTGGAGAGCTCTCCATACATAGAGATGACCATGAGGCAGAAAAAGACATCTACAACAGAGATACAGGCAAGAATGTTGTAAGGTCTTGGAGTTCCTGTCGTGGTTCAGAGGTAACGTATCCAACTAGCATCCATGAGGATTCAGGTTCGATCCCTGGCCTCACTCATTGGGTTAAGGATCAGGCATTGCCCTGAGCTGTGGTGTAGGTCACAAACATGGCTCAGATCTGCCATTGCTGTGGCTGTGGCTTAGGATGGCAGCTGTGCTCCGATTAGACCCCTAGCCTGGGAACCTCCATATGCTGCTTCCATGTGCACGGGTGTGGCCCTAAAAAGATATAAATAAATAAATAAATACGTAAATAAGAATGTTGTGGGCTCTTTAAGGCTCTCTGAAAGGCTTCCTAGAGAAGAGGAGCAATAGGCATGAGTCTTAAAATATTTGGGCAGGCGTTCTCTTCGTGGCTCATCTGTTAATGACACCGACTAGGATCCGTGAGGATTCGGGTTTGATCCCTGGCCTTGCTCAGTGGGTTAAGGATCCAGCGTTGCCATAAGCTGTGGTGTAAGTCACAGACATGGCTTGGATCCTGCATTGCTGTGGCTGTGGTGTAGGCCAGCAGCTGTAGCTCTGATTTGACCCCCTAGCCTGGGAACCTCCATATGCCACAGGTGTGACCCTAAAAAGCAAAGAAAGAAAGAAAGAAAGAAAGAAAGAAAGAAAGAAAGAAAGAAAGAAAGAAAGAAAGAAAGAAAGAAAGGAAGGAAGGAAGAAAGAAAGGAAAAGGAAAGAGAGAAGGAAAGAAAAGAAAGAGAGAAGGAAGGAAAGAAAGAAAGAGAGAGAGAGAAGATATTTTGGTGGAGAAGCGAGGGAAGTTTATCTTCATTTGCTGAAGATGATCTCCTGAAATGAGCTCTGAACAGGTACTATAGTGTTCTAGTGCCAGTTCTTCCCTGACATCTGAAAGAATTACATGTGTTATTTCCTTCTTGGAAGCTCCACAGCCTCATCTGTAAAGTGGGGGTGTTAGATTAGATGAATTTTGAAAGCAAGCCTGAGGTTTGTTCAGTCTCTTGTGTTTATCACAAACAGATAGGGAGAATATCAGGCTGTCCTCAAAAGAGCCCATAGACTGTAGAGTCAGATAGTCTCAGAAAAATAAATAAATAAAATAAAATAAAAGACCCGGGAGACTTCATGTCTTGTGTGCCTCCGTGGCTCCACTCTAAGCAGCCCAGCTCCCATCAAGTGTCTGTGTTGGTCACAGTGGCCTGCCTGGCATCCAGCACTGTGTCTGCCACAATAAATGTTTATTGAATGACTTGGTAAATGGATGAATGAGGTGACAGAAACCATGAGCAGCTTTTTTTGGCTAGAATTGAAAGAAGTCCTGAACTCCCAGATCATCAGAACTCTTGATGCTTTTACCACCTACTCTCTTGTGTTTGCTCTCAGGATAAGAGGAAAGATGGTGGAGAAGGAACTGCACTTTCAGAGGCCCACGCTAGGCCTCTGGTTTCTGCTGCAATCAATAGAAAGTGGGTCACAGAACAGCTCTGCAGAGAACAGACCCTTGAGAAAAAGCCTGGATTCCATGCCAGCTTACATTTACTGAGCACCTACTGTGTATCAGTTGTTGTCGTATAGCTTTCATTCATTTAATTGTGGCCTCAAAGGGCTGTACATGTGAATGAGGAGCCTGGGCACTATAAACCTCAGCTGCACTAGTGACCTCAGCCAAGCCACCACCCCTCTCTGGATTTTTCATTTTCAGTCTCTCTAAAATGGAAACAATAGAAGCCCTTCGCCAGCTTATGGAACTGAAATGAGCACATGGAAGCAGAGCGCTTCATAAATGCTCCTTGTTATTGTTCCTCTGGGCACTCAAGTCCGCTCGCCTCCCCCCAGGGCGGGCACACAGACATGTTCACACTCCCACGTACACGCAGATGCACAAAGACGCATGCAGACGTCAGCCAGAGGAGCTAGCGGAGCCTCAGACCCAAGGCCACCGCGGAGTCCCACAGAGAAGCCGTCGGGTCCTCGGCTTCCCCGTTTCTCTCAGTTCTTTATGAATGAACTCCGGCCGCGAGGAGTTTATTTTTTTATGAATGGGAGCCCAAGCGGTGAATGAAGCTGGGAGCCAGCCCCTGCGTTCTGATTGGCCTCCGCGGCTGGGAAACTCCTCCCCTCCGGCTAGGCCGGGCGAGTCTCCGGATTGGCGGGCGTGCCCGGCCCTGGGGTTTCATTCAGAAAAGTCAATGAAACAAAGGGAACGGGGTGGGGGGGGGGGAGAGAGACGAGGCAGAGGCGAAGGAAATGCACCAATCAGCTGCTCCCCCGGGCTCACAACTGTCGGCTGCGCCCGGAAAACAAGCCGGTGCGCTGGGGACCTGGGGCTGGGGCCGCCTCGCTCTGGCCTAGCCCCGCGGCCCTCCGTGCGGCCCCGGGGTATGCTCGGGACCCCCCGCGGCTCCAGTACAGACGCCCGGGCCTCAGGTGAGGCTGCGGGAGTGGGAGAGAGGGAGAGCGTCCGTGATTCTCAGCCTAGCCTCTAACACGCACTGCACTCTCACCGCCGCCTCCACAGATTCCAGGGCAGGGGGTGGGAGGCGCTGGGATTCAGGGTTGGAGGGGGCGCAGGAGTTGTGGGCGTGCGAATGGTGCGCGCCTCACCCGCTCCTCCGCGCGCGAACGCATACTCGTGCGCGCGCGCGAAGCGCGCGCGCGCACACACACACACACACACACACACACACACACACACGTCTTATGTAACCGAGCCTGGGCAAAGCAGGGCTGCAGAAAGCAAACGAAACGCCGAGCCCAGCTCCCAGGAGCAGGTGGGACCTCCTTTGGCGGGAGGGGAGTGGTGGCGGCGCTGAGCTCAGCAGGCGGAAATCTCCCCATCGCCTGAGTGAGTCGGAGAAGTTTTGCCGTCGGACTCAGAGCCTCGCGACTGCCCCTCCCCGTCGCCCTTACCCACCCCCACCTCGCTGCCTTCCCCAGACGGTGTGCGAACGCAGCCCCCCCGCCCCCAGGTCTCTGCCCCCGCGCGGGGCCCGGGCAGTGCGGCTGGAGGGAGCGGCCGGATGGAGCGGAGGATGAAAGGCGGATACTTGGACCAGCAAGTGCCCTACACCTTCTGCAGCGTGAGCGCCGCGCCGGCCTCCACGCCCGCCCTCTCTTTGCACCCCGCCCCTACCCACCCCACGGCCCCCACGGGGTCCGGGGCTGCCCGCCCTTGAGTCACCCCGGGACCCCAGCCCCGCCCCCCAGACCAGGCGGCCTCAGGGTGACTCGGGGGCATTCTTCCCCTTTCCCGCAGAAATCGCCCGGAAATGGGAGCTTGCGCGAAGCGCTAATGGTCCCGCAGGGGAAGCTCATGGACCCGGGCTCCCTGCCGCCCCCCGACTCCGAAGGTAAAGAGACTGAGAGGCAAGCCGCGACCCTCCCCACCTCACACACTCCGAGAGCTGACCCTGGAGCCCCCGCCCTTTTCTCCAAAAGACTCGCCCTCCAGGAGACTCTGGTCCTTCTCGGCCTCTACCCTCAAGGGGGAGGTCACCGGGCTCGCTCGGGCTCCCATTCTGTCACCAGCGCCTCCACCTCACCTTCTCCGTTTCCATTATTACCCCTCAGATCTCTTCCAGGATCTAAGTCACTTCCAGGAGACGTGGCTGGCTGAAGGTGAGTAGTTTTGTGACCTTTTCTGTTATTGGGACGGGAAATGCTCTCTGCCCCTAGTATTCCAGCCTAGCCCACTTCCTCTCTCCCTGGCCTCTAGGGCCTCTCCAAAGCCCCCTCCCCAAGTCCCCTGCCTCTCGGCTCTCTCCAGCACCCAGCGTGGATACTTATATTGATATTTATTTTCTCTGCCCTGAGCCAGGCTTGTGTAACTAGGCCTGGGGATGAATCAGACCATTGTGTGGGGTATTTGCTTATTTGAATGGAACTTGGCCCCAGGCCCACTTTCCTGGTTGAAATTTTCATTTGCAAAGTTTGTTTGGCACCAGCCGCCCGGGCCGAGGTGTGCTTTGGGGTGTCGGGGGAGTGAGTGTAAGGATTGGGAGAAGGAGGGATTCATTTGTTACCTATCATCTGGAGTTGCCAACACAAATTTTTACCCCCTGCATTTCTCTTCTTCCCAACCCCCAGTACCAAACAATTTACTGTCTGAGCCAAAAGCACAACAAAAGTTTCAATAATTTTTTTTTTTTTTGCAGCACTTTGGCAAAGCAGCACAGGGCTTCTCCCCTAAATAGCCTTGATTGTAATTCTAATGGCAACTGAATCTCCCGCCTCCTTCCCCCCTGAATACCTCCTTCCCAGGCAAATTGCCCCTCCAGTTTGCTGTGGGGGCTAGCTGCCAGCTGGCTGGGGTAGGGTCAGTTGCTGGGCCTCCTCTGGGTAGAGAGGTGTGTTCTGGGGGGGCGGGGTCCTCCAGGTTGGATTCCTTGGTGTGTTTGGGTTGGACGTGAGGTTGTTGCCAGTGGGACTGCGGATAGGAGGCTTCTGGTGTTTAGGTTGTAGGTAGCACTTATGGTGGGTGTTTCGGTGGGGCTTATGGTGTTTAGACAGTCTTTGAGAAGGAAGGGTTAACAGCCCTATCTGAAGGTCCCTTCATTGTCACACTGAAAACCAAGAGGCCACAGCACTAGGAACCCCTTCTTGAAGGCTTTTCTCTTCTTTGGGATCCCCCCCCATCCCTCCACCTGGGTATCTTTGATGAGTTTTTCTTAAACTCAGACCCAGCTCCTCTGGAACCATCTTGAAAAGCTTGGGGTAGACAGGAAAGATCCCTGACTAGATCCTTGGAATGAGACTAGATCTGTATCCCCCCAAATGCGTACATTCACAGAATGGCTATTTACATAGAGCAAGCACTCAAGACATTTTGTAGAATTCGTGGCTGAACAGACTCGTGGGTGCTGGAGGGTTCCGGGGGAGTGTGCACGTCTTCCCCTATTCTGCAAGCCTTGCGTGCCCAGCTCTGAGTTACAGGCAGAGCTGTGCCCAGTCCGCCCATCCTCCGCCCATGGTTCCGGAGGAGCTGGGCTGGAGCTGAAGAACGCAGTGGTGTCAGTTTCCACGGTTTCTCAAAGACTTCCTTTCCCAATGCCTGATTTCTGTCCTGCTCACCAGGCTCCTTGTCTGTCAGCTGAGGGTACCTAGGCTCCCCAGGAGGGCACCTAGGCTCCCCCTGGGGCTGTGATCTAAGGGTAGGCTCCGAGGCTGGCATGTTTGATAGCAGCTAGGTTTGAAACAGGAAGGGGAGGACAATGTTCTCATCTTCTCTCAACCTTGGAAGCCCCACCCCTTGGCGGTGGGGGCCTAGAAATTGTACTTGTGTCTATCTGCGTGTGTCTGTGTGACAGCCAGGGTGTGTGTTTCGCGCTGCTGCCCTGGAAGTCCCCGTACATTTAAATCCAGTGGGTGGGGAGGTGGGGGTGGGGATCGCCAGGCGGAGGTGGGGGGGGGGCTGCTGGGATCTCCTTGGTTCCCTCTCCTTCCTTCTGAGGGAGCAGCTCAGGTTCCCAGCTGGCGATGGATGGCCAGGCCTGAGGGGGGGATGCTGAGGCCGATCGCTCCTTCTCACTCTCTCTGCGGAGACAGATGCAGCTGCCGGGGCCCTGTCCCCCTGCACCGTCCCAGCACCACCCCAGCCTCCTCTCCTGCCTCTTCCCACCAGGTCAGTGACCCCTGCAGCCCAGAGGGAGCTTTGGGGTGGCAGGGAGGGACTAGCTCCTTTGGAAGCTTGCCAGTGGTGGGGCGCCTACGACTGGGGGCCGGAGCCCAACCTCCCTCCCTCAGCTTGATTTCTTCCTAAAGCCCCAATTTGAAGAGAAGCAGCGGGTCCCTGAAGTGTGGGTGGGGCTGCAAAGAATTCGGGGGATGCCAGATTGGATCCCTGTGGAGGTGGTGTGGGTTCAGCACCTGGTGTCCGGGCATCATTGGGGGTGAGCATGAGCAGGGTTCTGCCAAGGAAGATCAGACATCTTTGGGTTTGGGGTTTTTTCTAGATGAAGAGGTAGGGGTTGGGGGGGGCGAAATGAGGCTAAGAGGGTGTGTCTGTTTTGGGGGTGCCTGGGATCTGCTGAGTTACTGGAGAAAGAATCCGGCTACTGCAGGGAAACCCAGGCTCAGGCAGGCTGTGTCTGGTGATGGTCAAAGATGTGCTGCTTCTGGTCCAGGGTTCCTTTCCCGGCTTATCGGGAGCCCTCAGGAACCCTCGGAGACAATGACTTTGATCTCTTTGGTGGTATGGAACATTGACTCTGGGCCAAGTACAGCCTTTGTATGAAGCAGGAGTCTGGATTGGGGTCTGTGGATTCCCAAAAGCTCTTTGGATAGGTAGCAGGGGTCCTTGAGCCGTTCATATGTGTATAAAAATTTTAGGAGTGTACCATACACAAAGGAATGTGAATTTGTCAAAGAAGAGAATGATCCATAGCTTTTATGAGATTCTCAAAGGGGTGGGTCCGTGCTCTCCTTTTCATCAGAATCATTGCTCCCAAATCTTCCTCCAAGGTCTTCAGCCTCTGGCTCTTGGCTTTTCCCCCATCATATTTGTAAGTCCAAAAAAAGCACCCATGTGAGAAGGTTATGCATGGTGGATGTTGCCCCCGTGTGCTGCCTTGACTTGTGTGAATCGTGCGTGTGCACCGGCACCTCAGCCTGTCTGTGGAGGTAGATGGGGTTAATCCTCTCCCCCAGTCTGTCCTAGCTGCAATGCCTCCTCTATTGCTTTCTGTCTCCTCTCCTTCCAGAAGGCTCCTGGGGGGAAATGTCCCCTCCATAGACAGAGAACTGGTTTCTTCCAGCACACTGCCAGGGTAGGGGCGGGGTAAGGGTGAGAGCCAAGAGCAGTGGTGACACACTGCATCAGAAGCTCTGGAGAATTCCTCTCCCTGCCCCACCCCACCCCCGACTCTTTAAGAGGCTCCTTCACCCTGTGTTTGGACCCTAGGAGCAGGAGAAGGTGATGGCGCATATATGGTATAGATGAGTGGTCTACCTAGGGGCGCTTAGCTTTCTTGGCTGTTTGAACCTCCCAGTTCTCCTAGAGCCCAGCCTGGGAGGCCCCTTAACCCTGTCTCTTGTACTGACTCCTCCCCATTGGAGGGATGTTTCCTAAAATTCTCTCTTTCTGGGCATTATGGTGGCTTGGCACTTTGCCCGACCCCTCCTTAATCATCTGCCATGTGCCCGGGCAGGTAAACTCTACCTTAGTGCCAAGATGGAGTTGGGGGCAGACCCTGGCACACTGGCTTGGCAGCCCAAGCTCAGCCAAGTCAACAAATAAATAGAGTGGCTTCCACTCAAGACCAAACATGGTAATTAGAAATTTTCCTGCTCTCCAGGAACTCGAGGCTCCGTGTAACTGTTCCTATTTCCAACCTTGACAGTCTCTGAGTGATTGAGTCCCTGTCCTGCCCCTTCAGGAGAAGCTGGTGTTTTAGGGGAGGGGCCAAGCAGGGACTGGGGTTCACACCACCGCCCATTCTTGCCTTGGCTGATTTCTCCTGGCCCTGGGAAGAGAATGGTGCCACCTCCTTTGAGTTGTGATCTGTGTGCTGGGGGTGGCCTTCTCTGGGACTGCTGGGACCGGGGCGGGGGTGGTGCTGGAGGTTCTGGTCAAAACTTAAGGCCTGTGGTGAGAGGAAAAGCAAGATGACCAACCCCAGGGCTCTCTAGAGTCATGTGACGCCGGCAGGAGATGCCCCCAGCCCATTACCTCAATGGAAACTGGCAGTTAATGAAGCCCCAGAGGGAGCTCCAAGTGCGTCAACTTCCCCCACCCTGGGGACCCTCCTTGCCCAGGTAGCAGGGAGGGAAATATTGGTCATCTTGCTCCTATCACCCCCATCCAGCCACTTTGGGGATCTCACCTATGCTTGGGCCAGAGGCACACAACAGGAATGAGCTTGGGCTTTGCATCCCTGGGCAGCTGAGCAGGTTTTGCATTCTTCCCTTTGTCCAGTTTTCCAAAGCTGACTTTTTTTTTTTTTTTTTTTGCTGTGCCCAAGGCATATAAAACTTCCTAGGCCAGGGATTGAACCTGTGCCTCAGCATTGACCCAAACCACAACAGTGACACTGCTAGAGCCTTAACCCGCTGAGCCACCAGGGAACTTCCTAAAGCTGCCTGTTCTTAAAGGCAACCAGGGGTGTGTGTTAAAATACAGATACCTGGCCTCCACCCAGACCTAAATGGAATGAGACGCTCCAGGGGTGGGGGCTGGGAATCTGTGTTTTTAATAATGTCCCAGGGGAGTTCCTGCCCTGGTTCAGTGGAAAAGAATCTGACTAGTATCCATGAGGACGCAGGTTTGATCCCTGGCTTTGCTTAGTGGGTTAAGGATCCAGAGTTGCCACAAGCTGTCGTGTAGGTCGCAGACGTGGCTCGGATCTGGCGTTGCTGTGGCTGTGGTATAGGCTGGCAGCTGCAGCTCCGATTGGACCCCTAGCCTGGGAACCTCCACATGCCCACTCCTGCGGCCCTAAAAAGACAAACAAAAACCAGTGTCCCAGGATTCTGGGACCAGTTTAAGAATGGTTGCCTTGGTCCCCTGGTTGCACTCCTGAAAAGATGAGCTATGTGGTTTTTTTGTTTTTGCCAAGGGAGTCCATGCTCTACTGATCTATTTGGTCACTTTAGAATTGTTCTGTGCTGACTTTTCTTTCATAAGTTCTTCAGCCGCTGGTGGCTCCTGATTCTTAAAACCCTTAGCTGTTGGGTTCCCTCTGTCAAGAAGTCTCCTGTCTATAAATGTTTGTTTTTTATTGACATATAGTTGATGTACAATATTGTGTTAATTTCGGGTGTACAGCAAAGTGATTTGGTTATACTTGTATACGTTTACACTTAGACACTTTTCTATGATAGTTTATTATAAGTTATTGAATATAGTTCCCTGGGCTATACTGTAAATCCTTGTGTAGTGTGCATCTGCAAATTCCATACACATAACTTATCCCTCCACTGCCCCATACATATATATGTATCTTTTTTTGTCTTTTTAGGGCACCCGCGGCATATGGAGGTTCCCAGGCTAGGGGTCAAATCAGAGCTGTAGCCACTGGCCAACACCACAGCCACAACAGCACCAGAGCTGAGCCGCGTCTGCGACCTACACCACAGCTCATGGCAACACCAGCTCCTTAACCCACTGAGCAAGGCCAGGGATCGAACCTGCCTCTTCGTGGATACTAATCAGATTCATTTCTGTTTCGTTGAGCCGTGACAGGAACTCCTAAGTGCGTATTTAAAAGCAATTGACACCTCTGATATTTAAAGCAATTTGGTAAAGAATCCCACTGCCAAGCAATTGATGACAGCCTAAAGCATCCTTTGTAAGGTGTGTTTTTTCAGGAGGACCTGCCAGGTAGCTAATGCTACCTGGTGGTGGAGAGAGGGCCCTCCAGGGGAGGGAAGGGCTGGTGGGTTAAGATCTCTTCAGTTCTTGCTCCCAGGCCTCTTGAGGATGGGGTCATTGTGTGTTTCTTCATATAGTTGATGAATAACACAGTGAGTGTCTCTTCTGAACCAGATCCTGTTCCAGGGGTACTAGGGCGAAGTCAGATGAAGAAGACAGATAAAGCCCCTGCCCTCAGTGAGCTTGTCTTTCGGGTAGAGGAGAGGGACAATAAACATGTAATCATAAATTAGGACATCCAGGTAGCCATCTGTGCTGGAGGAAATATAACGTGGGGATGCTGTCATGAGCTAGGAGGGGCCACTTTGGTTGGGTGATCAGAGAAGGCCTCTGAGGTGACAAAGTGAGCAAAGACTTCCGAGGCCAGAAGAAAACAGGCAAAGGTGTGGGGGAGAGGGTGGGATCCAGCAGATCAGGTTTGAGGACCCAAAAGGAGACCAGAGCTCTAGAGAGTAACAGGCAAGGAGAGGCAGGTCAGAGAGATAAAGGCCAGAACATTCGGGTCTGTGGAGGCCAAGGGCAAGACTTTGGGGTTCATGCTTTAAGCAAGAGAGAGAAGTGATTGGATTTCTGCTGTAAAAGCATCACTCTGGGAGTTCCTGTTGTGGCTCAGTGGGTTAAGAACCCGGCTAGTATCCATGAAGACTCGGGTTTGATCCCTGGCCTCGCTCGGTGGGTTAAGGATCTGGCATTGCCGTGAGCTGTGGGGTAGTTTGCAGATGCGGCTCGGATCCAGCGTTGCTGTGGCTGTGGTGTAGGCCGGCAACTGCAGTTCTAATTGATTCCACCCCTAGACTGGGGACTTCCATACGCTGCAAGTGCAGCCCTTAAAAAAAAAAATCACCCTGACAGCTATGTGGAGCGTGGAAGTGGGGAGTTGTGATGAGAGGCTGTGGCTGAAATGCAAGGAAGAAATGACAGAACCTTGGCCAGGAGTGAAGCAATAGAGGTCCGGATGTGTACCTGTGTAGACTGTAGGCTTCTCTAGGCATCGCCTCTTCTCCCTCCTCCTTCCCAGCCAATCTTAACTCTCTGGGCATTTTATCCATGAGTTTTCCCATTGTCCGATCTGAGAGCCGTCTCCAGGGAAGGAAAAACCCACCTCCTTGGGTTCCATTACCTCACCTTCGAGCCACTCTCTTCCCTGACTGTCAGGAAGTCCTTCTTGGTGTCTACCCTTCCCCTTCCTGCTGTGATCTATTTTTGGGAGAGGGGCAAAAGTGGGCAGAGACTCTGGGGTCAGGAGAGGTACTCTGCTGTACCCTACCTGAAGGAGGTGGAGAGGCCAGGACAAGAACCAGAAATCAAAGTCCGGATATCCAGTCTGGAGGCCGTGGATGAGCTGCTGTTCTATTTTAGTCTTCCTGCCTAATCCCCGAACCCATCTCCACCCACGCTGGCACCCTTGGAGTGCTCCTCAGACCTCCAAGTTTGGGAAGCCCTCCCCTCTCTCCCTCTTCTAGCTGCAGAGCAAAGAAAGAAGCCACCAAGGCCGGCCAGTGTCCCCAGCCTCCCCCCTCCCATTATCATCCTCTTTTTCACCTCTCCTGAACCATTTTCTTTCTTCCATTCCCTCTCCTTTCCAAGGCTCTAGATTTCTGCCTTTCATCTTGGAGGTGGTATAAAAGGCAGAGAGATGCCTGGGCCTGGCCCACATTCCGGATTTTCCCGTGTGATTTTAAGCCCACAGAATCTCACTCCTTGCAGCGCCTGCCCACCCCTGATGCGAGTCTGCCGTGAGCGGAGCTTTGTAAATTCTGAGGGGCAGGGCTGCCTTCACTTCAGAAAAACAGGGGGGAAAACGACAAAGAAGCATCAAGGACAAAACTCTGGAATCTGCTCAGACGGGTTCTGAGAATTTGCAGCCTTCCCTCCGGGGTGTTCGTGGGGCTCCAACATGGAGGGCACTAGGACCTGGGGTGGAGTTGCCTTCGGTCCTAAGTAAGCTGTTTTCTGCCCTCGGGCTGGTGCTAATCTGCAGGGCTGCAATAATGCTGTCTGCCGGGGGCTGCCATCCAGGACCCCGACACCCCAGGCTCACCTCTGACCTCTCTCTGCAGCTCAGGTACCAGACAGCGATGAGCAGTTTGTTCCCGATTTCCATTCAGAAAACTGTGAGTAGAGGGCCCGCGTGGAGGGAATGGGGAGGGGGGGAGGGCAGGAAATGAGTCATAGGGATAGAGAATCACCAAAGACCAACTTGTTCTCTCCTCAAGAGGAGGGTTCCCTGTTCTTGGGTTTGGACTCCAAGAACAACTAGTAACTGGGAGGTGAAGACCTTGGTTCCAATGGGGCTTGCCCTTCCTAGCTCTGTGACCTTGGAGCAGACTCTTCACCTCTCTGATCTTCCATTTTCTTATTTCTGAAATGAGGGGCTTGGACCAGTGGAGCAGAGTCGAGTTCTCCTGTTCTAAGTCACTTTGGTGCAACTAGGGGCGCTTTGACCTCCTAGGAGACCTGTGGCAATGTCCGTCGACATTTTGAGTTGTCACAACTGAAGGTGGGGTGCTATTGGCATTTAGTGGGTCGAGGCCAGGGATGCTGCTCACGTCCTGCAATGCTCTGGACGGACCCCCAACAGAATCATCTGGCCCACATGTCCCAAGTGCTAGTGTTGAGAAACTCTGCTTTCGTGTCAGACGCTCTCAGCTAACTTCACCAATGAAATGAAACAGCGCAAATAACCGACAACAAAACCGTCGATGGCGGGTTTTGACTCTCACGTTTGCCGGCTTGGAACCAGCCTGGCGGCTAGAGTTTGCAGACCCAGCAGGGGCCACAGGAAAGGCCAGTGTTCTTCACAGATAATTAGGAGCATGTGTATGATGCTAGTCAGCTGACATGCAAGTGGGCTAATAGCCAGCCTTAACCAGAAAAAGAAAGATTCTTTATGACCCGAAAAAAGAAAACATTTCTCTCCCGTGGAATTTTCCAGAGCAGTCAGGAAAACCACAGGCCCTTGGTTGGGAGGCGCTCGCGCCTACAAAGGTGTTTTTTGGGAGCTGGAAAGGCATTAAATGTTGAACTGTAGACAGTTTCTTTGGTTCATGTTGGACATTAGCCTGATGTATGAAACTAGACGTGATGGAAATAGCCAAACCGTTCTTGAAAGTGTTTGACTCTGATTCTCTGAAAACTGAGACCCAGAGAAGGACGCTGAGGCTGTACCAGTCCCCCAGCTCGTCCTCAAAGAGCAGAAGGTGTCAGAAGCTCTTCCGGCCTCTTCTGTGACACTTTTTGGCCTTGCTCTGCCTCCCCTGACCCCCGCAGTAGCTTTCCACAGCCCCACCACCAGGATCAAGAAGGAGCCCCAGAGTCCCCGCACCGACCCGGCCCTGTCCTGTAGCAGGAAGCTGCCCCTCCCCCACCACCATGGCGAGCAGTGCCTTTATTCCAGGTGAGCCTCAGCCCAGCCCTGGGGACAGGTTGGATGGAGGAGGAGGAGGAGAGTGGGTGGGGGGAGGCACCCCCAGAGCGGTTGAGACGCAGGTTAGACTACAGAGAGGATGTCCAAGCTCCTGGTAATGGAGCGAGATAGCTCAGGATTTCCTGAGTAGTTAGGATGAAAAATGCAGCAGAGGGTTCAAGGGATGCGTGTTAAGGCCAGGGCAGTGTTTCCGCTGGAGAAGCCGCTGTCCACCCCAATCCAGGTGCTCAGGCCTGGGGAGAGGTGTGCTCAGGCCTGGGGAGAGGTGTTCTCAAGAATAGAGCCAGCTTGGGGATTAAGGCAGGAGAAGAGTTCATCTGGAGCCCAAGTCTGGCTCACACCGGTCGTGTCTCGGCACCCACGGCTCTTCTCCCATAATCCTTGTGACCTGACTTCCCAGGGAACGAAGGGTCCAAAGAGGCTCTTCCAGCTTCTCTGCCCCCTCACCCCTGTCTCCCCCTCACCTCCAGTGCCTATGACCCCTCTAGACAAATCGCCATCAAGTCCCCAGCCCCTGGTGCCCCCGGACAGTCGCCCTTGCAGCCCTTTCCCCGGGCAGAACAACGGAGTTTCCTGAGATCCTCTGGCACCTCCCAGCCCCACCCTGGCCATGGGTACCTCAGGGAGCATGGGTAAGGAGACAAGGAGAGCCAGGTCCCACCAGAGTGTTCTCCATCACCCTTAAGAGACCTGCGGGGGGGGGGAGGCGGGAGGAGGAAGGGATATTGACAGCACTCCCACGTTTTCCATTCCGCCCCCGACCCCAGCACACACGCACTGGAGCCCACTCTAAACTCTGGGAGAGGCATGCATAAGGAGGACTTCGTTTAATATTCTCTTCTCTTCCTTCTCCATCCAACCACATCTAGCTCCCTCTTCCAGCAGCCCCTGGATGTCTGCCACTCCTTCACACCCTCTCAGGGAGGGGGCCGGGAGCCCCTCCCAGCCCCCTACCAACACCAGCTGTCGGAGCCTTGCCCCCCCTACCCCCAGCAGAGCT
This sequence comes from Phacochoerus africanus, assembly GCF_016906955.1. Classification (NCBI taxonomy): domain Eukaryota; kingdom Metazoa; phylum Chordata; class Mammalia; order Artiodactyla; family Suidae; genus Phacochoerus; species Phacochoerus africanus. The sequence goes on from NC_062557.1 coordinate 19,700,592, forward strand.
TCAAGCAGGAATACCTTGACCCCCTGTACGAACAGGCCGGCCAGCCGGCAGTGGGTCAGGGTGGAGTCAACGGGCACAGGTACCCAGGGGCAGGGGTGGTGATCAAACAGGAGCAGACAGACTTCTCCTATGATTCAGGTAAGAGATGCTCCTGGGAAGGGAGTGGAGGAGTTTGGGTGGGATTGTTGGGTGGGGTGGCATGTGATAAAGGGGTTCCATGAAACCCAGAATGTCTCCCCACAAGTTTTTTTTTTCCCTTTACCAGTCTCAGCCCACCCACCTACCACTTACCATAGATTCAAAAGAACTGTCACTTTTCAATCAGCAAACCAGTATTCAGATAAAAAAAAATAAGTGGGATAGTAGGTTTTTGCCCTCAGATAGCTTGTGACTGGATAGGAAAGTTAAGGCATTTCTTCCTCTTCCTATTTAGCAGGTGTTTGGAGTTTAATTACCTATTGAGATAAAAATACTGTGCCAGGAGAATGAGTGTGTGCAGCTGGAGGACACAAAGATGAATAGGACATGTCATTGGTCCCTATCCCCACAGAAGTTTAAAAAGTACAAAGGGATTTGGATGAGGAGAAACATGAACTTGAAACTAGCCAGGCTCACGGTTCCCAGTTGGAACGCAGGGTTCATGTGTGGTGTCCACTTCCTGTTCGGGACTCACCATCCTGGCCAGAGCTGGGTACCGGAAATACGGGCTGCTTTGGGGGGGGGGGGCAGGGAGGGGCCGCACCTACAGCATACGGAGGTTCCCAGGCTAGGGGTCAATTGGAGCTGCACCATAGCCACAGCAACTGTGATCAGAGCACTGTCTGTGACCTACACCACAGCTCAAGGCAACGCCAGATCCTTAACCCACCGAGCGAGGCCAGGGATCGAACCCGCATCTTCACAGATACTAATCCGGTTTGTTAAGGATGAACCACAGGAGGAACTCTTGGACTGCTTTAAATTCCAGTTCCACCTGGCTCTTGACCAGAGTGAGATGCACGCAGCCGTGTTTGTAAACAGCTTAGCTCAAAGCCTGCAAGAGCCCATGAAAAGGCCTAGAAAACCTTGGCTCCTGTTACATTGTTACCAGCTCCAAATTTGAGTTTATCTGCAAATTTGCATGAGAAAAGAATAAATTCAGAGATTAGTGTAGACTCAGCTTTTGAATTTCCCTTTTCCTGGTGACCTGTCTTTTGGGGTGGGGGGAAGTTGAGCCCGGAACAGTCAGGCTGCCCCAGCGAGAACCAGAAGGGACCACCTCTCCTCTAGCCCGAGTCCTAAGCCTGAGCGGAGCCGGGCGGTGAGATGGAGGAAGGAGGAGGGAGACGCTCTAGCCGCTGACCTTCAAAGGATGTAGACCGGAGGAGATCGTGTTACATGCCCTTGAACTCCTGCCCCTCCCCCTTCAGCTTCCTCTGAATGGAGTCAGGAATTCCATTCACAAAATGGAGGCATGAATGAGCCCACCCTCCCGCCCCCTCCCGGAGGTGTCAGGTTTCAGCATCTCATTCATAGGTGGGCGTGGAGGAGGTAGGGCAGGAAGGGGCTGGCACTGAAACGGATGGCCCCACACCGCAGCCTCCTCCAGATAGGGTGGGGAGGTGTCCGGGCCCGTGGCATGGAATGAAATAGTGCGCTGTCTCTGCTCTCAGACCTGACAGCACACTGGCCGGAGTGCCCACTGCTGCCTCTTCCACAGAGAGAGGCCTGCGGGTTCTCCCTCCGCCCCCCTCCCTTTCCTCCCTCCCCTCCCTCCCATCCTCCCTCACACCCGCACTGGGCTGAAACCTGCCCTGCTGACCGGACGTCAGCCCCATTCCAAGGGAGTCTAAGGCTGGGACACTGAACTCTTTCCCCGGAGGTTCATCTCTACCCCCCTCTCCCCGCTAAACTCACAGGAAACAGCTGTTCCCTGGAATCTTGGGCCTTGTGGAACAGCTTTGCCCAGCCCCAGCGGCTGCCATAGGCTCTCTGGCCTGGCCTGCAGGCTGAGGGCCTCGAGCTTCGCACTCCCCCTGGGTGAACTCCCCCTGGGATTGGGTGTAGGCAGGTTGCTGGGAAAAGAACTGGAAGGGAGGCTGGCAGGAAGAAGTTCTTTGTGTGTGCATGTATGTGCGTGTGCCTGTGTTTTGTTTTGTGTTTTTGGCTGCCCTCCGTGTGTGGAAGTTCCCGGGCCAGGGATTGAACCCACGCCACAGCAGTGACAACGCGGGATCCTCAACTCGCAGCACCAGAGGAGAACTCCAGGAAGAAGTTCTTTGAATGTGTGCAGGACTCCCGTCCCCGCCCCCGCCCCAGCCACCTTTCCTCTTTCTTCCTCCCTAGATGTCCCTGGATATGCTTCAATGTACCTCCACACAGAGGCTTTCTCCGGGCCCCCTCCCGGTGAGGGGACCATGGGTAAGGCAGCCCCCTCCCTCCCTTGCCAGGCCTTCCCAAGCCGGAGGAGGGAGTCCTGCCTTGTGGGAGGGGTTCCTGGCCAGGAGTCCCTCTGGACTCTCTGGGGTCTCGTATCAGTGAACCTCCAGATCTGAGTGACTCCCAACTTCCTCCTCAAGGCTATGGCTGTGAGAAACCCCTGCGACCGTTCCCAGATGATGTCTGCATCGTCCCCGAGAAATTTGAAGGTCAGAAATGACTGCTCCTCAGAGGGTCAGGGTCTTATCCATACCCTCTGACTGCACCCCCGACCCCGGCCACCCCAGGAATCGCATCACAGTACATTTCATGAGAACAAGCCTGGGGAGACCCCTGCAAGCAAGGGGACTGGGTCGCTTGGGGGAGTGGAAGGCACAAGCCCTACACTTCCTATTTCCTGTGTTCCCCAGGTGACATCAAGCAGGAAGGGGTGGGAGCCTTCCGAGAGGGACCACCCTACCAGCGTCGGGGTGCCTTGCAGCTGTGGCAGTTTCTGGTGGCCCTGCTGGATGACCCGACAAATGCCCACTTCATTGCCTGGACTGGCCGGGGGATGGAGTTCAAACTAATTGAGCCTGAGGAGGTGGGTCTCTCAGATGTTCCCGCTTCTCCTCCCAACAGCCCTGGGGCCTGGAGATGAGAGAACCTGGGAAGTGGTGGCATGTGCCTTCACCGGCATCACTGCTTCATTTAACCTGAGTTCCTGCCAAACCGTGGTCTGTGGGCTGGTGCTTAGCTGCAGGGCCAGCTGAGAATTTGCACCAAGAATCTCAAGTACTCTTTCTGTCCTGACCCCGAATTTCCTCTGCTGAGCTGGCATTACCATCCCCAAACTGTGTCTTCCTGTCCCCAGGTCGCCAGGCTCTGGGGCATCCAGAAGAACCGGCCAGCTATGAACTATGACAAACTGAGCCGCTCACTCCGGTACTACTATGAGAAAGGCATCATGCAGAAGGTCAGGGGCTAAGGGTCCAGGCACAAGGGGATTGGGGGTGGTGGCTGTGGGAAGGGGTGGGGGAAGGAGAGCATTTTTCAGCAAGTTTGAAGAAGCAGATAAGGAACCAACCAGAGAAGTCAAGAAACTGTGGACAAAGCCGAGATTTCCCTCCCAAAAAAGTGATGAACAGGAGTTCCCGTTGTGGCTTTGCAGGTTAAGAACCCCATTTGTATCCATGAGGATGTAGGTTCGATGCCTGGCCTCACTCAGGGGGTTAAGGATCTGGCGTGGTTGTGGCTGTGGCTGTGGCATAGGCCTCAGCTGCAGCTCCAATGTGACCCCTAGTCCCGGAACTTCCATATGCCGCAGGCGTGGCCCTTAAAAAAGGGGAAAAAAATTATCATTATTTATTTTTTGCTTTTTTTTTATAAGGGCCACACTTGCAGCATATGGAAGTTCCCAGGCTAGGGGTCAGATCAGAGCTGCAGTTGCCAGTCCAAGCCACAGCCATAGCAATGCCAGATCCGAGCCACGTCTTGGACCTACACCACAGCTCAAGGCAACCCCGGATCCCCGACCCACGAAGGGAGGCCTGGAATTGAACCTGCATCCTCATGGATACTAGTCAGATTTGTTTCCACTGCACCACAATGGGAAATCCCCCTGAAAAATTTTAAGTGATAAACAGTAACCAAAAAGCCTAAAGCATCGAGAGGTTGAGATACGAGAACACATACTGTGAAGGGAGGCAGCTTTTTAGAAGAACCAGGGAGTTCCCACTGTGGCACAGAGGGTTAAGAATCCAGCTTGTCTCTTGTGAAGGTGCCAGTTCAGTCCCCAGGCATAGGTGCAGCCAAAAAAGAAAAGAGCCAGCAGCAGGAGGAGAAGTGGACCCCACACAGATGTCTGGGCTTGGAGGAGGCTGCCCTCCCTACCCTCACCCTGACCCAGGCCTCTCTCCCCACAGGTGGCCGGCGAGCGTTACGTGTACAAGTTTGTGTGCGAGCCCGAGGCCCTCTTCTCTCTGGCCTTCCCGGACAATCAGCGTCCAGCTCTCAAGGCCGAGTTTGACCGGCCGGTCAGTGAGGAGGACACAGTCCCTTTGTCCCACCTGGACGAGAGCCCCGCCTACCTCCCAGAGCTGGCTGGGCCCGCCCAGCCCTTTGGCCCCAAGGGTGGCTACTCTTACTAGCCCCCAGCAGCTGCTCCCCTGCGGCCAGCAGGTGCTGCCCTGTGTGTATATAGAGATGAATCTGGTGTCAGGGAAACCCCCACTCTGAAACCCACAGATGTCTTTGGAGCAGATCCCCTCTGCCCATCAGTCACCCCGGCCCAGCCTCTGAGCTGCTCCCCAGGGTCGACAGGAAGGCAAAGTGGAGACACTTACGGGTGTGAAGGTGGCGTCGCGGAAGCTCTTCCAGGGGCTCCACTTCCGGCCTCTTCCTAGGTCCTGCCTAGAGGCCAAGCCCAGCTCTCTCTCGCCCATCACAGAGAACAAGTGTTTGTTCTGTTCTGGGGGACAGAGGAGCTTCCCCCACTTCACCCTGGTGTAGAAGGGGGCACGGGGCTCCCCAGATCCCTTGTGGTGGGGAGAGAGCAGCCTGCATCCTGCACTCCGCTCCAGGCTGTGGCCCTGGAGGGGTCCTGCTCGGCAGTTCTTGGTGCTCTGTGTTCCCAGAGGCAGGGGGAGGCCAAAGTGAGGAACCTGGGGTGGGGGAGAGGTTGCTGGGTGGAGGCAGGGAGGGCTGGGCTCTGCCCGGGGGCCCGCTGCCTCTCCTCTGCCTTTCCTAGGCCAGGCCTGGGATTCCACCCCCACCTCCACTACACCTGCCAGACCTAATAAAGGCCCCTGCTTCTCCTGTTAGTTCCCTTTTGTCCTCTTTGTAGTCATCAGAGAAGGAGCTGGGGTTGAGAGAACTCTGGCCTTGGGGGCAGAGGACCAGAGTTTGGGGCTTGGCCCTGACACTTAACTTGCTGTGTGGCTTTAGGCAAAAACAACTGACCTCTGACTTTTTCCTCTGAAATCCGGGCTCGGTGATACCTGCTCTTTCCCCCTCCCAGGATTATGAGGAGGATGGCAAAATAACAGACAAAGGGGACATTGTAATCTGGCCTGGTGCCTGTTGGGCCCCTGCAGTGCGGTTCCCACAGCCATCTCCCTGCTCAGGTAGGGAAGGGGGGCAGGTAGGGCTCCCGAGCCTTGAGGCCTCCCGGAGCTCCCTCGGGCCAGGTTTGGCCTGCGCTTTCTGTGATCTCGGTTGTTCCCGTGACCACGCTATCCACGTGTCTCCCCTCCTGCCGTGGCTCCAGGTCGCTGTTTCTGATGACGTTGGGGACAAGAGTTTGTATGGAGGATCTGGGAGAAAAGAAAGGCGCCCAGGCAGGAGGTGCCAGGAGGCTGGTCCTGGCCAGAGAAGCGCACGCTGGACCTTTGCAGGAAAGGGGAGGGGGATGGCGTGGTGTCTCCTTGCCTGGATCTGAGACAGACCAGAACCTGGGCTGAGTTTTCAGGGCTCGGGGGAGGCCAGGCTGGAAAGGGTGACACCTAGAGAGGAGGTGTGACAGCAGATATGACAGAGGTGGCTGTGGAGGTGGGAGGGGCAGAATGGGTGGTTCTAGACCCAGCCCCTGTGTAAACAGCTTCCAAAGGACCAGGCGCAGGTGAACACAGGTGCCCCCCCATCCACTTAAGTCAAGCGGAGGGCACCACAGCGGTGCAGAGGCTGGGCCGGCCAACCCGGTTACTGCCCGGCCCACTACTAATGCCAAGACCGCAGGAAGACACCTACCCACAATTTTTTGTGTGTTCTTCCCCAGAAACAGAAAACATTATGTGCTGACGTTTATTATTTAGAGCAAAGACCAGAAGGTGTTAGGAAACAAAAATATACGATTTATTTGTACACAAAAACCAAGGTATCATGGTGAGAAGTGTTAACCGTGGAGACCCTGAGGCCCCCAGTACATGCGCATGAGGTGCGCAGGGATTTAGGAGAAGGTTTCCATGGGCTGAGGCACATGCCCGGTGCCCTCTGAAATGCTCTTAACAAGCCATCCTCACGGCTCTGTTCAAATCCTCATCCTTGGAGTGCACTGCTCAGGAGAAAAGATGCTACCACGACCGCAACCACCGGAGAGAAGTCTCTGGCTGAAGGAGAGAAGCCAAAGCCACATCGTGCTCCAGACAATGAAGGTGAACCCTGGGCCCAGGCACCTGACCCAGCAGCAGGGCTTACACGTACCCTGTGGGGATGGTTCCCCGACACACAGACAAGCGCAGACTCAGCACAGGGGCAGGGCAGGAAAGTCCTGAGCCAGGCTCCCGCAGGGATGGGGTGAACAACACACTTTAAATGGGCGAGAAGATTCCAGCTCCCTGCACGAAGACCCACATCCTCTCCTGGGCTGTCGCTCAACCTCGGAAATATTGGTTCAAGGAAGAGAAACAAGGGCCCATTGTGTAGGAGCAGCAGGCGAGTCCTTTCCAATCTGGCCTGGAGCCCCCTTCTCCCTGGAGCAGGCTTGGCAATACTGCCTGCCTGCTGTTTCCTGATGGACAGTCAAAAGGTCAGGCCCCAGCCATGTTGTCATGGCAGAAAAGTGACCCCAGCTCTTGGGGGAGGTGTTCAAGGAACACCTGCAGAGCTGGGGTCCTTTTTGCTTTTGTCCTACCCTAGGAAGAGGACCGGCCAGCTGGTCTCTCATCCTTGGCTTGTTAAACATCCACTTCTCAACTTCAGCTTAAACCCCAAACCTCCCTCCTCGGGGGTGATGACCCCAGGGGTGCCAGGGCCATTGGTGCCGGTCACTCAGCTGAGATGGGCAGGCTGCCAACCAAGCCCAGAGTTTATTCCTAAACTGGAGAGACCTGGACTGGAATTACGACTGGGGAGTTGGGGAGTTCCCTGGTGGCCTAGCGATTAAGAGCTCAGCATTGTCACTGCTGTGGCTCAGGTTCAATCCCTGGCCCAGGAATGTCCACTTGCCACGGGCACAGCCAAAAAAATAAAAGACTGGGGAGCTGGGTACCCAGCCCGTTTTCCGCTCAGTTTCCTCTGTCGACACCTGCCCTGTCTCTCCCCACCAAGGCCTTAAAGGTTAGCATGTAAAGACCTGCGCTCAACTGCTGGCCTGGACTTCCCGAGAGGCGCACCCAGAACGGCAGGCGCTCGCTGCACTCTATAGAGGGGTGGGGCCTACGGTCAGCAGACTCTGCCGGGTCGTTGCAGAATGATGTCTCTGGAGGGGCTGGTTTGCTGCCCGATGACAGATGACTTTCCCGTATGTCCTCGTATGTCCTCCAGCCTCTCCCCGTGTCCAGCGCGCCATCGCTCAGTACCTCCGCCGTTCACGTCATTTCCCAACTTACTTGGGGGGAGGTGAGAGGCAGTTTGGGCCATAACACAGGATGAGCCCAATAACCCCACAAGACCACCTTTCCAGAAGTTCCACAGTCTGGCCTGGCAGCAACTGCCTGATGTTCCAGAGCCTTCTCAGAAAATGTGAGAGGGGCACTCGGAGGTGGCCATTCCCCAGCAAGATGCTCAGAGAAAACAAGAAGCACGAGGCAGGGAGCAGAGGCGCTGGGCGCCACAAACCAGCTCGGCTCTGAGAGGTGTTAGGTTGCTTTTCAGTTTGGGGCAGAAGAAGGGAGGCTTTGACCAAAACACCCTTTGTTAAAGACCTCGGAGGAATAAAAATAAAAACAAAATAAACTAAAAGTTGTGTCCTTCCTTGCATGTTTCCAAAGGAAAGAGTACACGCTGCATGTCGTGAGCGCGGCAGTGGGAGAGGGAGCCAGGGAGAGGCTCTGTATTGAGCAGGCAGCATGTGTAACCACTCAGGCGCCTGTGCGGTGAATGCGGCTCGTCACGGGGCCGCCCACAGCAGAGCCGGAGCAGCACCGCTGCTGCGAAATGAGGCTGGGGGTCTGGCCGTGGGTCACCTGCCCGTCTGAAGAGGCCCTGGGCTCTGGTTTCAGGGGACTCTTCACTGAAACCAGGGATACCAAATCTCTCCACCCAGCGCCCAAGAGAATACCCTAACCTTTCAGCTAAAAGAAACAGCCATAGAAAACCATCTTTGTTCCCTTAAGAAAATAAATATTTCTAGGAAGTTAAGCAAAAGGACATGGGCTGGACAGGGGCAGGAAAGGGAGCCAACACGGTCACAGAGCTTCTTGCCTCCCTCCTCCAGAGAGAGGCCGCCCAGGGCCTCAGGGCCTCCCCGAGTCCAGGAGTCAGATGCCCTGACTCCTCTTTCCCATCCTAAGGTTCCAGAAGTTGCCCCCTTCTTGCAGGTGATGCAGTGGGCCCCCACGTTGGCTATGAGCCCCTCTGGCCCCAGCGCCTTGGGGGGGTGCAGCCTGGAGGCTCTGGTCAAGGCGTAAATCCCTGTTTCTATTTTCACCACCAGGGAAGAAATGGGAGTCAAGTTTAGGAAATGCCTGGTTCAGATATCCAGTCCCTGGACAGCTGTATCCTCAGGACGGGCATCAACGAGAGCGAGGCCACGCCCTGGCCCACGGCTGCAGGAGAGGCAGACAGACACCTGTCTTTCAGCGCCGCCGGAAGGCTCGGGATATTCTCCAGGCATTGGGTTCCTCATAGCGGTTGTACAAGGGTTCAAGACGCTGCTGCTTCTTCTGCTTGCTGAGCTTGGTCGGGTCGGAGACCTTGAAGAAGGCCGGTGCAAATTCCACGAGCCACCGGGGGTCGATGGTGGTGACCTCGCGCATGTACTCCTTTGTGGTCAGCACCAGCTCGTGGTAGACCACCCTGGGGGGCACAGAGAGAGGGCTCGAGCCTCCCACACGGGCCCCGCTGCACGGCCAGCCGGGTCCCTGGCGGGCCTCAGCTGAGCTTGCCTTTGACTCTCTTACCTCCCCCGCCTGCCCCCCAAGGAGACCACGGTCTCTGTTTACAACGGCCACACCCCAGTCCCGAGGAGCCTGCACACCTCTAAGCACCAGAAAGCCGCCGGTGCAATGAGTGAGGCGACACGGGGCCAATCACATCCCTTCCCTGGACCTCGGGTTCCTGTTCCGTGAAACAGGAGGGGGGTGTTCTAGGCTGTCTCCGCAGAACCCTAGGGCCCTGAAGAGGACCTCGGAAGCTGCCACAAGGAGCTGGGAAGAGCCAAGCAGGCCTCTATGCCTCCAGCCCTCCTCTACCACCACGGTGGGAAGTATGGTGGGATATAGTTCTCAATCAGTTTTATGTGAGTGGCTAAGATTCCAGGTTTTGGGGTTTTTTTTTTTTTTTTAGTGTTACTTAGAAAAATTTTTTAACCATCTCACAGATATCTCTAAGATCCTTCCCAGTTCTCACCCCATGATTTTATTTCTCTCAAAAGGGCCTGATATTGTGTCTTAGGTTTCTGCTGCTCTAAAAATATTAAGCAGGAGCTCCCTTCGTGGCTCGGTGGTTTATGAACCCGACTAGAATCCATGAGGCTGCAGGTTTGATCCCTGGCCTTGCTCAGTGGGTTAAGGATCCGGTGTCGCCATGAGCTGTGGTAGGGGTCACAGACACGGCTCGGATCTGACATCGCTGTGGCTGTGGTGTAGGCCAGCAGCTGTAGCTCCCACTCGACCCCTAGCCTGCGAATTTCCATATGCCACAGCTGTGGCCTTAAAAAGCAAAAAAAAAAAAAAAAAACAATTTAAAAAATAAAAGCAAATAAATAAAAGCAATGCCCGAATAGGAAGTGCTGGGGGTGGGTAAAGACACAAACACCAAGGGCCAGTAGATTCACGAGTTCTCTCCGCCCAGAACAGTCCCCAGACCCAGACCCGTCCACCTACCATTCGGGCTGCCTGTTGAAGAGAGCGCTGGAAGGATGGATGTAGACCACCTGCTGGTCAATCAGGGTCCGGTAACCTTCCTGCGGGTCTTTCTTGGCAGCGTTCCGGAAGAACCCACTGCAGATGGCCTTCTGCACTCGGACGGTGGACTTACCACAGGAGACCACGTCCAGCTTGTGTCTATCAGGAGAATCAGTCAAGAGAGGACAATGATAGGAGACTACGCTGCTTTCAGAGGTTCTATCTTCCAGAGTGATGGTGCCCAACACCCCCTTCTTGGGGTCCCCAGAGTAGGCACCAGGACCCTCCCTTTAGCTCTAAGAGCACTACAGGAGCAGCTCTACACAGCGGGCAAGACGGATGCCAGGAGACCCAGACACTCGGCCTGGGTTACAGATTTCGACCCAACTAATAATGCTGCAGATATACGTCAACAAAGACTATTTGCAACAACGAGGAAGTCATCTTTCTCGAAGTGATTCTGAGCTGCATCCTTTGCTGGGGAGGAGTACCACACACCCAGAAAAGCTAGAGGAAAACAGGTAAGTGAGGGGCAAGCGGACAGGCGCCGACAGCCTCACAGGTACATCCGGGGCTGAAGGGACATGGCGTTCAG